>NC_080091.1:12263852-12598495 GCF_950005125.1 Chionomys nivalis
GCCTCACGCATGCTAGCGGGGCTCTCTACCCACTCAGTGCCTCCAGCTCCAGACTCTGAGGATTGAAAATGAACTAACAAAACAAAAATGTTCCTTTCTGGAACATTGGCAGACTTTTTTTGGTCATTGTGTTTACATCGTATGAGGTTCCCTGTGTCATCTAGGGGAGGGTCTGTGCAAACCCTGCTGTTCATCGAAGACCTTCAGGATCCTTTGCTTTGGTACCCTCTAGGAACCCTAGAAATGGTTGCCATGGCTACTGAAGGATTATTGTATTCATACCTCTCACTGTAAAATCTGATGAGGGGTGCTGGGCACGGTGGCTCAGCTCTGTGATTTCCGCAGTCAGGAGGATGAGGCAGGAAGAGCAAGGGTTCTGGACTAGCCTGGGATATGTAGCCAGACCCTGCCTCAAAACCTAAATAAACAAAAACAAACAAAAATTTGATTCTAGAGTTCTGCCACCAGCCCCAGGGGAATGACACGTGTAAGATATCAAGGCTGAGCATGGTGGCACACAACTTTAATCTCAGCACTCAGGAGGCAGAGGCTGGTGGGTCTCTGTGAGGCCAGCCAAGGCTTCATAGTGAGATCCTATCTCAAACAACAATAAAGATGTTGTAACCCTTATGCCTCCAAAAATTTGATTTGCAAAATGCATCTGAATTAAGGGCTGGAAGTTATAGACACAGACTTGGTTCTCCTTGGGAGCGAATGTAGCCCAAGACTTCCGTTTTATTTTGTTTTTGTTTTTTGTTTTTCCTTTCTCCTCTCCTTTGTCTCTTTCCCCTACAATCATCTCTCCCTTCCTTTCTCCTTCCCTCCCTACCTTTTTCCCTCCCTTCCTCTCTTCCCAGGATCTCAAGTAGCCAAGGCTGGCCTCAAACTCCCCATCCTCCTGCCCGGCCCTGGGATGACAGGCAGCATTCACACTTGCCCCTCTCTGGTCCTGAGCCCTGCTTGTCTCCTTCCACCAGGTTCAGCCAGCAGCAATCCTTCGTTCAGCTTCTCCAGGAGGTCAATGATTTCGCAGGCCAGCGAGAACTGGTGGCCGAGAGCCTGGGCATCCGAGTGTGTCTGGAGTTGGCCAAGTACTCACAGGAGATGAAGCAGGAGAGGAAGATGGTGAGTCCCCTTCCACCCATGCTTGCTGGGGGCCCTGTGGGAACCTCGCTCAGGGTCTCCATTTGTTTGCACAGCACTTCCAGGAAGGCCGGCGGGCCCAGCAGCAGCTGGAAAATGGCTTCAAGCAGCTAGAGACTGTGAGTGAACATGGGGGCAGCTGGTAGCTCAGGCCCAGAGAGCTGGGGGGGGGGTCGCTACTCATGTGTGACCAGGCCCCCTTTCCTCAGGGGTACTCAGCACACCTATTGTGCCTACACCTTTTATTTTGGGATGGGGTCTCATGTAGCCCGTGCTGGCCTGGCCTTGAACTCATGTGTCTGTGTGTGTGTGTGTGTATGTGTGTATGTATGTATGTGTGTATGTGAATGTATGTATGTGTGTATGTGTGTGTGTATGTGTGTGTGTCTCCAGGACTACTCTTCTCTGGAGTCACTTCTCTTGTTCCACCTCTGTGGGGTTTTGGGAATATGCACTCAGGTAGTCAGATTTTCTTGACAGGCATTTTTACCTGGTGAGCCATCTTTCTCGTTCTATTTTGGTTTTTGAGACAAGGTCTCATGTGGTGGTCCAGGTTGACCTTGAATTCCTGATCCTCCTGCCTCCACCTCCTTAGTGTTGGGTTGGGGTAACTGCCTGATACACAGCTCCCTGTAAACCTAGACCTCCTCGCCCTGCTCCTGGGGGAAGGCACGTCCTTCATCCTCCTTCTGTCTCTTGTGTAGAGTAAGCGGAAGTTTGAGCGAGACTGCCGGGAGGCCGAGAAAGCTGCTCACACCGCCGAACGGCTGGATCAGGATATTAATGCCACCAAGGCAGATGTGGAGAAGGTGTGTATGTGACAGGCTGGTGCCACTGGAGTAGGGTGAAGCCAGTGCCTGACTATGACCTCCACCTTGCCGTCCCACTTCTCAGGCCAAGCAGCAAGCCCACCTTCGGAACCACATGGCAGAGGAGAGCAAAAACGAATACGCAGCCCAGCTGCAGCGCTTCAACCGAGACCAGGCCCACTTCTACTTCTCACAGATGCCCCAGATATTCGATGTGAGCACTTGAGTTAGTTAACGCCCACACCGCTGTCTGCGCCCTAGCTGCCATGTCCCGTCCCTACCTCTAGAAAGATTGGAGAACACCTACAACTCTAGTAGTCTGGAGGCAGAGGCAGGAGGCTAGCCAAAGTTCCAAAGCCAGTCTGGTCTACATAGCGAGTTTCAGGAGAGCCTGCCTCAAAGGGAGGGAGAGAAGGAAGGGATGGGAAAGGGATGGGTAGATAGAAGAAAGAAGCGAGAAAGGGATATCAATCTTTGCTTTTGAAACTCCTGTTCCTCCTTCTGAGCCCAGCTCTAACAAGTTCTAGCCCTCAAATTTTTCCCAGTCGTCTTCCCTACTCTCTGTCCCAACCCTGGTGTTAGGATTGTCTGTGTTGCATGTACTTTTCGTTCCTTATAACAACCTCTTTTGAGACAATTTTTTCTGAGCTCCTGGCCCTGCGACTCTGACCCCAGCCCCTGGGGTCGTGAGGGCAGATGATTCTGTCTTAAGCTCTTCAGCCTGGGTTTGGCGGGGGCTGATGTCTTCAGCCTGGAGGTGTTGGCAGGGTTGGCTCACCCCATGCTCTTCTTGGCTCTCCAGAAGCTACAGGACATGGATGAACGCCGGGCCACCCGCCTGGGGGCCGGGTATGGGCTCTTATCCGAGGCTGAGCTGCAGGTGGTTCCCATTATCGGCAAATGCTTGGAGGGAATGAAGGTGGCTGCCGAGTCCGTGGACGCTAAGAATGTGGGTGCTCGTCGTGGGCCCAGCGGGATGAAGTGTGGGCTGAGGGGGGGCGGCTCCCCAAAAGGAGCTCCTTGAGCTAGCCGCTGGTTGTCCCTCATTCCTTGACCCTTCCCACAGGACTCGCAAGTCCTCATCGAATTACACAAGTCAGGATTCGCCCGCCCTGGCGACTTGGAATTCGAAGACTTTAGTCAAGTCATGAGCCGAGTGCCCTCCGACAGCAGCCTGGGCACCCCGGATGGCAGGCCTGAGCTCCGAGCAGCCTCCAGCCGCAGCCGAGCCAAGCGCTGGCCTTTTGGGAAAAAGAATAAGGTGGGGTCCGGAGCTCTTGGGGTGAGGAGTGGGTGGGAGGGGGTGACAGTCGGCCGAGGTCCTCACTGAGTCAGCTCCAGCCACATGGAACGCCGAGTCCTGGGGCAGGAATTTTCCTCTTGGCTGTGGGCCCGGGCTAAAGGGAAGGAAAGAGGAAGGCCAGCCTGCTAGCCCACTGGCTGGCTTGCGAGTCCCTCTGAGGATGAGAGGGGACGTGGTAGGGAGCCTGTGGCATTTTCTGCTGCATCCTGGGACCCTTGAAGAGCTCATGTTGGCCTCACAGCTGTGATGTTGCCCCCCAATCCCTCTCCCTCTTGTGCATTTTCTCCTTGGGAGTTTGACTTTTAGGGTCCAGTGTCTACCTTGACACCCCTTGTTTATCTCTCTACAGCGGTTCCTTCTTTAGTGATTCCTTCCCGTCACTTTATTCTTTCCATTCCACTTAAGACTCTGAGACCCCTCTTACCTGGCACCCGGCACCCCTCCTCCCAAGCCTGGACTTCCCAATGTAGGCAAGCACTGGCTACCCCCCTGTCTGTCCCCTTTAGCCTATATGTCTGACCACCCTGAGTCTTTAAAAAAATTGTTACATTTATTTATTTATGTATATCATGTGTATTTGTATGTTTGTGCACATGTAGTGGTCACAGGAGGACTATCAGGACTCCAAGTCCCTCCTGGGTCTCAGGGACCAAAGTCAGAGTTGTCATGCTTGGTGGTTGCAAGCCTTTTTCATACTGGATCATTTATGTGTCCACAGCCTTTGCTTAGGCTTGCCCCACTACCTTAGAGACGGTGAGCCCAGAAAGCAGGGCAGAGAGGAGCATGGGCACCTGACCTCCCTGGGTGCTGCAGGAGTCCTTGAGACTCAAGGGACACCTATCTGCCTCGTAGCCTTTTAACTTACTGGATTTTTTATTTATGTATGTTTTGGCACGTGTGGAGGTCAGAGAATAGCTCATGGGGATCAGTTCTCTCCTTCCGTACTGGGATTTCAGAACCCAGGACTTGGCAGCAAACCCCTTTCCCTGCTGAGCCCTCTGGCTGGCCCTGGCTCCCCATCTCCTGTCTTCCCTGGCACCTCCCAGGTCTTCCATTGTTGCTTTTACAGGTGTTTTTCTGTGTGATCTTACAATTCAGTTGTGATTTTTCTTATCATTATTTTCCCTCTTTCTCCATTTTTGTTTTTCCTGTTTCCTGTGTCCCGTCCGTCCATCCTTCCTTTCGTCCATCCTCCGACTACATCCTCGCGCCTCCATCCCTGACTGGTCCCCCCATTTCCCTGGCCCCCACCGGTAGCCGCGTCCCCCATCCCTGTCCCTCCTGGGGGGTCACCTACCCTCCACATTGTCTGATGGATCCCCGTCCCCCCGTTCTGGCCGCGACCCCTTGGCCATACTGAGCGAGATCAGTAAGTCGGTCAAACCGCGGCTAGCATCCTTCCGCAGCCTCCGAGGCGGCCGTGGGGTAAGTTGAGGCCGGATGGTGGGACCCTGGGCTCTTTCCTGCCGCCTGCTGGGTCGTCCTCCCCCATATTCCAGCTTTGCTGTATGCATGGCCTCGCTCCCCAAAAGCCCTGACCGGGGAGGAAGGTGGACCTGGTATCTCAGGAGCGAGAGAGGCTCTTCAGAAGTTTAAGGATCCCAAATCCCAAGCTCAGCCCTTGTTTCACCTTGCAGACTGTGGTCACTGAAGATTTCAGTCATCTGCCCCCAGAGCAACAGAGAAAGCGACTCCAACAACAGCTGGAAGAGAGGAACCGGGAGTTGCAGAAGGAGGAGGACCAGAGGTGAGCATGTGCGGTGGAGGAGGCAGGAGATGAATGTGGAATGAAGCAGGGATTCTTGTCTTCTGGGTGTGTGTATTGCTGTAAAAGCTATGCTGGGCCAGAGGAGGAGGTCAGCATCCTCTTCACTCTGTCTGGGAGGCAGGGTCTCTCCTCACACTGGAACTTTGTATCTGGTTGGCAGCCAGTAATGGTAATCGCTGGCTGTCCTGTTTCTGCCCACCAAGGTAGCAGGTGATGTGTGGCTGTACCCAGCTTGGAACTGGGTGCAGGAGTCAGAACTCAGGTCCTCAAGGTTGCTCAGTAGGTGCTCTTAACTACTGAGCAGTCTCTCCAGCCCCCTACCTTGTCCTTTTGCTTGTTTGTTTGTTTTTGAGATGGTGTCTCCCTATGTGGCCCTAGCTGGCCAGGAACTCTTGATGAAGACCAGGCTGGTCTTAAAATCACAGATCTCAAGTGATGGTATTAGAGACTTTGTCCATCACGATACCGGCTTCACATGACTTTTTATGAGACAGGGTCTCACAGGAACTTGGGCTTGCTGAGTGGCAAGTCTCCTTTCTCTGCCTCCCCAATGCTGGGACTGCAGACATGAGGTCACATGCTGGGCTTTGTCCATGGAAGCTGGGGGTTGAGATTAGGACATGGTGCCTACATGGTGACCACTATTGACTGAGCCATTTCCTGGCCTCATCTGATGGATTAAAGGAGATTCCTGTCACACAGCTGGGTGTGGTGGTGCCTGCCTGTAATCTCAGCATTCAGGAGGCTGAGGCAGCAGGGTCATAAGTTCAAAGCCATCCTGGGCTTCTTGAGTCTCCAAACAGTGAAGAACTGAAATGTAAAAACAGGAAAGAACCGGTTACTTGTCACTGCAGCAGATGGAGGTTTGAGTGCTTGTGCATCATCTCCCCCCCCCGCCCCCGCCGCTCCACATCGCTGAGCAAAATCCAAGAAAAATCTCTGTCTCATTTTACTCCATTTCTGCTCTCAAAAATGCTCTCACTGGGCTGACTCAATGACTAAAGGCACTTGCCACCCAAGCTGGAGGACTTGACTTCAGTCTCAGATGGTAGAAGGAGGGAACCCACTCCTGCAGCAAATTGTCCTCCGACCTCCAGACACGTGTGGTGGCTTGTAAGTGCACACATAGGCAGGTGTAATAGGAATTAAGGGAACAGATAAATTAGAGATTCGCTACAGTGCCAACTCAGGTTAATATATACTTGGCTGCAATTATAGTTTCTGTGACAGGGCTGTCCTCTGTAGGCTAGGAACCACCCTCAGCAGCACTGGGGCATTCTAGACAGGATTCTACCCTTTGCCACCTCCCCAGTCCCCAGCACCTCTATGGGGGAATTCCAGGTAGGGCTCCACCCCTGACCACGCCTCCATCCCATCCCTAGGGGATTCTAGGCGGGGCTCCACCCTGACCACACCCCCATTTGTTTCCTGCGGGATCCTAGGCCAGGCTCCATCCCTGGCCACGCCCCAACCCCTCAACGAAGGATTCATTTACTTATTTTTTTTTTAATATTTATTTATTTGCCGGGCGGTGGTGGCGCACGCCTTTAATCCCAGCACTCGGGAGGCAGAGGCAGGTGGATCTCTGGGAGTTCGAGGCCAGCCTGGTCTACAAGAGCTAGTTCCAGGACAGGCATCAAAGCTACAGAGAAACCCTGTCTCGAAAAACCAAAAAAAAAAAATTTATTTATTTATTTGTTATGTATACAATATTCTGTGTGTATGTTTGCAGGCCAGAAGAGGGCACCAGACCTCATTACAGATGGTTGTGAGTCACCAGGTGGTTGCCGGGAATTGAACTCAGGACCTCTGGAAGAGCAGGCAATGCTCTTAACCACTGAACCATCTCTCCAGCCCCTCATTTACTTATTTTGAGACTAGGTCTGGATAAGTTGTCTAGCCTGTTCTGGAACTTCCAATTCTCCCCTCTGTCTCCCAAGTAGCTGGAATTACAAAATCGGGACCTAGGCTCAGATTCAAAGATTTTAGTAGACTGGAAAACAAAGCAAAAAGCCCAGGCGGTGGAGTCTTACCTCATTAATGCCAAGACAGCTCACCGTCAGGAACTCTGTCAGTCTTGAGTCACCGTGCGATAGGAGGGAGAGAGCTGAGTTATCTAATGCTGGATAGCAAAATATTAACGCACAAAAAATCCGCCAGACAAGAAAATCTTCAGTCATTCTTTCCAAGCAACAAAACCTCTCCCAGCCCAGTTACATAATAGGGGTGACGCCGACCACTTGTTAGCAGGTGGCTGGCCAGATTCTGTTTGGCTGTTCACATGTGGCCTTCTTTGCAGAGTGGAAATCATGGGACTTCTGCCATGCTTGGAGTTTCAAGCAGCCTGGACGTCCTAGTGGAGTGGACTGTCTGCCTGCCTAGAATCAGAAGGCTGGCTTTACAGCTTACTCACTTTATTATTTTTTTATTTTGTTTTTATTGATTCATCTATTTTGTGTATGGGCTTACTTATACATGCCACGGTCTCTGTGTGGATGTCAGGTGACAACTTGCCCTAGTTCCCTCCTTTGAATACACGGATTCCTGGTCAAACTCAGGTTGTCAGGCTTGGTGGCAATTGCCTTTATCTGCTGAGCCCTCTTGCTGGCCCTTATTTTTATGTTTTATTTTGAGACTGGGTTCTTGCTAAATTTTCCAGGTTGGCCTGGATCTTTAGTGTGCTACCATGTCTGGTTTATTTGTTTAATTCACATGTGTCCTTGCTTGTGGCGACCACAGGACAACCTTGAGTATTGTGTTTTAGGCGTGGTTTGGGTAGTTTGTGTGTGTGTGCGCGCACGCATGTGCATGCCTGTGCACACAGGCAGCTGTGCACAACCCTGCATGCACAGAGCTCTGAGGATCTCATGGTGACTGCTCTATCTCTCTCACTCCCTGGAGATAAGGTTGCTTGCTGAACCAGCAGCCAGACTGATAGCCAACAGGTCCGAGTTTTCACCTCTTTCTGTCTCTGCCCCTATAGTGCTTGAGTTACAGGCATCTATGGGAACTGCATCCAGATTTTTACCTGGGTGCTGGAGATTCAAACTCAGGTCCTTAGGCTGGCGCTCTTACCACTGAGCCATCTCCCCTGTCTGAGATGGGGTCTTTGACTGACTAGCAGCTCAGATGCAGCCAGACTGGCTGGCCATCAAGCCCCAGGGATCTTCCTGTGTCTGCGTCCCCAGTGCTGGGATTGCAAGCATACAACACACCACCATGCCTGGCTTTTTTACTTAGACTGTGGGACCCAAACCCATGTCCTCACACGTCGGCAGCACGCGTGTTACCCACTGAGTAATCTCTACAATCCTGTTTTGATGTTTTTGAGACCAGCCTCATTAAGTCACTCAGGTTAGCCGAGGCTGGCCTTGAACCTGCTGTCTTCCAGCCTCAGCTCGTGGTGCTGTGCCCAGGCACATTTGAGCCCATGACCAGCATCTTTCCTTTCCTCGACCCTGTTTTTCACTTGTTAAGGTCACAGGAGTATGTGCTTTCCTTCCTGTCTGTCTGTCTGTCTGTGTGTCTGGTCTCAGGGAGGCCCTGAAGAAGATGAAAGATGTATATGAGAAAACACCGCAGATGGGCGACCCTGCTAGCTTAGAACCCCGCATTGCTGAGACCCTGGGCAACATCGAGAGACTCAAGCTGGAAGTGCAGAAGTATGAGGTCAGAGGGATGCCCTGGGGAGGGGCGGGGACAGCCTGAGCTGAGTCACTGCCGGGTGGGGACAGGGATAGGACCTAACTAACTGTCTTTTGTCAAAGTTTTGGGTATGCGTGGGTGATGTCAGAAAAGGTCCCTAGTCCAAGAGTGGGCCGACCTCAGTACCCTGGAGCTCATGCTGTGATCCCCAACCAACCCTAGGCTTGGTTAGCAGAAGCTGAAAGCCGGGTCCTCAGTAACCGGGGAGACAGCTTGAGCCGTCATTCCAGGCCCCCTGATCCCCCAGCTACTGCCCCACCTGATAGCAGCAGTAGCAGCAACAGTGGATCCCAGGATAATAAGGAGAGGTAAGCAGAGAAACCAGAAGCAACTATGAGGCCTGAGCTTGGTACAGCACTGGCCTAGAATCCCCAAGTGAGGAGCTGGGGGCGTGGTCAGGGTGGAGCCCCACCTAGAATTCCCAGTGAGGGACTGGGGGCGTGGTCAGGGTGGAGCCCCACCTAGAATCCCCAGTGAGGGACTGGGGGCGTGGTCAGGGTGGAGCCTCACCTAGAATCCCCAGTGAGGGGCTGGGGGCGTGGTCAGGGAGGAGCCCCACCTAGAATCCCCAGTGAGGGGCTGGGGGCGTGGTCAGGGTGGAGCTCCACCTAGAATCCCCCAGTGAGGGACTTGGGCTGGCTTAGATGGAGAGTCAGGCCCTCATCTTTCTTCCATGTCCAAGCAGCTCAGAAGAGCCCCCTTCAGAGGAAGGCCAGGACACCCCCATCTATACTGAGTTCGATGAGGACTTTGAAGAGCCTGCCTCCCCTATCGGCCAGTGTGTAGCGATCTACCACTTTGAAGGTGGGTCTGTATATGAGTTACCGTTTCTTGGCGGCAGGAGCTTAGTGTAAAGGCTGTAGCTCAGTGGGAGGGTGCCTGGCCCGTGTTCAGTCCCCAGTACTGGCCAAAGGAAGGACCTGGGGAGTCAGTGTAAGGAGTTATTTTATTTTTTTTAGGTTTTTTTCGAGACAGGGTTTCTCTGTGTAACAGTCCTGGCTGTCCTGGAACTCACTCTTGTAGACCAGGCTGGCCTCAAACTCCTAGAGATCCGCCTGCCTCTGCCTCCCGAGTGCTGGGACTAAAGGTGTACTCCACCACCACCTGGCTATCTTTTATTTTCAAATATTCTTATTTATTTTTTGTGTGAGAGAGGTCAGAGGACAGCTTCCAGGAATGAGCATGCGCATCCTGGGGACCAAACTCCGGTTGTCAGAGATGGCGGCTAGCGCCTTTTCCTCCTGAGCGGCCTTATAGGTTCTCGATTTCTCAGTTTTACTCATTCCGGGACCCCAGTCTGTCCACATGCCGTGTGGGGCTTCCCGTCTAAATTCGCCCAGTCTAGAAACTCCTTCACAGATATCGTGGAGGTTTATCTCTAGGGTGGAAGAGGTGCCGAAGCTAACAGCGCTAACCTTCGCACCAGGGCAGGTGCGATTGCTCGGAGCTGTGACTTCCGATGTCATTCACCAAACCTGACCTATCCCCACCCTACTCCCCAACAGGATCCAGCGAGGGAACCATCTCCATGTCGGAGGGGGAAGACCTCAGTCTGATGGAGGAAGACAAGGGTGACGGATGGACACGGGTCAGGCGGAAACAGGGAGGCGAGGGCTATGTGCCCACCTCCTACCTCCAAGTCACGCTCAACTGAACCCCACCAGAGCGGGTGACGAGGGGCAGGGCTGTCGGCTGCTGCTTCTGGGCCACAGGGGGCCCCCAAGACCTTGCACTTTATTCCTGCCCTCGTGGCTTTTGGCTGAGACCTGTGTAACCCGCTGTCCCCTCTCTTCCACCCCACCCATCACCCTCCAGGGACCCACTTGTGCCTTCCTGCGTGGTTGTACATATTCTTCATTTAAGACCTCTCTTCCTGCCGCTCGGCTTGGGCCAAGTTTTGTTTTATATTAAAAAGTATATATAATTACATAAAGTTCTTGGAGTCTGTGCCTCCAGTATTGGGGATGGACCCTCAAAAAGTACCTCAGTGGAGAGATATCTCTGCAGGCAGTGGGTGCTGGCGTCTCTCACGGAGGACCCCGAGTTAGTTTTGAACAGCAATGTCTGCATCTCACAGCCATCCAAGACTGCGCCCCCTGTGACCAGCTCTGGCAACTGCATTCATACCTGCGTAGACCCTTCCCAAGTTAAAAATATAAAATCCGCCCTTTCTTGGAGGCGAACCTAGGTACACCCTGGCAAGCCCTCCTTGTGTGTATTACTGATGCTTGTTACCCACCTACTGTATACCCGGCAACTCACTCATTCCCTAAGCTTTCATTTTTGCCACATTTCCCTAGGGTGCACAGAGGTCAGGTGGTTTGCTCAGAGTCACACAGCATTTAAGAGGCAGAGTCAGATTTGAACTTTGATACCAGATCTGTAAGGTGTTTGTATTTAGATAAGTCAAGCGCTCAACATGTGGTTGCTTTCTGGATATCTCAGAAAGTACGCATGGATGAGTAGGGTATGTATATACAGGAGTATGAGGGTTGGTCTCTGGGTCCCTACCTGAGAAGGTATTTTGGTAAAAAGGAGGCAGCTATTATACCCCAATCTCTTGGTGTCCATTTTAAGATGGAGATTCTTCTAAACTTTGACACCGGGAGGGGGCTTTTTAAAAAAATTTTCCCCCATAATTTTCATATAGCCCAGGCCAGCCTCAAACGACACAGCTGAGCCAGCCTTGAACTCCCAATCCTCCATCTCATTCTCAAGTGCTGGAGTTCTGGGTGTGGACCACTGTGCCAAGTTCATTCGGATGCTTCTTGAATAGCTGGGGGTGGCCTTCGTGGAGTCTCTCAGCCCTCAGGCTCTAGTTGTTGGGACAGGATGCTGAGGACATGATGGAACTTCTCCAGGCGGTTGTCTCTGGTGGCCTGGGCCCCCTTGCTCCCCCAGAGTAAGCGGCGCAGGAAACCGGTGGTCAGCGCCTCCCAGAGTTGTGGGTTAGGTCTGAATCCTGTAGGCAGAGTCAGGTGCGCTTCGGGTGTGGCTCAGGCCTCTCCCATACCTGCCTTTTAATGCTAGGAACTTTGACCCATAGCAGCCAGTGGGGAGTGCCTGGGCAGGGGTTAGCAGGGGAAGGGAGCCCCTTGATCTCTGCAGGGGTAAGGGCAGGGTGCAGAACACGAGACAGGGTGACCAGCCTAGGTGCACCATTCAGGGAGCCCTGTCTTAGAGGCTACGCCGGGAGGCGGGACTAAAGGGCATGGCCATCCAGCTCGGCAAACCTTGGACTGAGCCTGCCCCTTTGCAGGGTGTGGACACCCAAGGTCTTAGAAGTTACCCAGGATAAGGGTCTTAGAGATTGGCTGGGCCCAGGTGGGAGGAAAGTGTGACTTGACTAGGGAAGAAGTCATGTTGGAGGGAACCCCAATGGGGCCAGATAGTCCCAAGCCAGAGGTTGGGGTGGGACCCTGCTGGGCATAGCTCCGCTGGGCTCCGTGGTCCCTTTTATAGTGAAGAGCACTATTTGTGGTTTATGATTGGGGTTAGGTCCGCCCCCGGGGGTGTGGCGGTCCCAGTTGGGTGAGACTTTGGAAAACTTGGGCTAGGTTGGCCTCCAAAGGGCCACTGCTCACCTTGCAGGCGCTGGGCTGCCGCCCTGCGGAACAGAGCCGCATCGCGGGCCACCTGTCGCGCCCCGTGCAGAGTGCGCAACAGCCGGTCACAGGACTCGTCCAGCGGCCCAGAGGTCTCCTCGCCCTCCAGCAGGCGTACTACTGGTGCCACGTGTGGCAGGGCCACCTCTCCTGGGCTGCAGGGTCCTGTGGGAAAGGTAGGATCTGGGATGGTGGAATGGGGCACAGGGTAGAGCCTAGGTGGTAACAAGGGCGTGATCAAAGGCAGCGGTGGAGGGTGGAGGGGCGAGGCCAGGGTCTAGTGTAGGGCAGGTGGTTAGGATTGGGGAAGAATTTAAAGAGAAATGCCTAGGATGGGGTAAGCCACAGGGCTAGAGTGGAGTCCAGGACCCAGAGCAGGGAAGAAGCCTAGGCTGGGTCAGGCATACGGCAGGGACGGATCCTGGAGCTGGGAAGGAGGCTGGGGCAGGGGAAGAGCATATGATGTAGCTAGCAGCCTAGAGCAGGAAACCTAAAATAGGGAGAGGGAAAATTTAGGTGGGGTGGGGGTGGGGGGCTGGATCAGAGCAGGACCCTGGGGCTGGGAAGAAGCCTGAGGCAAGCGAGGCACAGCCCAGGACCTCTCTCACCTGTACTTTCATCCAGAGCCCGCATCAGAGGCTTTAGCTCTTGTTCAAAGACCAGCGCAGCCTCCGTGTGGTTCCTTCGTAGATGACGCCAAGTGCTCTCTAACCTGGATACCTGGACGCGGAGATGGGAGCCCAGCTAGTGCCATCTTTCTCTTCACCTGCACCCGGGCTTCTTCCCCAACCCTGTTCCCAACACACCTGGGGCATGAGCAGGGCGCCCATGACCCCAGCCAGTCCCAGCAGGTCCCCTGTCGCTCCCGGCCTCAGCGCCAACGCTAGATCCACCAGGCCTTTCAGAGCGACTGCGCGCTCCTCCAGGGGCCCCGAGCAACCCAGCACAGCCAGGGCCCCAGCTAGTGCCAGGGTCTCAATCCTGTGGAGGTGGAATGCAAGGGTCTGGGGACAGTAGGAGAGTTTGTGATGGGAGAAAGGGCAGGAAGTGGATTGCCCAGCCCCCTCCACCATGGGGAATGTTAGCAGAAACTGAGTTAGAAAGTCACAACCCCCACCCCGCACCTCACCTCTCTAGCACCTCCAACCTCAGGCGGTGACCGTGAGGAAGTGTGAGTAGTTCTAGACCAGAGGCGACGCCCATGGCACTCTTCTGACTCTTGGTCACCCCCAGCAGGCCTATAGCCTTGACAAGAGAACACAAAACACGTGGAACAGACTAAGTGTTCTGATGATCCCTTGGAGCCTGCCTTCTGTTCCTCTGGTGAAACCATTTTCTCCTAACCGAAATACCCCGTCCTGGATGGAGCAGGGAAGTTAACTAACAAGGCCAGGGAAATCGAGGAAACTTGGAAGTCTCAGGAAGTCTGACGATTACAAGGGTCACGAGATTCATAAGCACTAACAATGTCTGGAGCTGCCTGCAGGGGGCGCCAGGAATGCAGTGTTTGGGAGTAGTTACCCATACTAGCATTGGGCTTTTTAGGGGATGCAGCCTTTGAGTCACCGGTGCTCCAGGAAGTAACCCCATAAACGCTCACTAAACTAGACTCAGGTGGAATCATTTCTTCTGCGGCTAGTACCCTATCTATTGTAAGCAGACATCTGTTCATTCCTCCCAGGGAAAAGCCCCTTGCTGGTGGAGGACCCCGGCAGGTGACGCACCTGGCAGTCCACCAACAGCAGGTGCAGAGCAGTACTCTCAGGATGGTGTGCCACCAGCAAGCTTCGGAGGGTGCACAGAACTGTAGGATCCAAGGGCCGGTTCTCGGGACCCAGCAGGCCGGAGGGGTGGCCAGGGATGCAAAATGAGACCTCAGCTTGTGGTCTTATGAAGCATCTGTCTTCTTCCTCGTCGTCCTCACTTTCCCACCACCAGCCTGCTGGCTCTGGACAGCTCGGTCTGGGAGTCGTTCCCTGAGTACTGGGCACTCGGGGGAGAAGTTCGCAGTATGTTGGGGGATGTCCAGAGGCCAAGGAGGGCGTCCGGAGCGGCACGGAGCGAGCCTTTGCGTGAAGCTGTCCGTCAGAGGCTGTGAGACTGTCCGCCATAGTTCCCAGGTGAGGCAGGGCCTTCAGCAACGTGGGTTCACTGCCTGTCCGGTGCAGGGCAGATCCGAAAGCCGGGGATGCTCCTGGGACAAGGGGAGGATATGACTGTGCAGAGTGGGGTGGGAGTGAGCGCAGCCCTCTGGCTCTCCTGCTTCAGTCCAGTAACTGAGGATCCCTTCCCAGCCTCTCAGTCTCTGCCACCTTGAAAACAAACCTTCAACACTTGGGGCATGTTCTGAATTCTGTGTTCGTGTGCGTGTGGTCATGCGTGCACACACATATGAATGTCAGCCGATGACCTTAGGTGTTGTCCCTCAGGCATCATCGACTTGATTTGATTTGATCAGGGTTTGTGTCACTGGCCTGGTACTCCTGACTGTGTCAGGCTGGTGACCCGGCGAGCCCCAGGGATCTTCCTGTCTCCACCCCTTAGCACTGGATAATAAACACACATCGCTACACTTGACTTTTTAAAACAGGGGTTCTGGGGATCCAAACTCAGGTATTCATGCTGGTGTGGCCTCTGAGCATCTCCCCTGCCTTCCCCACCTTTTTCTGGGAGAGGACTTCAGTGGGTATTACAGGTAACCTTGAACTGGAGATCTTCCAGTGTTGGCCTCTCAAGTAGTTAGGCTAACACACACACACACATGAATACACACTTATGACCCAGGAATGGTGCAAACATGCATACACACATGCATACACACATGCGACACAGGCACACACACACACACTATACACTTATGACCCAGGCTTGATGTACAAACACAGGAATACTCTCTTGCGACTCAAGCCTGATGCGCGCGCGCAAGTGCGCGCGCACGCACACGCACACACACACACACGCACACACACACACACACACTTATGATCTTGTAGCAGTATCAAGAAGCTCTCAACTGACCAGAGCAAGAAAGCAAGGTCTCAAGAGGAGATCCAGGGGCCTGAGCTCACTCAGGGGAGAATCGCACTCCAGTCTCTGTGGGCCTGGGCCCCTCACCTGCTGTATCATCACGTTTCCCCCTTCCTGAATGGTCCAACCCTGCAGGCTGGCTGGAGCTCCACTTCCTAGGCCTAGGAGACAGAGGTGCAAAGGGCTGTGAGTCCAGCCCGGGTGGAGAAAATGCCACCAACCAGTTTCATCAACCTGCCGGCCACTTCAGTGATGGCATCTCTTAGTTCTTCATTATGCAACCAGACTGGCGGAGGTAGAGGCAGGGGGTCCGCAGTTCAGGCGAGTCTGAGCCCAGCTTGGGATACATGAGACCCTGCCCGAAATAGTAAATCAGGAGAAGTCTCAGTGCTGAATACCTGAGAGGCCTGGGGGCAGCCAGGCTGTCGGTGAGCACGTCCTCACTGAAGCTGCGTGTCAGCGGCCTCTGACATCTCACAGGCTTGGAGGCCACAGCTCCTGTGGCCTGGGACAGCGGTCGCCTGTGGGTCACGTAACTGTGGACCAGGGCAGACATACTGGGAAACCTTTCATCTTCTAGCTGAAAGAGGGCCTGCGGGCGACCAGGTCTAGGCCGCAGCACCACTCGGAATACCTCAAAATGTAGGATCTTGCCTCGCCAGCGGCAGGAGATCACAGGGTGGCTCCCTCGGGACTCCGAGGAACGAACAAGGAAGTCACCATCTTGTTGTAGGAGGGTTTCAGCTTCCTGAGGATGCAGAATAAGTGGGTGTTTCCAGAACCCTCCCCTCCCAGTCAACAAAAGGCACCTTGAAGTAGGGGCCCCATCCCTGACCACGCCCCCAGCCCCTCACTGGGGGATTCCAGTGGTCCTGATTTCTTGGTTAGGGCCATAGAATTCCTGATCTATCTATCTATCTATCTATCTATCTATCTATCTATCTATCTATCTATCTATCTATCCATCCATCCATCCATCCATCTATCTATCATCTATCTACCTTCCTTCCTTCTTTCTTTTTTTTTTTTTTTCGAGACAGGGTTTCTCTGTGGTTTTGGAGCCTGTCCTGGAACTAGCTCTTGTAGACCAGGCTGGTCTCGAACTCACAGAGATTCGCCTGCCTCTGCCTCCCAAGTGCTGGGATTAAAGGCGTGCGCCACCATCGCCCGGCCTTCCTTTCTTTTTTTAAAGATAAACTCTCACTATGTAACCCAAAGAGGCCTTGAACTACAGAACTTCTGGAGTGTTGTGGTTACCTAGTTCTAAGAAGTATTTAGTTTGTTATTTTGACAGGGTCTCTTTGTGTAGCCTGACTGGTCTGGAACTCACTGGGTAGCCCAGGCTGGCCTTTAATCCAGAGAGATCTGCCTGCCTCTGCCTCCGGAGTGCTGGATTTACAGGCGTGTGCCACCACACCAAACTTGAGAGGATCTATAGACTGGGAAACTGAGTCTCAGAAAATTCAAATGCATTGTCCATAGTCCCACAGAATGTGAACTGTAGGGCTAGGATCTGGACCCAGCATGTCTGAATTCTGGGCAATCACTTAACTTTCTGTCTGCCATAATTTTATTGTATGTTTCAGGGTCCCATCTTGAGTATGTGACAGTAAGGAGGTGGAGGCAAGGGGGCTCAACTTCAAAGGAAAGTGCCAGGGTGGAGATGGGGGGTGGGAGACAGACAGGGGTCAGAGAGTACAGGGTCTGTTCAGTCTCCATTACCATCCGCAGCAGTATCCCAGGAAACGGGGATGGTTTCTGTTCATCCGATAGCTCCCACTCGGCCAAGCTTCAAGAGTGTCTCCCGTCCTCCAGCCCACCTGTCCCCAACAGACCCTGGCTCCAAGTTGCTCACCTAAAATCCAGGCTTTCCCACATTCGTGTGGGAGAGTCTTCCCACTCGCCTACAGGGTCCATACCTGTCGAGACAGCTGACCATGGTACCAGGGCTGGCAGGTAAGGTTGTCTGTATCCTGTGGTGCCTGCATGGAGCTCTTGGCGGAGGGCATCAGGGCTGAACTTTGCACACCCACCCTGCCCCAGTCTTCCACATCTGCAAAATGGGAGCGATGAGTCCTGCACATTGGGTCTCATCCTTTCATCATCTCGTTTTTGAAATTTCCATTATTCATTTTACCTTTTCTCTAGTCATTTTTAACTGTTAACTTTACACAGTGTGAAGTCACCTTGGAAGGGAGTCTGGGGTAAGGTCTCTCGTCATGATTAGATTTACATGGGGGCATGTCTGTAGGGGGATTGTCTTCATTGTTAATTGTGTAGAAGGGCACAGCTCCTGTGGATGGCATGACTCATCCCCTGGAAGGTGGTGCCGGGCTGTATCAGGAAGCTAGACGTGGGTCTGTGTGAGAGCTAGCAAACAGTCTTCCTCCACCTTCCACACAAGCTTCTGCCTGTGTTCCTGCCTTGACTTCCTTCAGTGGCAGACTGTACCCTGGAAGCTGCGGCACAGAACTGTCTGCTCCTAAGCTGCTCTGGGTCTGTGTCTTACGCCAGCAACAGGAATGAAGCTAGAACAATCCTGTGTTCAGCACACAGGACAGTGAATTCCATCATGACATCGTCATCCCTGTTTATAATATATTTTGCCCATACTCACTCCATTACCTGCTCTATTTATGTACATGTGGTGTGTGCACATGTGTGTGTGCGCACATGTGTGCGCGCGATGTTTGGACCCTTAGGCGTGTTGAATTGAGAGGATGTTGGGTGTCTATTGCTCTCTCCCTTATTACTTGAGGCAGGGTCATCCAGTGAACAAAGAGATTGTCATTTTGGCCAGGCTCCTTGGCCTCATGTCTCGGACTGCTTCTGCCTGCCCCAGGCTGGGCTTACTGCAATGTGTGACCATGGCGAGCCAGCATTTTACGTGAGGGCAGGGGACAATTGTGCAAACACGATTTCCCCAATCATGTTTTCAGGCCCCCATTACCCTCTCTCGTCTGCACACCCCAATTATCCTTGTTCAGTTTCACGTCTAAGTAATTCATCTTTTAATTTCACATTATATATGTACTTGTGTGTACATATAATAAGTGCTTTAATTTCACATTATGTATGTACTTGTGTGTACATATAATAAGTGCTTGATTATATGTATTTTACATGTGAGAGAAAACATAGTATTTGTTTTCTGGGTCTGGTTTATTTTAATTAACATGACAGTCCTCAGTCCCATCAATTTTCCTGCAAATTATATATTTTTCTCTATAACTGCATAATACTCACACGCACGCACACACCTACCACATCCCCCTTTTATTCCTCTCCTGTTTTTTTTTTTTTTTTTTTTTTTTTTTACTTTGGAGATCATATAGCCCAGCTGGTCTCAAATTCCTGCCTCCACGTCTTGAGTGCTGAGCTGTATATCTTTCTGATTTCTGTGTTGATGGACAGCTAGCCTGATTCTATACTGGGCTCTTCTGAAGAGTCCATATTGTAGCACAGCTCAGATGCTGCTATAGATGACACACACACACACGAAATGAATGCATATGATAAATTAAACAAGCAATTCACAGCCATATTTGCATGCATGTATGTATATTTGAACATAGTCACACTGGCTGGCCTGGAACTGGTTGTGTATTCCAGACTGGCCAGGAAACCACAGAGATTTACCTGCTTTTGCCTCCTGAGTGTTGGGATTAAAGGTGTGTGCCAGTGTGCATAGCGAATGTGTGTGTGTGTAACTGGGGTTTGAACCTGGGGCCTCCTAAGCGCCTGGCAGGGACAGACACTGAGCTACCGCCCAGCTTAAATATCTCAATATTAATAGTGTAGGCCTTGTTTCACACTGGGGTTGAGTCAGGGCCCTGGTCATGAGAAGCATGAGTTCTATTATTGAGCTACAGCTCCCAGCTCGGATGAGAAATTTTTATATACAAATAAATACACCACACTTATTTACAAGTGAGTACATCTTACATGAAACGGTCTATGTTTGTCCTGGTGTGCTGTCCTGTCACTGGGAGGAAACACTGTTCACAAGCAACTTGGTGGAGGACAGGATCTATTTGAGCTACACTTCCTGGTCCCATTCCATCCCCAAGTAGAGGCAAGGCAGGAACTCAGGCAGTGACGGAGGCAGAGGGCAAGAGAGAGGGTCCAGCAGACAAGAGTGGACCTGAGTTCAGATCCCAGCAACCACACTGCAACCCACAACAGTCTGTAACCTCAACCCCAGGGGATCCCACAACTTCTGACCTCCAAACACATCCACATCCCCCTTCCACGTGGCATACGTTCAGACACACAGACATACCTTGATATACATATATATGTGTGTGTGTGTTGTAGTATCTGAAGTAGAAAGTACACATGAACACTTCAGGAGGCCTGCTTACTGGCTCTCTGTCAGTGTGTGTGTGTGTGTGTGTGTTTGTGTGCGTAGTATCTGAAGCAGAAAGTACACATGAACACTTCAGGAGGCCTGCTTACCTGCTTACTGGCTCTCTGTCAGCTTCTTACACAGCCCAGCTCCACCTGCTCAGGGTGGCACTGCCCACTGTGGGCTGACACTCATTCACCTATAAAGGGGAAACAATGTATATGTAAAAATAACAGAAATGTATAGATAAATGTGGGCATAAGTAACTCGCTTACTTTAGTTATCACTATTTAAATTGGATACAGCTATAAACTCAGCACGTTGGAGGCTGAGACAGGAGGGTCCCGAGTCAAGGTTAGCCTGGGCTATGGCGGCGTGAGACCCAATCTGAAAAAACAACTTCCAAACAGTAAAAATAAAATCAAATAGTAAAGTTAAAGTCATCTCACACCAGCAACTGCACTTACCAGACTCCTTGCCAAGGTGCAACATGTTACTCTTAAGTATACATTACTCTTCAGCAGAACACAAGGCTTGTTTTGATGTTCTGTAGCCCAGGCTGGCTTGGAGCTCACTGTACAACCCAGGATGACTTTGAACTCAGGATCCTCCTGTCTTCACCTCCCCAGCTGCTGGGCTGAAAGGCCTGAACCCCTAGGCTGGGTTTATTAGGTGCTGCGCTGTGGATGGAGCCTAGGGCTTCATAGACGCTAAGTGAGCAAGCACTCTACCACTGACTTGCAGCCCCACCCTCCTGCATAGTTCCTGCCTTCAAGACCGTTTAAAAGTCAAACTTGGAGACTGATCGGCAAATGGTGACTTTACATTTTGAGTTTCTTTTTGTGTTTGGTTACTCAACTATTTAGTTAGTATATTATGGTTAGATTTTAGATCTCAGACATTTTTCCACAGGCCCCAGCTTGTGCCTCAAATATCTGTTAAAAATATTATCTTGGGTGAGAGGGAGGGCTGCCTATCTTATCGTAGTTATCCTTCTGTCTGTCTGTCTGTCTGTCTGTCTGTCTGTCTGTCTATATACCCATCCAGCGATGGATCTTTGTATCTGTGTGTGTCTGTCTACCTATCTCCAGAGTCTTGGCCCTGGCAAGGCTGCCGAGAGGCACACAGCAGGATTCCTGCCTCGTGAGTCACGGCTTCCTGGACAGGGGGGCGGGGCATCCTCAACTAGGTCCTGAGACCTGGGGCCCCCGGGGCTGGGAGGGAGCTGCCGCAGGCACTGCACACCTGAAGCCAGGTGTGCTCCCAAACGTGTACACTTCCTGTTTGTCACCTGGGTGGCGCCCGCGGCTCTGGCTGCTCACTTCAGGACTGACAAATTCCTGTTTCTCCAGCAACCTTCGGTGGGAATGGGGGCGAGGCAGAACCAAGTTCTGGTTCAAGTTTGGGGAGCTCAAGGAGTATATTATGGCACAGGTGCAGCCCCAGGTCAAGGAAACTGTCGTCTGGGTCTTTTGGGGGATAACTTATTTGGGCAGGGGAGGGGAACCAGGAAAGGGGACAGTCAAACTCGAGTGAGGTGTGTAGGTTTCCTGTGTCTGCACACATTCAGGGTGCAGTGGCCAGCAGACACCTCACAGACAGATGCAGGTAGAGTTGGGGTTCCGGGATCTCACCTTCAACCCTGAGCTGATATGGTGATTTAAGACCTACTGTGTACCACCAACCTGTCCTAGACCCAATTACCGGATCCTCAGCTGCAACCAACAACCAACAGATGAGCCGAGAAGATCATTTCTAAGGGTTCCGGGTGCAAATAGTGAAACAGGAAGATTTCGGTAAGGAAGGCTAGAAGGGCAGGGTTCTTTTTTAATTTAAATTTTATTGTGTGCGGGAGTGCCAAGATTCGAGGGTGGAGGCCAATGGACAGTTTCCTCCTTCTGGTCTCCACGTGGGTTCCAGGACGGAACTCAGGCTAGCGGACTTCGGGGACAAACGCCTTTATCAGCTGAGCCATCTCACCAGCCCCGGGGACTGGTGTTCTTTAAGTATGAAAGACCCTTTCCAGGAGGCGAGGACCTGAGAGCTCAGACCTAGAGCTGAGACCTAGGTTTGGACTGAGGCAGCAAGGCAGAGCTTTGGGATGCCTGGGTGGTGTGTGTGTTTGGGTGAAATGAAGGTGAGGCCCTTAGACGGGCGTTTTTTGATGATTTCACAACGTGCTAATGTGAGCGAGGAGGGACCAGAGGTAAAGAAAAGGCTAGGAGGGGAGACCTCGTTTTAAACCGGCGACCACAGGCGACTTTAGGAAGCGTTTGGGGCAGCCAGCCAGGGAGGGGCAGATCCGGATTTGCGCTAGCGTGCACCAAAGTGGAAGCCAAGAGTATTTCCGCAGACAGCAGGAAACACGCTGGGAGCTGCGTGAGGGCCACCCAAGACACACCCGGGTTCCCGGACACGCAGGACGCGCAGTCACTCACTTGGAGACTTCTTCCGACCCCCCGCAGACTCTCTTGGATGGATCCTCGGGTTCTCCCTGAGAGCTAACGGTCCCACCCCGATCCCAGTAGGGACCCTTGGATCTACCAAAGATCACCCCCACACTCACGTGGTCCGGACTCTGGGGTGGGGGATCCGACGGAACTCAATCAGGAGGCTCAGCAGCTGAGGTGCGAACTGTCCACGCCCCAACCAGGCTCAACCTCGCCAGTCCTCCACCTGGCTGGAGCCCAGGCTGGGCACCTGGCCCTGCCCCTCCAGGCCCCGCCCCATCTGCCCCTCCCCTTCAGGCCCCGCCTCCAAAGGAACCTCCCAGGCGCTCACCCCGCCCCCGGGAACCTGTCTTTGCCCGTAGCCGAGCCCCTAAGTCTGTGCGTGTGTGAGCGCGCGCTCTTCTTGTTCTCTATAGACTCCTCGTCCTTGGCAACTCCATACAGCCCCGCTCTTTAAACAGGCGCCACGCCTGCTCACCATTGTGCCCCCCTTAGTACCACGGTTTGGAATTCTTCCTCCCTTTCCTTCTTTCTCCCCGCTCCCCCACATTTTTTATAGCACTCGTTTACCTATCCGAGGATGACCTTGGGCTCCTGATTCTCCCGCCTCCACCTCCCTAGTGCTGTGAGGACAGTTGTGCACTGTCATCTATATATCTAGTTTATGCGGTGCCTGGGACCGAACCCCCGGCTTCGTGCACGCTGGACAGCGCTCTACCCACTAAGCCCCAGCCTCAAGCTCTAGAACAATTTTTTACCGCATGCCATGTCTTCCTAAGATCTGGCCGAGTTGAGGGTGTCTCTCCAAATCTCCAGGGATTCAGATCAGTTCAGGGCTGTGGGGTCAACTGCTGCTCCCTCCTGCTATTCCCTCTCCCCCCTCCCCGCGCCAATCCTGCCTGGGTTTGGAATGGAGAGACTTGTGGGAAAAAGCGACAGCCTCCATCAAAGATGGAGTAGGGCGGGAGTTTGAGCCAGGATGAGGACCGAGGGTTCTGATGGGTTCTCAGGTTGGGGTGGGCCTCGATCCTGATGCCTGGAGACGAGGCAGAGGAAGTTGGAGATTGGGAATCTGCGGCAAGAGAGGCAATACTACGTTTGTAAAAGGCCACGTTTATTCAAGGCTCCCTAGGCGGGTCTTCGGTGGCGAGAGCGCTGGACCAGCAGTCGTGAACTGGGTTCCAAGGCCAGTGCTGTATAAAGGTGTAGTGGTGAACACCTGTCACTACAGCACTAAGGAGGTGGAGGCAGGAGGATCAGGAGTTCAGACAGCCTTAACTATGTAGCGAAGTTCAAGGCCAGTCTGGGCTATATGAAAGTCTTTAAAGTATTCTATTTATTTATTTATTTATTTATTTGTTTTTTCGAGACAGGGTTTCTCTGTAGCTTTTAGAGCCTATCCTGGAACTAGCTCTTGTAGACTAGGCTGGTCTCGAACTCACAGAGATCTGCCTGCCTCTGCCTCCCGAGTGGTGGGATTAAAGGCGTGCGCCACCACCGCCCGGCTTTAAAGTATTCTATATGATAGCGGCACCGCTTATTGAACACCTGCTGTATACCAAGACAATTCAACTTGGTAGCCCTGCCCCAAAGGGTTAATTTTCACTCATATCCCTCTAGGATACGATAGATACTATTCACGTCACCCACCCCACCCCCATTTTCTCAGTGGAGAAACTGAGGCACGGGGGTGGGGGAGTCAAGCCATTCGTACATATGTACCACAGCTTGGGGGTCGTGGGGACGGAATTTGAATTTAGTGACTTAGTGGGTGCCTTCATGCCTACCTCATTTTTCACAGCCTGGCCGCCCCCGCTAATCTCCGACCCTGACCGTGTGCAGAGAAAGTAAATTGTTACCCAGTTTATAGAAGAGGGAGAGGACGCGTAGGAAGTCACAGATGCCAAAAATAGGGAGTGGAAACTGTCCTCGCCAGTAGAATTGCAAAAGAGAGGGTTTCCAGGCTGTGCCCACCCCTTCCCCAACTCCCTGCTATGCAAATCAGATTCAGGCTGGCCCAGGGAAGCAGTCTAGCGCCGCTTAGTGGCCATAACGGTGAAAAGGCGGAGTAGAAGGGGAGCTACTTGGAGCCTGGTAGGTTAAATTGGAGCGAGGCTTCCTTGCCCAAGTAGTCTTAGCTCCTAATAGTAGGAGCTAAATAATAAGTATGGTCAGGAAGACAGTAAATATTTGATAAGCAAATGAATTAATGGATCATAGGGAAGGGCAATAGTGGCTTTGGCTCGGAGGGGAACTCATAGCAGGAAAGATGTCAGATTTATTGGGTATCAGAGTTTAAGAAAAGGGAAAAGACAGGAAAGGGTGGAGAAGGGCCATGGTTTGAAATCTGGAAGTGTCTCAGGGAGAAAATGACATTTGGAGGCTCATGAAATGGCCCAGTCATGTGTGCTATGTGAATGGGAGAACCTGAGTTCGAATCCCCAGGGCTTAAGCAAGAGGCGGCAGTCTGAACTTCATTCTCAGGGCTCCCAGGATGAGATGGGGGGGGGAAGCAACTGTGAAGCTTAAGGACAAGCTAGCCAGGAGCAAGAGAAAGAGCGAGAAAGACCCTGCCCTAAGTGATGCGAAAGAGAACCCCTGCACCGAGGTCACACATGAGCCACGGTGTGTGTACGGTGTGCACCAACACTCACACACAGACGCGCACAAACACATGGCGCTCACAGCACAAGAGCAAAAGGAAAAAGAAAAAATATGGGTGGTGAGAGCGCTCAGGTGATTACTGTCAAGCCTGAAGATCTGAGTTCAATCCCTGGGACTCACACGGTGGAAGGAGAGAACAGACTCACTTCCTCATGACTTCTGACTGCCACATAGAAACTGTGTCCCATGCATGTCTTCACACATACACACAAACGACATATATATATATATATATATATATATATATATATACACACACACACACACACATATATACACACATATATACACACATGCAAAGTGAGCAAATAAATGTAACAAAAATGAAAAAGAAAAACTGGCTGTAAAAGCAGAGTGTCCTTTCTACTGTATATTTATACTCACATTCCTTGACTGTCATGTCGAGTGCTCCACGCTAGCGCTTTAGCTTGGTCGTGCCCACCCTCAACTCCCCCTTACTTTCCCCAGAAACCCTCAATGAGTCCTGGACTCCCTTCTCACTCTCCTCACCACGTCCATTACTGTTGCCTGTGGGAAGATTAGCTCATCTCCCTGGTTTGAGTTCATGAGCACAGCCCTCATGTCAAGCCGGGAAGAAGGCTTTTCGCAGCTCTCCGTCCCAGCCCGCAGCTCTCCGTCCCAGCCCGCAGCTCTCCGTCCCAGCCCGCACCTCTCCGTCCCAGCCCGCACCTCTCCGTCCCACCCTGCAGCTCTCCGTCCCACCCCGCAGCTCTCCGTCCCACCCCGCAGCTCTCACAAGCTTTCCATCCCTTCGTCCCTTCGCCCTTGATCCTTAGGTTGGCGGTGATATAGATGCTCTCTCTGGAGCTGAGCACTCACTAGTCAAGAAGTAGCATCAGGAAGCCATGTAGTCAGTTATTAACTTATATCTGCCGGTGGGCACAGTGGAAGCCGTCTGAGGCAGGATGGAGGTCTGCGTGGCTGGAGCACAGGGAATGAAGGACACAGAGGACACAGAGGCTGGAAGGGGTGGAGGCAGGGTAGCAGGGCCTTGTGGGGTGCAGGGAGGACTTGGGTTTTGATCCTGTGGAAGAAGGCAGTTAGAGCCATAAGGGGCTATGGGCAAAGGAGGAGTGCCCTTTGGGGAAGATGCCCTTTGGGGGCTGCAGCGGGGACAGACTGTGAGAGACCAGGGTCTTACACAGGGGACCTGGAGGAGCTAGAGTAGGTGACAGTTTATGTGCCAATAGGCGGGATGAGGTAGTGGCTGGTTAGTCCTGCAGGTGCCCAGGTCTACTGAGTGTGGGTGGAGAAAGGGGAGGTCACACCAGTGCGTGGAAGGCGTGGGGGCGGAACTGCAGGTGCTCCCCTCCGCCCCACAGCTCCTCCCCACCCCCAGCCCCAGGGCGACAGTTACAGTCACAGAAGAGGAAGTGGTGTTGTAGTTGTCCCCACTGGGGCAGGCAGCGGCAGCGGTGGTGGAGGCGCGAGGGTGCACGGGGCCTCCCCGAGGGGGAGGCAGGCAGCCACCATGGAGCTCTGGCGACAGTGCACCCACTGGCTGATTCAGTGTCGGGTGCTGCCTCCCAGCCACCGAGTGACCTGGGAGGGGGCCCAGGTGTGTGAGCTGGCACAGGCTCTGCGAGATGGTGTGCTCTTGTGTCAACTGCTTAACAATCTGCTTCCCCAAGCCATCAACCTGCGGGAGGTCAACCTGCGGCCCCAGATGTCCCAGGTGAGCCTGCTGGGTGATGCCAGGGCAGGGCTGGGTTGGAGGGGAGCACCTCTTTAGGTCTGGGTCTGGCTAAGTGGAGGTGCTGAGCAGAACAGGGCCCTGCGTGGGTTTACAGACGCTAGGTCAGCTTGCATCTGTGTTGACTAACAAGGGGAAAATCCCGCCAACTACAGGCTAACTGTTGAGAACCACGTAGAGGGGCCCTGGGGTACCCGGGCGCCTTGTGGATAGCCAAGAGTGTGCATGAGGTTGGAGCCGCCAGACTCAGGCATTGAAGAGAGAGGCCTTCAGTTGCTTCTCCCCCACCTGTGGCTCCTCCTCTTCCGCCTCTTCTGATCTCCCCCCCCTTCCTCCTCACATCTTCCTTCACCTCCATTTCCTGCCAGGGCTCTGGGCTGTGTTTCATGGAGGGTGGGTGGGGGGGCTGCATTTTATCCCCTGTGGCTTCCTAGCTCTGCCCATCCCACTGAATGCAGGGCTCAGGCCTGGGATCCCTAAAAAGGTCCCTGGTGACCCTGAGACCTTTTCTGCCGTCCCCACCCTTCAAGGGGAGGCATGCTCAGAAGTGCCCTGGCGAGTTTAGGAAATGTATTCAAATCCTTATTTGAATGTGGCTGGGGTGATGGGCGAAAGGGCGAAACGTGACTGGTGGCTTTGTGCTCTTTTCCCTGCTTTCCCAAGGATGCTGAGTTTGGGTGGGGGGGCCGAGAGCATTACAAAAGGAAGATATAGGTTCAAGTCAGAGGGGTACATAGCCTTATCATGGGGGCAGAGGAATACTCACTGTACCCAAGGGAACATGGCCTTTCCCTAGGGTCTGAAGGACACAGCCCTGGTGTAGGGACATCTACCATCTTGCCCTCTGTCTCTGAGGCCAGCACATCCAATTCCTCCAAGTCCCAGGAGGCTGCCCCTGGAATGATGAGCTGTGGTTGGCTGGGGCTGGTCTCTTTCCTCTTGCGAGGGGTCCCATGTGGTTGAAGAAGGAAATCGCTTTGAGAATGAACTGCTGGGGTCTCTAGAATGTCCCCTGGGGTTGTCGGTGGTGAAGCAGTGGCTCCTGGAGCCATCACAAGTTCCCTGAAGGGAGCAGGGAGCACAACACCCACTTGCTGCCCTCCATGGACGTCCCTCTGGCTGGCTACAGGCCATCAGAGATTTGACTACATTTGCTTGAACTCCAGTAGCTTTAAGGGCTTGAGGAAGTAGCCATGGGACATGTAGGGCCCCAGCTCTGGCAGGACTCGGGGTGCCCTGTGATGTGGCAATCGCAGCTGTTGGGAAAACAGTTCAGTTAAGGATGAACTTTCACCCCTGAGCATCATAGCTAAGGCTGATTTTCTGAAGGGTCAGTGTGAATGGTGTTAATCCCCAGAGGACCAACTATGTTCCCGCAATAGTCCTAATATGTACCAGACAATGCTGGGAACTTGGCTCTAGCCCCCAAAGAGTTCTTAAACACAAGGAGACAGAAAAAGATAGTCTCAGGCCTGTGTGTTCTAGGGATGTGGGCAGGACACTGCCTAGGAGAATTAGGACTTATATAAGAGGGCTATTTAGGCTGGGTTTTGAAGAGTCAGTATGAGTTTTCCCATTGCTCTGTTGTATGAAGCCCCAGGCTGGGCTGGGGTTCACCCTGACCCTCCCTATCTGTCTTCTCGGCGGTTTCTAGCCTTGCTTTTCTCTGCCTTCCTTAGAAATTCTGTGCAGATGTGTGTGAGAATTGGGCTATGCATAATATGCCAGAGGGAAGGACCCAGAGAGGCTGCCTCTGGGTCTCTGGGACACTGTTATCAGAATGAAGCCAGGGACAGAGTGACCCATGGGATGTGGAAGGCGGAAGGAAAATGAGAAGGAACGGCTGATGGAAACAGCAAAGATCAAGGTGTGGAGGTTGGAATAAAAAGACTACTCAGTTCCTCCATTTCTTCATCACTCTCCTTTGTCCAGCAAAAAGGGAAGAAATAATATATACACCATCTACCCATCTACCCACCCACCCACCCACCCACCCATTCATCTATCATTCATCATCCATCCACCCATCCATCCATCATCTACCCATCCATTCATCCATCATCCATCCACCCATTCATCCATTCATCCACCCATCCACCCATTCATCCATCCATCCACCCATCCATCCACCCATCCACCCACCCATCCATCATCCACCCATCCATCCACCCATCCACCCACCCATCCATCATCCATCCATCCATCCATCCATCCATCCATCCACTCATCCATCCATCCATCCATCCATCCACCCATCCATCATCCACCCACCCATCCATCATCCATCCATCCATCCATCCATCCATCCATCCATCCATCCATCATCCATTCATCATCCATCATCCATCCATCCATCCATCCATCCATCCATCCATCCATCCATCCATCCATCCATCATCCATTCATCATCCATCATCCATCCATCCATCCACTCATCAAACAGGTACTGTGCAGGGCAGGCCCCTCCCTTGGCGCTGGGGACTATGGAAGTGGGGCACATATGCTCATGTTCTAACACACCTATTTTGAAGGAGGGAAATGAATCAAAGAGAAAACATGGACAGGTGTACATTTTAAGTGGCTAATATCTTGAAAAAAGTTATGCTTGGAAAGATATGCTGGGCAGCACTTTTGAGTAGAGAGTCTAGAGAATCTCCATAGAGCAGAAGCCTGGGGGCAGGGAAAGATGAACCCTGTGGATATGGGGATGGGGACCCTGGCAGGGGATGCTGTCTGTGCTCAGGGTGGTGGCTGACCCAGTGTTGCTGGTGGAGGTCAGATTGGAGTATTTTCAGACTGGCTGGTGCCCACGACGCCTAAGACCCACAGAAAGGATGACAATGTCTTGTTTAGAAACAGAGGCCCAGATATCACAAGCGTGCACTCCTCTGTGGGAGTGTGTAATCCTTTCACGCAGATCTTTGAGGTTGGAGGCCTGAAGAGAAAGAGATGGTTTGGGGAAAGATCCTTCGCGGCGTGAAGCTCGTTAGACTGCAGGAGAATCAGGAGTTGGGGTAGAAGGCATTGAGAAGCCCCCAGTCCTAGCAAACCATTCAGGTGGGTGTGTACCTGTGTACACTGGCAGAACCCTTGGGCGGCATGCCCGAACTGGAAGTAAAAGATAACAGGGTGATTGGCTTGGACTTAGTGGCTTGGGTACAGCATTTGCTGTGCAAATGTGAGGGTCTGCAGGCACACTGAAAAGCCAGGCATGACCGTGGGCACTTTCCTGTGAGGCCAGTGCTGCGGGCTTGCTGGCTATCAGCCTAGTCTCAATAGCGACTCCAATAGAGACTGAGTCAATCAGGTGGGTAGTGATAGCGCAAACCATCACAGCTGAAAGCGGACCGTGGAAACACACGTGCACAGTGTAGCATGGAGAGAGCGCGGTGCTATCTTTGGTGTGCCAGTCAGGGTCTGGAGGCCAGTGAGCACAGCAGGACCTTCCAGGCATTTGTGTGATTGAAATAGTGTACCGATGTGTGGGAATGGAACGTATCTCCCAGATTTCAGTGCAGCTCAGTGGGGGACCACAGTGTGGGGCCCTGACGTTGGTGGTCTGAGTTCCATTTCCAGCCGCTGGATTTTGGGAAAGTGTTTTATTTACTCTCCTATTGCCAGGATCAAACACTATCACCAAGGCAGCCTATGGAAGAATTGATTTGGGCTTATGGTTCAGAGGGATAAGAGGAGGGAGTCATGTTGCAGGAAAAGGGGCCTCCTGCCTCCTACAGCAAGCAGGAAGCAGAGAGAGCCATCTCTGGTGACATACTTTCTCTAACGGGACCAGACCTCTTAAACCTTGCCAGCCAATGCCATCAGTTGAGGAGCACGTGTTCAGATGTCACAGACAGGAAAGGAGGGCTGTCCAGGCGCAGAGTCTCAGGGTACAGATGATATGGCAGGGAAGGCCTGGTGGCAGGGAAGGCACTGCTGGTCACATGCCATCTACAGTCAGAGGCAGAGACACGGTGCTGGTGTTTGCATTCAGTCCATCCCCCAGTTCAGGGGATGTTGCAACTGCCCCAACCTAGACAACCCCCCACAGACAGGCGCAGAGGTAAAGTGAGCCCTCATAGGTGTGTTTGGAGGCTTGACTCCTACCTAACCCTGTATCCAGACAAGTTGATGACATTAAACATTACAGGAAGTTACTGAAAATCTCCATGACTCAGTTCCCTATTTCTGTTTCTCTTTGTCTCAGCTGCAAGGGAACTTAGGACTTCCTGAGCTAGACCAGTGTTCCACCCCTGACCACGCCCCTAGCCCCTCACTGGGGGATTCTGGGTGGGGCTCCACCCCTGACCACGCCCCTAGCCCCTCACTGGGGGATTCTGGTGGGGCTCCACCCTCCGACTACACCCCCAGCACCTCACTGGGGGATTCTAGGTGGGCTTCCCTCTGACCACGCCCCCAGTCCCTCACGGGGAACCTAGTCAACTTTGTTGATTTCCTCTCAAGGTCAAATGTCAAGTTTGGGTGCTGTGGTGACAATCACAAGCTTTGTGTTTGGTTCACAGACCCTGGTTTTGGTTCCTCAGACACCTGGTTCCGTCTCCCTTCTCACCTCCCTCTGACAGTCTGCTCCAGCCACAGGCCTGTTAGCCTCTCCTCCACTGCATCAGGCAATGTGTCTCGCCTCAGGTGTTCAGCGCTGATGTTTCCTCTGTCTGGAACACTGTCCGTACTGCTATCCACCTGGCTTCCCCCTCACCTCCTTCAAGCCTTTGAGCCTTCAGTCTTTCAACAAGGCTTCCAACACGTCACTAAAATCCCACCTTTCCTGGTACTATGCAGCCCACTGTCATTTTCCTTTTGTGTCCGTGCCCTTGTGTGTATGCCCATCCGTGTACAGTCTTGTACGCATGTCTGTGGAGGCATGGTGTCTTCTTCAAGCGCTCTTCTTCCTTCTGCCTTCAAAGATCTCTTTTAAAGGTTTTCAATTGTGAGTGTATCTCTGCGGGGACATGCGCATTCCTATGCAGAGCCATAAAGCCTGAGGCACTGCATCCCCCCTGGAGCTGGAGTTACTGGCAGCTGGACTTGGTCCTCTAAAGAAACATGCTTTTAGATTTTTTGCCATCATTTTTGAGACTGGCCTGTGATGGCTGGGATCCTCCTGTCTCTATCGTCTAGTACTGGGACTACAGGCATCCCCACCACACCCAGCTCTTACGTTGGTGCTTTGGATTTGAACTCATATCTTCATGCTTGCACTGCGAATGCTTTACCCAGAGTTATTGCCCTAACCCCACCCCCTAATTTTCTGCCCACCATCTTCTGATGAGCCATATGTAGTCCCTCGGTACACAAGAGACTAGCTTCTTTCATGGAGAACAAACTCAGTCTGTGATTTAATCTCCTGCAGAAAATGCTGTGCCATTTTGATAGAAGCTGCTTGTGCCCTCCTTTGGCATTGACATCATCTATAGGTGCCTCTCCTGAGCTGTTAGAAGGCACATGCCATGGAACCAGCCACTCTATTGTTTGGGGAATGGTGACGAGAGCAACCATTCTGTGAGCTGAGTACAGCACAATTTATTAAAAAAAACCCCAAACCCTGTGTTTATAAAAATCAGAGTCTCATGTAGTCCAGGTTGCCCTTGAATTCACTGTGTAGCCAAGGATGTTTTAATTTTTATTCTATTTTGTTTTGTTTTATTTTATATTGTTTTGATTTTCTTTTCTTTTCCCCAAAGCATTGTCAGTAGTATTGTTTTGGTTTTCAAGACAGGGTTTTTCTGTGTAATAGCTCTGGCTGTCCTGAAGCTCCCTTTGTAGATTAAGCTGGCCTTGAACTCAGAGAGATCATTCTGCTTCTGTCTCTTCAGTTCTGGGATTAAAGGCATGTGCCACCATGCCTGCCTATTTTTAAAATAGGCAACCAAAAAAAGATGACTTCTTTTGGCCTACACACATGCACGCGTGTACACAATACACTCATGTGCACACATGCACGTGCTTGTACTGTACACATGCATGCCTATGTGCACACTGACACACTACACACCATTCCCACGGATTAAATCTGATTTAAAAAGAAAGCGGAAGAAAGGAAGAAGGCAGGAAGGAAGTAGCTGCTGCCTGCTCTACTCTCCCCTAAAAGAGCGAGGGTTCTACAGGAACAAGGGTGGGGATGGGGCAATGAGAGGGAATGAAGCCACTGTTAGTGAGCCTGCGAAGCACTCTGTTCATATTTCCCAAACCGGAGGGGAATCTGTACAGCTATGCAAATCAACCATTCGTAGAGCCAAAGGGGCTGCAGAACCGCTCCTGGCAGGGAAGAGCATGTAGCAGGCTCCTGCTGATCCAGCCATCTCTCCACTGATGCAACAAACGTTCTCTAGTGCATTCCAGGTCTGGGTGCGGAGTGCAGCTGGAAGAAAGAGATGAACGCATCAGTGCCCTCAAGAGGGTGACACTGTGCTAAAAAAGAGACAAAAACATCTGAGGGCCAGTGAGATGGCTCAGTAGGTAAAGGCACCTGCCGCCAAATTTGACCACCTCAGTTTGATCCCTGAGTCCCATATGATGCAAGGAAGAAGTGACCTCCATACACACAAATGACATGTACAATGAATGAATGATTCTTTTCTTCCTCCATATCTGACTGTGCTATGTCTGTGAGCTTAACCAGCCATGGCTCAGAGATGTCCACATTGTAAGAGTGTGGTTGGGGAGCACTAGTATCCAAGTTTGAATTCCCAGCACCCAGGGGAAGAAAGCTAGACCTGGTGTCCACCTCTTAACTCAGCACTGAGGAGACGAAGATAGTGATCTTGGGGTTCACTGCTCATCAACCTAACTGAGTCCATGAGGTTCAGCCAATGAGAGACTCTGTCTCAAAACACAAGGTGAACTGGGCCTGAGGAAGGACTTGCAAGCTTGTCCTCTGGCCTCTGCATGCACAGCCAACTGGATGGAAGAATGGGACGAGCATCCTGCCTGTGTTGGTCACCATGACTGTCTGGCTTGCTGTCCCCTCAGCTCTCTCCGCAGCTGAGATAAGTCACGACAAGAGGGTGCGCAGGTTCTATGCAGAGAAGGGTCGAGAAGGGATGGGGTCCCCTGCGTGCTTTCATTCCCGGGGAGACATGGTCCTGGAGACAGTCCACATGCATATACAGAGGACCAGTGGTAGCTGCCCTTTTAAAAACAGGGGTGTGTGTGGGGGGGGCTGGAGAGATGGCTCAGAGGTTAAGAGCATTGCCTGCTCTTCCAGAGGTCCTGAGTTCAATTCCCAGCAACCACATGGTGGCTCACAACCATCTGTAATGAGGTCTGGTGCCCTCTTCTGGCCAGCAGGAATACACACAGACAGAATATTGTATACATAATAAATAAATATTTTTTTTTAAAAAAAAACAGGGGTGTGGGGGCCAGCAGGAGCCTCAGGGTGTGAAGTGCTTGCCACGCAGCCACGAGGACCTGAGTGGATTAGGTGTGACGGGGCGTGTCTGTAATCCTCGTATTGGGAAGGTTGAGATTGGATTGCTGGGGTTCTCTGACCAGCTGGACCAGCCTAGTGGGCCAGCTCCAGGTTGAGAAAGAGACTGTCCCCCTAAAATAAGGTGGGAGGGATGAAGAGATGGCTCAAGAGTTGAGAGCACTGACTGCTCTTGCAGAGGACCCAAGTTCAGTTCCCAGCACCCACATCAGGGAGCTCACAACCACTTGTACCTCCAACTTCAGGGGATACAGCAGCCTCTTCAGCCTTTTCTGGCGCCTGCAGTCACGTGGACGTATCCACACACAACCCTTCACTGGGGAAATCTAGGCAGGGGCTCTACCCCTGACCACGCCCCCAGCCCCTCGCTGGAGGATTCTAGGCGGGTGTTCTACCTCCAGCCTTTCATTGGGGGATTCTCCAGCCCTTAGACGTTTTTATGTTTTGAGCAGAGTTCGTCAGGAGTACAGGCTGCACCACAGTGTGTGTCTTGCTGGAGAAGTTGGAAGATTCTTTAAAGTTGATGCGCTTATGCGGTTGAAGGTTACGCTGTTGAGCGTTCTTCCCCCACCGTCCATCCCCTTCTGTCTTGCTGTGGTTGCCGGCCGAGCCCTGCCATCCCCTCCACTACCCCAAAGCTGTACAGTTGCCCGGTCTTGTAACTTCATGCCTCAGCTGACTGTACTTCCGACCACACACTCACCAGGGTTGTCACCAACCCATATCCGGATTGCTGTTGTGAGAGTCCCTCCTGTTAATCTACCCCCTCTCTCCAGGTTGCAAGCACTGTGGCATCAGGGCCTATTTTTCTTGTTCACCACTGGGTCTCTGTGTTGGGTAAACAGTAAACACTTAATGTATGCTTGCTGAGTCAACTAATAACTGCGTTTTGCGGGTTGGGCTTTGTTCTCAGTTCTAGAGCGGAGAGGAGGTTCTCTCCTTTCTCTCTTACTCATCTCTCTCCTCTATTTTCCTCCTTCCCTTTCTCTGTTCTCCCAATCCCTTCATCTTCACTTGTCTCCTCCTCTTTCCATTCCCTTCCCTTTGTTGTGTGACACTCTTCCGGGGGAGACACGAACACATGTCCACATACCCCAGCCAGGGAACTGACAACAGAAAAAAGCAAGGATACCACCAAAGTCCATCTTGGTGAACAGTGAATGTTCCTGGGGTTGCTTACAGGAATGTGAGTGAGGGGTCACTTGCAGGAGCAGAAATGACTCAGAGACAGTTTCCTCAACTGAGGCCCAGCATGGACGGTGCTTGCTGGAAACCTGGAGGGCACGGCAGAGCCCGCAAGCAGGGCAGTCTCTTCCAGGTGCCCTGTCCTGTCTGAACTTCTGGGCAGTTCAGCCATAAGCAGTCCTTACAGCTTGACCTTGGGAAGGGAGGGACTTAGAGAATCTGATCTGTTTTAGGAACTTCCTGTTCACTTTCTGTTGTTTATTCCCTGGGCTTAACATGTTTCTCTGGAGGATGGAGTGTATCACCTCCTCTTAGGACATCCTGTGTCTTAATGAGCTTCCTTCCAACGTGGAAGGTTTCATCTTAGAGGAAATTGCTACACAACACCATCTTCTCTCCTCCTTTCCCCTCTCTCCCCTCTTCCCTCCCATCTCTCCTATCTTCCTCTCCTCTCCCCCATCCTCCTCCTCTCCCATCTTCCTATCTCCTCCTCTCTCCTTCCCTCCACTCCCTTTGCCTTGTTCCCACCCATTTTTGACACAGGGTCTCTATGTAACCCAAGCTTATCTCACTTAAAGCCACCCCTCTGCCTCAGTTTCCTGAGGTTGAGATTACAGGTATGTACCATCATACTGTGATTTCATTCCCGGTTTTAGTTGGGGAACTCAAATAATGAAGGTAATATGACCTGCCCAAGGCCGCCCTGCTTACCTACATTAACCTAACACTCCCTCTGGGCTTGCTAAGACTAAGGGCTTGCTGGGGTATGGGGGGGGGGGAACGAGAGGCAGCCTCACTCCCAGAATGCTTTAGTCTGTGTTGAAGGGTGCGCCATCAGCCCTTCCACTTCAAAGCTCTGGACAGGATGCACAGCGTGGCCACCCTCTCAGGGCAGCCATGTGACTGTCTCAGTGAGCCAGACAGAGCCTGGAGGATGCCATCCAGCTACCCTTTTCTATCTTCCCCAGCTAGGCTTGGTAAGGCATTTCCTGTTTCCCTGTGGTCTCCCTGGGTTGGGGTTGTGGGTGTGGAAAGCACAGAAGACAGAATTTGTGTTTAGCTTGGGTGGCTTTTCCCAGCCCCCAGCAGAGGCCCCTAGCCCCCACTGCTACTTCCTTGAACAGAATTATCTCTATTTTGGGCAGAGGCACCGGAGAGCCAACTTCCGACTTGACAATGCCTGGTTGCTGATTTGCCTAAGGCCTTGTTGCCCCCACTCCCCCAACCACCATGGCTCTCTTTCATCCTGACGAAAGAGGGAAGCTGAGGGGTTGTCCCACAAAACAGGGAAGAGCCTTCCACACGCCTCCTGCAGCGACCGAGCGACTTCTTGGCCTCCTCTCACCTTCTCACATACCTCATGATACTGGGAAGTTCTTCTCGCGGTGTAACCGCAGTCACTGCCGCCTTCTGAAGGAGCCCTGCTCTCTCACTGGCCACTCTGAAGCCCTGGAAGGGGCGATGAATCATACCCACTTTGGAGGGGTCATGTGACTGGAGGGAAGGCAGTCTCAGAGCTCAGCTGATCCTCTGAGGTTAGGAGGGGGTTTCCTGTTTTAGGCCAGCCAGACACCTCTCACCCCTGGTGGCCTGCTGGCTCTCTGGGGTTAGCCCGGGACCCACAGGACTTCTGGGTGGTGTGTATAACTTCTGTGTTCCTCTGGCCTCTCGGACGTCCCTGTGAGGGCTTGGCTTTCATGCTCTATCGTGTCCTCCACACTAGTCACAGGTGTGACTCTGGGCACGTGACGTCCCTTGGCGGGACTCAGCTTCGTTCAGCCATTTTCATCTTTGGTGGGTGTGCCTGTATTTGTATGTATTCGTGCATGTGCTTGTGTTTCCATGTACCCGTGAAGGTGCGTGTGGAGGCCGGAGGACAGCCGTGATGTCTTCCTGAGTCAGTCTTCATGGTATACTTAAAAAAAGAGAAAGATTTAACCCTATTATCACTATTATTTTTTTATATGTGCATGTGTGTGCCCGTGTGTGAGTGTGCGTGTTCATGAGTGTTCATGGGTGCAGATGCCTGAGGAGGCCAGAAGAGAGTGTCAGATCCTCCAGAGCTGGAGTCATTAGTGGTTGTGATATGGGCTAGGAACCAAACTTGGGTCCTCGGAAGATAGTCTCAGCTGTGGAACCTTTCCCAGCTGCCCCCTCCCCCCATTCTATTCAGCCCAGGCACTCTTATCAACTCAGCAAGGCTGGCAGCCTCCTGTCTCCACCTCCCCAGCACTAGGCGTCTCAGCGCATCCTGGGTTTTGGGCATCGGACCCAGATCCTTGCTTTACCAACTGAGCCAACTCCCAGATTTCCTTCAGTGACTTGGAAATGAAGATGTTGTCTTTGACGGTTTGATACATGCACACAAGTACTTTGAGCAGATGTGGTCCATCTCTTACATCCTTCTTTCTCAACCAGTCCTGCTTATACTTTGAAATCTTTGTTTTTAGTGGTCCAGGGAGTTGCGTCAGTGTTTCTGACGAGTTGGGGGTGAGGGCCGCATCCCAGCAGTTATGTTGCCGAAGAAAATTTTTCTCTCTTCCTCAGAAGCCGTTAGCTCCCCAGGGAGGTAGGGTAGGGTCCTCAGGAGACCCCCCCCCTTTAACATAACTTCTCTCTCAGTACCAGGTCTTAGTTTTCCAAATCTAAGAGCAAGTCCTTGAGTGGCTCAGTGGATTGAACACTTCTCTGGCATGCATGGGGGTCTTGGGTACCACTCACGGCACCACGAAAACCTAACCTGGGGGTGCACTCCTTCATCCCCAGCATACCAAGAGGTGGAGGCAAGATGATCAGGACCACATCCCCATCCTTGGCTATGCCATGAATTTGAGGCCATCCTGGGCTACGTGAGAACCTGTCTTACAAACAGGAAGAAGGGCTCATGGAGGAAAGCAGTTGCCAAGGAAGTGAGCAGGCTGGAGCCTGCTTCCTAGAACTCAGTGGAAAGTCAAAAGGACGTGAGGCAGCCCTGGGGTGAGATGGGAGGTGGAAACAGGGGAGACCCTGGAGGCTCACAGGCACGGAACAACAGAGAAATTCTGACTCAAGCACGACGGTATCCGTCAAGCAGCAACACTGAGGTTGTCTTCCAACTTCCATACATGCATACCTGAACCAACACACACGCACACAAGCAAATACATGTACACATGCAAATACTAAACAGAGGAAAGTTTAGACTTCTCTAGGCAAAGAGCAACTGGGTTTAGCTTTACTAGTTACTCCATAGGTTTGCAGTGAGTTAATGGCCCACATCCATTCCTGCTGTCATTTTACACTGATGCCACACAGGCCAGGAGCTGGGGAGCAACGGTTGCTGAGACCTGAACTCTGCCTTCATGATGAATGGTGCATTTACTGAGATTCCACCATCAGGACAGACCAGTGTGACATGGTGTGACCAATACCATGTGTCCATTAGTAGAGACAGTAGGCTGATGGTGGCAGAGCTGTGCACACCAATCATGGTGATGCTTGTGATGATGATGATGGAAATGGTGACAGTGTTGGTGATAGCAAACAACGGAGGTAATGATGATGGTAATGATGGTGCTGGTATTGATGGTGATGGTGATGGCCATGGATGATGCTGATGATAGTGATGATGGTGGTGATAATGGTAATGATGATGGTGATGGTGATGGTGATGATGGCGCTGGTATTGATGGTGATGGTGGTGGTGGTGATGGTGACACTGACGGGGGTGGTCATGATGATGAGGATGGTGGCAATGGTAATGATGGAAATGATGAGGGTAATAATGATGACGGTGCTGATGGTGATTATGGAGCTGGTTTTGGTGGTGATGGTGGTGGTGATGATGATGGTGATTATGGTGCTGGTTTTGATGGTAGTGGTGATGGTGGTGGTGATGGTGATGGCTGATGCTGATGACAGTGATAGTGATGATGGTGGTGGTGGTGATGACGGTAATGATGATGGTGATGGTGGTGGTGATGATGTTCCTAACTGTGATGACAATGACAATAATTTCCTGATGCTGAGGGCTCACCCTTCGTCAAGCTCTTCGCCTGGTCTTATCACCGAATCACAAGATGACGTAGACATAGCTCTCCCCTGCACACGTCTCGTCTCCACTTACCTGCTTATCTGTGTGTGACAGTTACTTCCACGGCTTGATAGTACTGTTCCTGTAGGCTCTTTGGGCCAGGAGTTCTGAAGTGGCTCTGCTGCTGGGCAGTTCACCCTTGAGGTTTCTTGTGAGGCCACAGTCAAATGTCGACTGAGGCGTTGTCATGTAACGGTCCACTTCCCAGGTGATTCAGCCGTGCAGAACCTCAGATCTCCTCCACAGCACTGATTGAATAGCCTTTCAACATGGCTGTGGTCAAATGATGCAAGAAGTCAAAGAGAACCCACAAGGCCACCGTGCCCACTCTTGAAGAGTCCCTTATCGCTACTTTCACTAATATTCTTAGACACACAAGGCCATTTGCTTCGTCATGGCATGGGATACAGGAGGGATTACTGCAGTTTCTATGATCACTTGGAACTGGGCACCATTATGACCATCTTGGAGCCTGGCAGCCATTATCACACTGTTGGAATCACTGTAGATTTATGATGATAACTTTTGAGGACAGAAGAGGTAGTGGGTAAAGTGTGAGGACGTGAGATTGGATCCCCAGGACCCGTGTGGAAAGCCGGGAATGTACCTGTAATCCCCCAGCACTGGGAGGCGGAGTCAGCCAGCTAGAGAGCTGTGGCATACAGAGAGACTCTGCTTCAGTAGAGAAACTGGGGCATGAACAAGGAAGGCAGTGTCAAACTGCCCTCTACTTGCACACACAGTACCACCTGCACACACATGCACACACAGGACACCTGCACACACAGGACACCTGCACACACATGCACACCTGCACACAGAGTACACCTGCACACACATGCACACACAGGACACCTGCACACACAGGACACCTGCACACACATGCACACACAGTACACCTACACACATAGGACACCTGCAAACACAGTACACCTGCAAACACAGGACACCTGCACACACATGCATACCTGCACACACAGTACACCTGCACACACAGGACACCTGCACACACAGGACACCTGCACACACAGAACACCTGCATACAGAGGACACCTGCACACACATGCACACGTGCACACACATGCACACATGCACACACAGGACACCTGCACACACAGGACATCTGCACACACATGTACACACAGTACACCTACACACACAGGACACCTGCACACACAGTACACCTGCACACACAGGACACCTGAACACACATGCACACCTGCACACACAGTACACCTGCACACACATGCACACACAGTACACCTACACACACAGGACACCTGCACACACAGTACACATGCACACACAGTACACATGCACACACAGAACACCTGCACACACATGCGCACACAGTACACATGCATACACATGCACACACAGTACACCTGCACACACATGCACACACAGGACACCTGCACACACAGTACACCCGCACACACAGAACACCTGCACACACAGTACACCTGCACACACAGGACACCTGCACACACCTGCACACATGCACACACAGTACACCTGCACACACAGGACACCTGCACACACATGCACACACAGTACACCTGCACACATATGCACACACAAGACACCTGCACACACAGGACACATGCACACACAGTACACCTGCACACACAGAACACCTGCACACACAGTACACCTGCACACAGAGGACACCTGCACACACCTGCACACATAGTACACCTGCACACATATGCACACACAGTACACCTACACACACAGGACACCTGCACACAGAGGACACATGCACACACAGTACACCTGCACACATATGTACACACAGTACACCTACACACACAGGACACCTGCACACAGAGGACACATGCACACACAGTACACCTGCACACACATGCACACACAGTACACCTGCACACACCTGCACACACAGGACACCTGCACACACAGTACACCTGCACACACAGAACACCTGCACACAAGTACACCTGCACACACAGTACACCTGCACACACATGCACACACAGTACACCTGCACACACATGCACACACAGTACACCTGTACACACAGGACACCTGCACATACATGCACACCTGCACACACCTGCACACACAGGACACCTGCACACACAGTACACCTGCACACACTTGCACACATGCACACACAGTACACCTGCACACACATACATACACAGTACACCTATACACACAGGACACCTGCACACACATGCACATGTGCACACACATGCACATGTACACACACATGCACACCTGCACACATAGGACACCTGCACACACATGTAACATTTCTGATATTTTTAGTGTCTTGCAAAAGGCCAGCAGCCCCACGTGAATTTGCCATTGTCAGAACATCTTGCTTAGTGTTGATAGTGCTATGGTTTTCTGCACAATCTTATGAGTCATGTGCCAAGTGTGATAACTAAAAAAAAATTTTAGTAGAAATTTGCATTGAGTTTATAGCTCAATCTTGGAAATTGTTGAAACACGTCCTCCCCCATCCAAAGCTCAGGGAACATCTCAGAAGAGGAGGGGGAAGAATGTGAGAGCCAGAGAGGGATGTGTGATGTCTGTCTTCTGGGCATGACAGTCGTATTCCTCATGACCTGGCCACAGCTGTGGGTCCCTGCTCAAGGCCAAGCCAGCAGAGATGGGTGGGCGGCCAGTGCTATCCACCCTCTCTGAGGAGCTGTCGATGCCGCACAGTTTCTGGGGGTGAAGAATCATTCTTTGCTGGGAGTGTGGTCACTGGTGGGTTTCTCACCTTCCTGCGAATGCCCCACAACCACGCCCATATGGGCACATAAATTGAACATAGAGGACCTTAAAAAACAAAAAGGACATGAAGCTGTATGAGGGCCATGTTGGGGGTGGTTTGGAGATGTCCCACTGACAAGGTGGACACAATCATATTTCATTGTATGTGTGTATGAATTCTCAAGAATAAAGCAAAAATTAATATTAAGAGAAAAAGAAATATTGGCAAATACCACTTTATTTTTTTATTTTTTTTAATTTTTATTCTTTTTTAATTAAAATTTCCACCTGCTCCCCGTTTCCCATTTCCCTCCCCTCCTCCCAAAACCACTTTATTTTTGATATCAAAACGATTTGCTTTGTTTCATGTGATTAAGTGTCTTGTCTGTCTGTCTGTGTGTCTTGAGCCTGCTGGGTGCCCATGAAGGACACCAAGTTCCCTGCAGCTGGGCAGATGGTTGTGAGCTATCCTGTGGGTGCTGGTCCTCTACAAGAGCAACGAGTGCTCTTAGCCACTGAGCATCTCTGCAGTCCCGATTCTTTTTCTATTGTTTTAAATTGAGCTATACATTTTCCTCCCCTCCCTTCCTTCTCTCACTCAACCCACCCTCCCCCTGCCCCCAAGCTTACAATTTACTCAGGAGATCTTTTCTTTTTCTCCTTCCTAGGAGATCCATGTATGTCTCTCTTAGGGTCTTCTTTGTTGTCTAGGTTCTCTGGGGTTGTAAACTGTAGGCTGGTTTTTCTTTGCTTTATGTCTGAAAGCCACTTATGAGTGAGTACATAGGATATTTGTCTTTCTGGGTCTGGGTTACCTCACTCAGTATTGTTTTTTTTCTAGCTCCATCTATTTGCTGGCAAATTTCAAGATGTCATTATCATTATTATTTTTTAACTACCGAGCAGTACTCCATTGTGTAAATGTACCACATTTCCGTACCCATTCTTCAGTTGAGGGGCATCCAGGTTGTTTCCCCAACTCTTGAGGATTTTAAACATGGATACATTGAGCTGTAGTCACACCTCCATCCACCCCTCCTGCTCCTTCTGAATCACATCCAGTACACTTCCTCCCATGTGTGACATATTCACTGGAGCTTGGGAACCCCACCAACGACCATACCATCGGTAAAGTGTGATTCTCAGGGGTGGGGCCTCCCAGTCTGTTCTGGGGTCGGGCTGACTTGATCCCATACAGGCACCTACAACTGCTGTCAGTTCCCAAGAGACGCTTGTCACACCCGTCAGACGTCCCTTCTGTCGTCTGGCTCTCGTGGTCTTTCTGTCCCCCCTGAATAGCGTTCCTGAGCCTCTGTTGGGATGGCGTTAATATAGATGTGTCATTGAGGCCCGGACAGCAGTCTCTTGTTCTCAGCACAGAGTAATTTTCCTACATGATGCTCAAGTCTTTGGGTTCTCCACACAATCACTTCTCGTTACTGCAAACCCGTCTGCCACCCACATCCTTACCGAGATAACGAATGTGTCCCTCCTCTGTGGTTCTTGGAGCCGATCTCCACCCTCCCTGCTGCAGCTGCCGATAAGTTCCATCACCTCGCGCGTGATCTAGGATTTCTGCAAACATTATCTTATCTTAAAAACAACATGTTTAGGGCCCAGAGAGAGGGCTCCGGGGCAAAGGTGCTTGCCACCAAGCCTGATGATCTGCGTTTGATGCCCTGGACCCACATGGTGAAAGGGGGGAACCGATTCCACCAAGTGTTCTCACTTGCTCACACCCAAATATATGGGATAAAAATATAACATGTCCTAGCTGGGTGTGGGTGACTCACTTAGGCACTCATTACTACCTGGAGGCAGGAGGATATGTAAATCCACTGCTAGCCGGGGTTACACATGTAAGTTCAGTGCTAGCCGGGGTTACACATGTAAGTTCAGTGCTAGGCGGGGTTACACATGTAAGTTCAGTGCTAGCCGGGGTTACACATGTAAGTTCAGTGCTAGCCGGGGTTACACATGTAAGTTCAGTGCTAGGCGGGGTTACACATGTAAGTTCAGTGCTAGGCGGGGTTACACATGTAAGTTCAGTGCTAGCCAGGGTTACACATGTAAGTTCAGTGCTAGGCGGGGTTACACATGTAAGTTCACTGATAGCCGGGGTTACACATGTAAGTTCAGTCCTAGGCGGGGTTACACATGTAAGTTCAGTGCTAGGCGGGGTTGCACATGTAAGTTCAGTCCTAGGCGGGGTTGCACATGTAAGTTAAGTTCAGTGCTAGACGGGGTTACATATGAAGTTAAGGCCAGCATAGTTTTGCTTATCATCATCATTGTCACTGTGGGTGTGGCTGTACACGCATGTACCACAGCACACGTGTGGAGGGCAAAGGACGACTTTGTGGATCCGTTCTCTCCTTTCCATGTGGGCTCTGGAGCTCGGGCCTCTGGACTGCACAGTGGGCACCTCCACCTGCTGAGCCATTCTACTGGCCCTGCTTTATTTACATACGTATTTATTTTTATATATAGTTCCCACATTGCCCCTGCGTGTGTGTGTGTGTGTCTGTCTGTCTGTCTGTGTGTGCACAGCTCATGGTGTGTTTTATCCTCATTTCTCTTCCCTACAGTTCCTTTGTCTTAAGAACATCCGGACCTTCCTGTCTACTTGCTGTGAGAAGTTCGGCCTCAAGCGCAGTGAACTCTTTGAGGCCTTTGACCTCTTTGATGTACAGGACTTTGGAAAGGTGAGTTGGATTCCCAGTGCCCAGAGATTGGCCTCAATCTCTTTCCATTATTACTTGACGTGTGCATATGCATGTGTGTGTGCCCGTAGGTTATTGCGGGCACTGGTAGCATTGCCAGGTGGGCCTTCAAGGATGCTGCCTGAAGCATGGGCTTGGGGCCTGTGGGATGAGTTCAAGGATCTGCCCACCTGCTTGCTGTGTGGCCTCGGCTAAGTGGTTCTGCCTCTCTGATCCCCAGTTCCTCCTATGTAACAAGCTATTGCCTTGCCCTGCCGGAGTGATCACGTGGAGAGAGAGGCTTTACTGGTGGTGTAGGGGAGAGGTTGAACTATGCTCCTCAAAGTCTCAAGGGTCAGCTGGGAGCCTGAGAGGGGGCATGAAAAGGGATTCTGAGCAGCTGTGTCCTCTCCGCAGGTCATCTACACCCTGTCTGCCCTGTCATGGACCCCCATCGCCCAGAACAAAGGAATCATGTGAGTAGCAGTCAGGACTGTGGGTCTGGGGCCTCCCTGAAGCTCCTGCCTGTTGTCCCCCTGGTCTGCTCATGCCTTTCTGTCTCCTAGGCCCTTCCCGACGGACGACAGCACCGTGGGCGACGAGGATATTTACAGTGGCCTTTCAGACCAGATCGAGTGAGTATTGAGGCCTGATGTGCGCAGGACACAGTGGAGATTGGAGCCTGAGGGGACATGGATCTGTTCCAGTGTCTGAGGGGACATGGATCTGCCCCAGGGTTTGAGTGACACGTATCTGACTTAGGGTCCTAGGGGTCATGGATCTGTCCTAGGGTCTGAGGGGACACAGATTTGTCCTGGAGTCTGGGGGAACACGGATCTGTCCTGGGGACAGATTTAAAGGCTTGGGGGCATCACGGATTTAGCCTTGACTCTGAAGGGATCTGATGTGTCCTTGGCTTGTGGACATGGCCTGAATCTTTCCCCCAGTGACACCGCAGAGGAAGATGAGGACCTTTATGACTGCGTGGAGAACGAGGAGGCAGAGGGGGGTGAGATCTATGAGGACCTCATGCGATTGGAGTCTGTGCCTACGCCGGTGCGTGGGCCCGGGAAGGGCTGGGCAGGTGGACAGGGCCAGCACACCTGTAGAGCGCTCCATCCACCTCCGTCACCCCTGTCCACAGCCCAAGATGACTGAGTACGACAAACGCTGCTGCTGCTTGCGGGAGATCCAGCAGACCGAGGAGAAGTATACGGACACGCTGGGCTCCATCCATCAGGTACGCTGCACCCATGGTCCCTGCCAGGGATGTCTCCTCCCTGTCTTTCCCAAAGCCCAGGCTGCCCTCAAACTCTGACAAGCATGTGCCACCGTACCTGGCTCCATTGTTAAAATCCCAGGTTAGTAGAGGGGGATAAATACACTGAACAGCCCTCTCGGTCATGTGTCAAATCCAGCCATGGGCAGTCGGTGCCTCACATTTTATATCTCAGCTGTTAACTTTCGATTTTCCATTCTTCCCAACCCCCAGGACCCACGAATCCACCTTCTGTCTCTGGGTTTTCCTGTTCTGGACATTTCCTGTCGAGAGCCCCACACTGTGTGGCCTTTGTGTGTCTGGTTCTGTCTCCTAGCACAACATCCTTGGGGTCCCTCCACTGTGTCAGAGCCTGCTCGTGATTGAGCAGGCGTGTGGCATCATGTCTGGGTCTCCATTTCTTTGGTCTGTCTCTTTCTGTCTATTTTTTTTCTTTTTTCTCTTTTCTTTTCTTTTTTTTGGATTTTTCGAGACAGGGTTTCTCTGTAGCTTTTTGGTTCCTGTCCTGAAACTAGCTCTTGTAGACCAGGCTGGCCTCGAACTCACCCTGCCTCTGCCTCCCGAGTGCTGGGATTAAAGGCGTGCCCCACTATTTTTTTTCTTTTGCTCCCCCCTCCCCCCAGTGTGTGTCTCATTCTCTAATTCTCTGTTTCTGCTCCTCTCTCTCTCTCTCTCTCTCTCTCTCTCTCTCTCTCCCTCTCTCCCTCTGCCTCATTTCTATCTCTATGTGGGTGTCTGTGTCTTTCTGAACCATCTCTGTTTCTGTCTCCTTCTCTCCCTCTCTCTGTTTCTTTGTCTTTTTCTTCCTTGCTGTTTCTGTCTTTCTTGTCTGTGTCTGTCTCTCAACCCCTTGCTGTTTGTGTGTCCCCTGCCTTGTCCTTTTTTCTGTCCCCCTGGGTGAGCTGGATGGAGGATCCTCTTTCTCTTACCTTCTGTGACTCTCCTCAGCACTTCATGAAGCCCTTACAGCGATTCCTCAAGCCTCAAGACATGGAGACCATCTTCGTTAACATGGAGGTGAGCCGGCAGGTCCCCAGACCTCTTTGCCTCTTTCCCAGGAGATAGTCTCTGGCTGTAACCTGCCCTGGGGCGTGTGTGCCACTCTCTCCTCTCCTGTCACTCTGTGTCTGTGCGCAGGCTTCAGCCCCATCTCTTCCTTCCTCTTTCCCTTGGGGCAGGAACTGCTCTCTGTGCACACCCACTTCCTGAGGGAGCTGAAGGATGCCCTGGCCGCCCCAGGAGCAACAATGCTGTACCAAGTCTTCATCAAGTATAAGGAGAGGTGAGACGTGGCTGACCAGACCCTGAAGGTCACAGCCATGCCCGAGTGGGAACACTGGGCAGGGTTCTTCATTGAGTGAGGGATGGAGGTTGAGTGAATCCAGGTTATGGGGGATTCCAGGACCCCAGCCCCTCACTGGGGGATAACAGACAGGGGCTCTACCCTGACCACGCCCCCAGCTGGCTTTCCCAGCTCTTGGTATTTTTACTTCTTCTGAGTTCCCTCATCTGTGAATCTGCGTGTCCAGGGTTACAGTGAGGATCAGATAAAGCACTGAGTAAGGTCCTTAGCACAGGGACTGACACACAGTAGGTGCTTATAACTGTGACGTTAACAACCGTTGACCACAGACTGTAACAGTTTGGTCAGAGCCTCAGCTGCACTCTGGTTTACTGTCATAGTAACCCTCTGGGAGGTACTGTTGCCAGGCCCGTGTTAGAGATGGGGAAACTGTGGCTCGGGGTTATGCATTTGGATGGAAGAGGCCAGAATGGGCGCTTAGATTCCCTGACCTTATAATCACCCTTCTGTGGTGTCCCACCCTGGCCCGCAGGTTCCTTGTTTATGGCCGTTATTGCAGTCAGGTGGAGTCAGCCAGCAAGCGCTTGGATCAAGTGGCCACAGCGAGGGAGGATGTGCAGATGAAGCTGGAGGTGGGGCTGTGCCACCCTTGAGGCTTCCCCCACTCTGCTCTATGGGTCTCGGGGAGCACGGGACAGAAGGAGTTGGGCCCACGTTGCACAGTTTACAATCCTTTGTGCTTGGGGTGTGCACATGTATATGTGTCTGTCCATTCATGCGTGTGTGTGTGTGTGCGCGTGCGCGCGCGTGTGCATGGATGTCAAGACAGCTCTGGCTCTTACCACCCACCCTGGTTTTTGAGACAGGGTCTCTCACTGCTCTTGAACTCACCTAGTAGACTAGCCTGGCCAGGGAGCCCCAGAAACCTGTGTGTCTCTACTTTCCCAGAGCTGGAATTAAAAGTGGTCACCACCATGCCTGATGTGTGTGTGTGTGTGTATGTGTGTGTGTGTGTGTGTGTTTGGAGGCCAGAGGTTGGTGCCTGGTGTTCTCCATCATAGCTCCCCATCTTATATTTTGAGACATGGTCTCTAACTGAGCCTGAAGTTCACTGATTGACCAGACTTCCAGGTCAGTGAGCACCGAGTGTCTGTCTGTCTCTGCCCCCCTACTAACATCCCCTGCCCCAGTGCTAGAGTTAGACATATGTGGCTCTTCACGTGGGTGCTGGGCATTTGAACTCGGGTCTTTTATATTTGCACGGTAAGCTTTTTTCCAACTGAACCACTCCCCAGCCCTGGGGTCATTGAAGGGAGCTGCATCCAGAGGCCATGCAGAAAAAAGAGATCAGGGAGGACATGACCCACAACTCTGAGCCTGTACCCCAGTAGAGCCTTGACTTTGGGATGACCAGTCTTGACCATGAACCCAGCTCTGACCTCACAGTGAGCTCTGATTTTGAGTTGACCCTGAACATCCGTGGTACCCCAAGTTTACCCTGAGACCGTGATTCTGGGAAAGCCCTGATGCCAGGCAGTGTGGCCCATGGGTCCTCTCCCTCACACATTGGCTAAGTCCAGCACAGGAAGCCTCTGTCAGCTCACGCCATCCCCTGTCCTTATTCCCTTCTTGGGAGATGCTGCGCTCTGGGTGGACTGTGGTGAAAGGCATGGGAATAGAAAGCTACTCAAATGTAGATCTATCAAAGTGCGCACGCGCGGGCGTGTATATGTGTGTGTGCGTGTGTGTGCGTGTGTGTGTGTGTGTGCATATGCTCATGTAGTGGCCAAAAGTCAGCACTGGGTAGCTTCCTCTGCCACATTCCACCTTCTTTCTGATTTAACTTATTTTAGTTTATGTATGTGTGAGTTTTGCCTGCACGTATGTTCACGTGTACCTCTTTCCGCCAGTGCCTGTGGATGCCGGAAGGCGGCATCAGACCTCTTGGAACTGGAGTCACAGATAGTTGAGTCTCTGTGTGGGTGCTGAGAATCGAACCCAAGTCCTCTACCAGAGCAGCCGGTGCCCTTAACCGCCAAGCCATCTCTTCAGTTCCTCTTTTACATTTATGTATTCCTTATTGATTCCTTATTGATTTGCTCTCTCCGTGTGCTCGTGCCAGAGTGTGTCTGTGAGGGTTCCGGGGACCGGACTCAGATTTCAGGTTTGGTGGCAACCTCTTTACCTGCTGAGCCATCTCACCAGCCCCTGGGCCTTGTTTTTCAGACAGGGTCTCTCACTGGGACCTGAGGCTTGCTCATTTTGTTAGACTGGTCTTGGGTGAGCACCAGGGGCCAACCTGTCTCTGCTTTCTCAGTGCTGAGCTCACACCCGCCTGCACCAACACACCCAGCTTATTTATTTGTTTTCACTGTGGGTTGGTTCTGGGGATGGAATTCAGTTCCTCGTGTTGGTAAGGCAAGCACTTTACAGATGGAGTCATTTGATCTGTGGTGTGTGTGCCTCTCCCCTGCTGCCCTTCCCCCTCTCTGCTGCCTCTCCCCCTCCCCTGCCTCCCTGCCTCCCCTCCTCCCCCTCCTCTGCCTCCCCTCCTCCCTTGCCCCCCTGCATCCAACTGGTTCCTATGATGCTCCTGTTTTCTGCCCTGCCAGGAATGTTCTCAAAGAGCTAACAACGGCCGATTCACCCTGCGGGATCTGCTCATGGTACCCATGCAGCGGGTGCTGAAGTACCACCTCCTCCTCCAGGTGCCAGCACAAGGCGGGGTCCCTGGCTGTGGCTGGATGCTTTTCTAAACTCCTTTCTCTTGCTCAGTTAAAAGTGCCCGACAAAAACATTCTTAAGGGAGAAAGTGCTTAGTTGGCTCACTTTCCAAGTAATAGTCCACCATCTTGGGAAGTCAAGGCAGGAACTGGAAGCAGCTGACCATGTCCACAGTCAAGGGCGGAGCAACCAAATGATGCTTCCTCACTTATGCTTGGAGCAATCTCTGCACCAACACTGGTCCAGGACTTGGAACCCTGGGAGTGGAGGCACACAAGGAACAAAAAACCTTCCATCTATATGAAGACAATTACGACAGTCCGTCACAGACACGCACACAGGCCAAGCCAGTGTAGACAGTCTCTCCCTGAGACTCTTCTCAACTGTCAACATGACAATTAAAATAAATCATTACAGCATCCTAAGCTGTGACTAGAGGATAGGGAGAGCTGACTTTGAGGGGTTAGCTTTTGGGTCATGCCCCAGTCTCTAGGAAGCCCTAGTGGCTTCATTGGAAGTTTTTTTGGGGGGGATAATGGGTCAGCATCAGTTGGAAGTTTTTTGGGGGACTAGGTGCAGGCCCAGGTGACATCTAACTCCTTGTTCCACACAGGAGCTGGTGAAACACACGCAAGATGCTACGGAAAAGGAGAACCTACGACTGGCTTTGGATGCCATGAGGGTGAGGGACTGGGTGCTGTTGGCTGGGTACCCAAGCTGGCAGCAACCTCTCTGCCTCCTGGTGGGGGTTGATCCTTTACTGCCCATGGAAGGAAATGGGCCAGGGGTGCAGGCAAGAAAGACTGTTTTACCGTGTCCCATTCACAGGACCTGGCACAGTGTGTGAATGAGGTCAAGAGGGACAACGAGACGCTGCGGCAGATCACGAACTTCCAGCTGTCCATCGAGAACCTGGTGAGGGGCGGAGCCGGGCGGGCCAAGGGTGTGGACCCATGGGCAGGGGATCCATGCTTAAACCTCACTCTACCCACTGTGCAGGACCAGTCTCTGGCCAACTATGGCAGGCCTAAGATTGATGGCGAGCTCAAGATAGCCTCAGTGGAACGGCGCTCCAAGACGGACAGGTGGGTGGAGCAAACTCGAACCAAGGGAGGAGCAGAGATTGTGGGCAGGCCCAGTGCTTAGGTGGAAAGTGGAGCGGAGTCAACTTGAGTCCAGGGTGAGTAAATGCTTGGCCAGTAAGTGGAACCTGATTTCTAGACAGGGGCAAGAGGTCAACACATATTTGAGGTGAGCCTGTGTTGGGCCAGGGTCTCTTATTTGTGAGAGACGGTCTTACCATGCAGCCCTGACTGGCCTTGAACTCACAGCCTCCTAAGAGCTGGAATTAAAGGCAAGAGATACCATGGTTATATGAGGCCAGGTATTTAGACAGACAAGTAGGTAGGGTCAGCACGGATCTGGGGTGAAGTCTGGCCAGAGAGCATGGCTAGATGCCTAGATAGACAGCTGAGAGGAGAGTCAAGATATACTTGAAGGATTCTTGGTGGGGCCAGCTTCCTGAACAGACGTGTGGGCAGAGTCCCTAGATTTGGAGAGGAGCCTGGATCAAGAAGAGGGTGGGGCCCGACTGATAGATGGAAGGGTTGGTGGAGTCACCTTAACTAACGTGGAGCCTCGATCATTGTGCGGTTGAGCGAGGTTGGACAGGGCTGTGCCAACTTGGATCACATGGGTGAGGTTAGGCTGCGCTGTTGTTGAGCTTCTCTGAGTTGGTCAAGGTCAGGGCGAGAATCCAACGCAAGACGGGAGAGGCTCGGAAGATGGGGGGCGGGGCGGGAGAGGGAAGTTGGGAGGGGTCAGACCTGGCCCCTGACCTGGCGGCTTGCAGGTATGCCTTCTTGTTGGACAAAGCGCTGCTCATCTGTAAGCGCCGTGGGGATTCCTACGACCTCAAGGCCTCCGTGAACCTGCACAGCTTCCAAGTTCGGGATGACTCCTCTGGGGAGCGAGACAACAAGAAGGTGGGCTCTGTCACCAGGACTCTGGCTCAGGCAGCTTGGCTTTGGGGTTGCCTGTGTGTGCGTGAGAGAGAGAGAGTATCTAACTACTTACTTTTTAATCTTTTCATTTAAAAGTTCTATTTTGTGTGTGAGTTGGAGTCCAGAGGCAAGCTCAGGAGTCATTCCTCAGGGGCCATCCACCACCTCTTGTGTTTTTTTTTCCTTCACACTGACTGACCAGGGAGACTCAGAGAGTCGCCCATCTCTGCTTCCTCAGTTCTAGGATTATAAGCACAAGACATCACTACACACACACCACACACACACACAGTACTTTGAGATGGGGTTTCTCTGTGTAATAGTTCTGGCCATCCTGGTACTCACTCTCAGTAGACCAGGCTGGCCTCGAACTCACAGAGATCTGCCTGCCTCTGCCTCCATAGTTCTGAAATCAAGAGCGTGCACCACCACTGTTTGGCCACTCCTGATATTTTTAATATAAGTTCTGGGGCTTGAGCTCAGGTCCCCAAGCACTTTATGGACTGAGCCACTGCCCTAATCCAACACCGAACCCTTCAGTATCTGCATCATTCTTCTGGGTGGTAGGATTGAAGCAGGCATGGTTTTGGTGTTGCAGGCTTGTCATCTTAGCTACTTGGGAGCCTGAGGCTGGAGGACCCAAGTTCAAGGCCTGCCTGGTTTACAAAGTGAGTTCAAAGTCAGTCTGGGCAACTTAGTGAGCTCCTATCTCAAAAGAAAAAAGCAAAAAAGAGTTATAGGATGAGCTCAGTGGTTGAGTGATTATGGGAGGCCCTGGACTCAGTTTCTACACTGCTAAAACAATAGTAACTACAAACTAGAAACAAAAACCTCTAAAGACAAAACAAACAACAAACATCGACAACAAAAAAAGCAATAAGCCCAGGTGTTGTCCCTCTGCCTTCACAGTTACATTGTAGGAACTGCGGATAAAAAGGAAACAGATTCTACAAAGAAAGTAGCACCGGTCCCACACAGTGACCCGTGTGGGAGGGAGGGAAGTGGGCTATTCAAGATTCCATTGGTCAGAGTGTGGACTTGTTTGAGTTGTATGCCAGGCCTTTTCTTTGGTGCCACCAGTCAGCTCCCAAATCGTGACATAGTGACTTATTATTAGTTTTGAATGCTTGGTCTTAGGCTTATTTCTAGCTGGCTCTTTCAACTTACCCTGTTTCTCTTTATCTAGTTTTGCCTCAGGGCTTTTTACCTCTTAAACTTTCTTGTTCTATTTCTGGCTGACTGATGGCTGCTTGGCTTCTGGCCCCAAGTGTCTCCCTTGTTCTCTCCTTTCTTCCTCTCATCCCTCTTTCTCTCGAGTCTAGATTTCTCCTATTTATTCTCTCCTCCTGCCATCCCTGCCTATCCTTTTTCCTGCCTAGCTATTGGTCATTCAGCTCTCTATTTTTTTTCTTTTTTTTTTCTTTTTTTTTTTTTTTTTTGGTTTTTTCAAGACAGGGTTTCACTGTGGTTTTGGAGCCTGTCCTGGAACTAGCTCTTGTAGACCAGGCTGGTCTCGAACTCACAGAGATCCGCCTGCCTCTGCCTCCCAAGTGCTGGGTGTTCAGCTCTCTATTGACCAATCAGGTGCCTTAGACAGGCAAGGTGAAACAGAGGCAACACATCTTTACATAATTAAACACACATCCTTACCTTGCTAAACAAATGCAGCAACACACCGTTACAGTTAGAGTAATATTCTGCAGCATAAACAAATGGAACACATTTTTGCCTAGTTAAAATAATATTCCACAACAGAGTTGAAATCTCCCTCAGCTCTCTCTTCCTTTCCTGTCTCTCCCTCCTCCTCTCTTCTCTCTACTTGGAGGATAAACACATAAACAATGACTTGGTGTCTTTCTGCAGAAGGCTGTGTGCAGCTTTGGGCTTGCGGATGTGTTTGGATGGTCTGGACGGCCTGTGTGTACACACCCATGCGTATGTCCAGCAGCTAGAGCAGTTCATCACCTTGATGGATGAGGGGCAGGTTGGATGTAGTCCTGCCTTCTGTGGGGTTCAGTCTGAGATCTGTCTCCCCACATACAGTGGAGCCATATGTTCCTTCTGATCGAGGATCAAGGCGGCCAGGGCTATGAGCTGTTCTTCAAGACACGGGAGCTGAAGAAGAAGTGGATGGAACAGTTTGAAATGGCCATGTGAGTCTCCTCTCCTGTTGCTTTGTTCGCTCTGCACACCACAAAATCAACATCAACAATGAACTAAAAACAAAAGATAAAAATGAAAAACCTAGAACAATAGCGGCAACAACAAACGAAAAACAAAAGGACGAAAACAAAGAACCAAGGTCTCATCGTCTTTCTCCTCTGCCTTTTCCTTCATTCTCTACTCTGTCTTCTTCTGTCCTCGGGTTCTTCCTCCATGTTCACACTCCATTCCCACTTTCCCGTTTGTTTCTCTCTTTTTATCTCCTTCTCTTCCTCTGCCTCCTCCTCTACCTGCTCTTCATTCTATTGTGGTGAAAGTTACGTAGCAAATCCCAAACATCTTATAGCTACAATTCGGTGACATGAACTGGCTTTGTGGGAGCTTAGCCTCTTTAGACACTCACCTTCCTGGACGTAGATAGAAGACCTTCATCTTCCCGCAGGGCAGAGAATTTGGACTGCTCTTCAGTATCGAGAGGGAGGGGGAATGGTGTGGGGGGTGGAGAAGAGGAGTGGGGATAGGGGGAGGGGAGTGGGGGGAGGGGGCAATATTTGGGAGGAGGGGAGGGAAATGGGAAACGGGGAGCAGGTGGAAATTTTAATTAAAAAAAGAATAAAAAAAACACTTGTGAAACTTGTAATTATCACCTCTTAGCTCAAAACCCTTTCATCATCCTCAGAGGAGACCCTGTACCCCTGTAACCATCACTCTCCACCCTTCTCCTGGCCTTTGGTGCCCGCTCACCTGCTTCCTCTCCCTGTTGATAGTCACAGCACCTTGACTCACAATAGCCTGAATGTGGATGCAACTCAAACATCCACGCATGGATGCCCAGATACACTGCCATGCTTTTATTCTCTAGAATGCTCTTCGTCCGTGTACAGGATGACGTATTGGTTCTTTGCTTTCAAATTCTCTTTCCAGCTCCAACATCTACCCAGAGAATGCCACAGCCAATGGGCATGACTTCCAGATGTTCTCCTTTGAGGAGACCACTTCTTGCAAGGCCTGCCAGATGTTACTCAGGTGTGTTTGTGGGAGATCCTGCGCCTGGGGCTTGCTCAGACTTCCCTCTGTAGAGAGGGAGCCTTTGCTAGTCACCTGCTTGAGAGAAGGGAAGCCCTACTGTGGTCCATTACTCTTATTCCACCTGTCTTCCTTCTCCTCTTCCCCCTCATCCTTCTTTTGGATAGTGTCTGCCTTAGTAGCCCAGGCTAGACTTGGATGCACTATCTGCTTCATCCTTCCAATGCTGGGATGGCAGGTGTCCATCACCAAGCTTGGCCTTTGCTTTCTTTCAAAGGATACGTGTTGGTGGTTAGGGTACCAGTAACACCCCATGATTCCCTCTTTATCTCTCTTGTACTCCAGAGGCACATTCTACCAAGGATATCGCTGTCATAGGTGCAGGGCACCTGCACATAAGGAATGTCTGGGGAGAGTGCCTCCGTGTGGTCGCCATGGGCAAGGTATTTCTAGGCCAATGTGAGGGAGGTGGGCTGCTTCTCTGTTGGGGGATTTTCTTCTGAGCTATGTTCTTTTCCCTTCCATAGATTTCTCAGGAACGATGAAGAAGGTAAGATCCAATTTCATTCTGTACTTGGGAAATCATAGAGGCTCATGAGAGAGGAACCAGGAGACCCTAGAAGTGGGCATCGCCATCCTTGGCTGGACAAGCACAGTGAAGCGCCAAGGATTCACCTGGCTGGGAATAGGTGTCTACTTCCGCCTTCTCTTCCTCTAGGACAAGCTACATCGAAGGGCCCAGGAGAAGAAAAGGAATGAACTGGGTGAGTGTGCGGAGTGCTATGAGGGAGCTGCTGGATGCTACTCCAGGAGTGGGAGGAGGCAGACCACATCTCAAGCTGCTCACTGGGTGAACTAGGTGGTGCTCCACCCCTGACCACGCCCCCAGCTCCTCACTGGGTGAACTTGATGGGACTCCACTCCCTGACCACGCCCCTAGTCCCTCACTGGGTGAACTAGGCGGGGCTCCACCTTGACCACACCCTCAGCCCCTTTGGGGGATTCTAGGCAGGCGCTCTACTTCTAGTCCACCCTGTGTACATTGCCTAATGTGTACACTGCAGTGGGATTGCTGGGGCCTGGGGTAGACACACTTGAGTAGATGCTGCTCAACTTGAGTTCTAGTTTCTCCACACCCTCATCACCACTTGGTGTTATCAATCTTCTTCAATTTAGATGCAGCTTTGAGTGCTCTATCAACCACGTTGTTCCATCTCCTTCCACCCTCCAGGTCTGCCTAAGATGGAAGTGTTTCAGGAATACTATGGGATCCCTCCCCCTCCTGGAGCTTTTGGAACTTTTTTGCGGCTCAACCCTGGGGACATTGTGGAGCTCACTAAGGCAGAGGCTGAGCACAACTGGTGGGAGGTATGAACGGTGGCTGTAGGAGGGAGGGGCAAAGGATGAGTGCAAGTGACGCGGAAGGCTCAGGGCTCCACGTGAGGTTCTGAAGTGGGTCCCAGTGCAACAGGGATGGCCACCTCCTGGGAGCTGAAACTCCCTGGCAGCTCTAACGGCCACCACAATGTCTTTGATTCTATGGGTTAGATATTTTATCTTGGGGTGCTTGGGTGGATCTCAGGACCTCGAGAGTGCTAAGTAACCCTATCTGCTGAGCCATACCATAGCCCCTCACTGAGGGATTCTAGGCAGAGCTCCACCCTGACCACGCCCCTAGTCCCTCACTGAGGATTCTAGGCAGGGCTCCGACCCTGACCATGCCCCTAGTCCCTCACTGAGGGATTCTAGGCAGAGCTCCACCCTGACCACGCCCCTAGTCCCTCACTGAGGGATTCTAGGCAAGGGCTCTGACCCTGACCACGCCCCCAGTCCCTCACTTGGAGATTCCAGGCAGGGCCTCTGCCTCTGAAACATGTCCCCAGGTCCTCATGGTGCACGAGAGATGAATAAACAATGGGTATTGAGAGGAGAAAAGGTGAATGTGTGCATGTGAGTGCGTAGTCTCTCTCTCTCTCTCTCTCTCTCTCTCTCTCTCTCTCACACACACACACACACACACACACACACACTAATAGATGCCTATTAATTCTGCTCATGCTTTTGCCTCCTGCTTTTCTAGGGAAGAAATACTGCTACCAATGAAGTCGGCTGGTTCCCCTGTAACAGAGTACGCCCCTATGTCCACGTGAGTGCCTCATTCTGGATTGTGAGGGCCAAGGGTCAGGTAGAGGTCTAGCAGACAGACCCATCCAGGGAGGTCACCTTGAGATTCCCCCAGGGGTCATCCATGTATTAGTCTGTCATGCCCCTACCCATCCTGTCCACCACGGCAGGTCATACATTGCCGAACCAAGGCTTTGTCTGCTCTGCTGAGCGACCTTGGAGTCAGCATACAATTGTTAATTGTGGAAGCTTCTTGCTTTTTCTGTGAGAAAACCCACACTTTTCTTGGGGTGTTGTATGGGACAGGCAGAGACCCAGAAGGTGGGCCAGTCCCTGCCTTCTTTCCTAAGCACTGAGCCAGGTCCTGGTCATGCTCCTGATGGGCAGATCTGTCATTTCCTCTTCAGCAGTTCCCTGCTCATTATTAATTTTTTCCCATTAAAAATCAATTCTTGGAGCATTTCGTACATATGTACAATATCTTCTGATCATATTCAGCCACCATTCATTCCCCTAATTCTTCTCAGATTCATTCATCCCTACCAACTTTGTTTTCTCTTTCTTTCTTTCTTTCTTTCTTTCTTTCTTTCTTTCTTTCTTCTTTCTTTCTTTCTTTCTTTCTTTCTTTCTTTCTTTCTTTCTTTCTCTTCCTTCTTTCCTTCCTTCCTTCCTTTTTTTTTTTTTAAATAATTCTGAGTTATCCAGGCATGGTGGCACATGTCTTTAATCCCAACACTTGGGAGGTAGAGGTAGGTGGATCTCTGTAAGTTCAAGGACAATCTGGTCTACAAAGTGAGTTCCAGGTTAGCCAGAGCTAGACCTGCGTCTATACACCTGCCATGCTAGGCATGCATCTATACACCCGCCATGCTAGACCTGCGTCTGTACACCCGCCATGCTAGGCCTGCGTCCGTATACCCGCCATGCTAGACCTGCGTCTGTACACCCACCATGCTAGGCACGTGTCCATACACCCGCCATGCTAGGCATGCGTCCATACACCCGCTATGCTAGGCATGCATCTATACACCCGCCATGCTAGACCTGCATCTCTACACCTGCCATGCTAGGCCTGCGTCCGTACATCCACCATGCTAGACCTGCGTCCATACACCCACCATGCTAGGCACGTGTCCATACACCCGCCATGCTAGGCATGCGTCCATACACCCACCATGCTGGGCACACATCTCTACACCCACCATGCTGGGCACGTGTCTGTACACCCGCCATGCTAGGCATGCGTCTATACACCTGCCATGCTATGTATCTCTCATATCATGTAGACTTTTGTCCATCATTGAAGGAAATGAATACCATGCCCAGTTGTCCTAGTTTTATTTCTGTTGCTGTGATAAAACACCATGACAGAAAGCAACGTGGGGAAGAAATCAGCTTATGATTCCAGGTTACAGCCCATCATTGTAGGGAAGTCAAGGCAGGAACTTCAAATGCTGCTCACATCACACTGACAGTCAAGATCAGAGAGAAATGGCTGTGTACTCGGCTCAGTTTATCCTCTGTATACAGTTCAGGATCCCTGCCTTGGGAATGATCCACCCATAGTGGGCTGGGCTTCCTACATTAGTTAACACAATGAAGAAAATCTCCCACAGACACATCCACGGGAAGCTTGATCTACAGTCTCTCCTTGAGACTGTCTTCTCAGGTGATTCTAGGTTGGGTCATGCTGGAAAAGTAGCCATCACATTTGACGTGAGGTTAATGAATGTGTATTATATGTGGTATATAAATACGAGGGAAGCCAATTGTGTCCTGGGGTTGTTTTCCCATGAATAGCACAGTTCCTGGAACATGGCACCCATTCAGCAGATGCTAGTGGAGTGGATGTGAGTGGGTGTCCCTGAAGTCTTCCAGGTAAGGGCTTCTTCTCTGAGTCTGGGTTTTTGTCTGTGTTCCCAGGGCCCTCCTCAGGACCTGTCTGTGCATCTCTGGTAAGTACAATCACATTTCCTTATTTTAAAATGGGGTTTTGTGTGTGTGTTTGGGGGGTGTCAAGGGAGAACTGAGGCTGAATGTGGAGGCTTTCAGAACAATTGTTAATTTATTATTTGGATCCCAAGCACTTCTGAGTTTACCCTGAGCTAAGAGCTGCTGGGGAGTGACAGGGGAAAGGAAGGTGACTCTGGGCCATTACAAAAGTCGCAGTGATGGTCAGATGGTGGTGGTGATGATGGTGGTGATGGTGGTGATGATGGACATGATGATGGTGGTGATGATGGTGATGGTAAGGGTGATGAAGGGTGATGGTGATAGTGATGATGGTGGTGGTGATGATGGTGGTGATGGTGATGCTGGTGATGGCAAGGGTGATGAAGAGGTGATGGTGAGGGTGATGATGGTGGTGGTGATGATGGTAGTCATGATGAGGGTGATGATGAGGGTGATTGTGAAGGTGATGATGGTGGTGATGATGGTAGTGATAGTGATGATGGTGGTGATGATGGACAGATGATGCTGGTGATGGTAAGGGTGATGAAGAGGTGATGGTGAGGGTGATGAAGAAGTGATGGTGGTGATAATGATGGTGATGATGATGGTAGTGATGTTGAGAGTGATGATGAGGGTGATTGTGAAGGTGATGATGGTGGTGATGATGGTAGTGATAGTGATGATGGTGGTGATGGTGATGCTGGTGATGGTAAGGGTGATGAAGAGGTGATGGTGAGGGTGATGGTGGTGGTGATGATGGTAGTCATGGTGAGGGTGATGATGGTGGTGATGGTGATAGTGATGGTGATGATGAGGATGGTAGTGATGGTGATGGTGATGGTAAGGGTGATGAAGGGGTGATGTAGTGATAATGATGGTGATGATGATGGTGGTGGTGATGATGATGGTGTTGCTGGTCATGTTGATGGTGGTGATGGTGGAGAGGAGAGTGTGACTGTGCTGCATGTGATAGTGGTGATAGTAGCTGTGGTGAGAGTGACAGAGACGGTAGAGTAGTGATGACAGTGATGGTGGTGGTGGTGATGATTATATAGAAATAGGTTACATTATGTACACCCACAATATATAAAAATGTAGTTATATATATATATAAAATTATACATTACATGTAATTGTATTATTCATGCTACATATATAATCATAATACACTTTACATATAGTTACACATATAAATATGGATGCTTCAGCATGTATTGTATAAGGAGACAGACATGGCCGGTGAAACAGCTCAGTGAATAAAAGGGCTTGCTGCTAAGCTGGGGGACCTGAGTTCAGGGAGCAAAACTAGCCTTTGTGTCCCTGGGGAGAGGAGAGGACTGGTGCCCAGCTCCATAGGCAACACAACAGCCATAAAGACATTGAAAGGACATAGGTAATCACATCACGCTATAGTTATATTTGCATTGGTATTTGGTATTTTTTAGTGCATTCAGAATAGACTGAAGTCTTCACCTCTGGTTCCAGAACCTTCTAGCAACTCCCCAATCCCGTTCCTACAGGCAGATTTCTCCTGACTAGCCCCAGAACCCACGAGTCTGTTTGGTCTCTGGACCCTCCTGCTGTGGACATTTCCCACATGGAGTCCCATGCTGTGTGGCCTTTGGTGTCTGGTTCTTACACTGAGTGTGGTGTAGGTCACACTGTGGCCCTGGCTTCATTCCTTTTTCAGTTGACTTTTTCTGGTTTTTAAAACATTGCATTAAATACTATTAATCTTTTTGGGGCTTCCCTTTACTTAAATATTCTCTTTACACTTTTTGTGCATGTGTGTATGTACGTGTATACATATGTATGCATGTGCATGTATGTGTGCATTTGTGTGTATGTGTGTGTGTGTGTGTGTGCAGGTCAGAAGATGTGTGTATGTATGTGTGTGTTTGTTTGTGTGTATGTAGTTGTGTGCAGGTCAGAAGACAACTTGCGGGAGTTGGTTCTCGTTTCATCCAGAAAATTCCCTGGATTGAACTCAGGTCCTGAGGCTTGGCAGCAAGCTCTTTTACCTCTGAGCCCTCTTGACGGCCTTTCTCTTAACCTTTGCATATGAGGCTGACACCCCACTCGGTTTCTACCCTGGTGCTTACAGAGATGAATGTCTAGTGTGAGCTCGGGAAAATGCCCATCAAAGCAAACAGGGACCCCCAAAAGCCTGAACTGCACCCCAGTCCTTCACCCCTTGGCATGACTGACTCAGGTCTGTCCCTGTAGGTATGCGGGTCCCATGGAACGAGCAGGAGCTGAGAACATCCTCACCAACCGCTCTGACGGGACCTACCTGGTGCGGCAGAGGGTGAAAGATACAGCGGAATTCGCCATCAGCATTAAGTAATTTCTCCCTCCCTGCCCATGCTCCTCTGACCTGGGCGCCTCCCTCTCTGACCACGCCCCCTCTGACCTGGGCTCCTCCCTCTCTGACCACGCCCCCTCTGACCTGGGCTCCTCCTTCTCTGCCCATGCCTCCTCTGACCTGGGCTCCTCCTTCTCTGGCCTTGGCCATGCCTCCTCTGACCTGGGCTCCTCCCTCTCTGCTCACGCCTCCTCTGACCTGGGCTCCTCCTTCTCTGCCCATGCCTCCTCTGACCTGGGCTCATCCCTCTCTGCCCACGCCTCCTCTGACCTGGGCTTCCCCCTCTCTGACCACGCCTCCTCTGACCTGGGCTCCCCCCCTCTCTGACCACGCCTCCTCTGACCTGGGCTCCTCCCTCTCTGACCACGCCTCCTCTGACCTGGGCTTGCCAAGGATGTCTAGGCTTTTACCTTATGAAAGTGTATCTGTCTGCGTGCACCTTTTATTGAACTACTGCATTCTACAGATTTTTTCTTCCCCTTACCTTGTCCCCTCTTCTTTTCCCCTCCCCTTGCATTTTTTTTGCCTCTCCTCTTATTTGAGGCCAACACTTTTAGCTTTGATGTGTGTGTTAGCTGTGGTATTTGTCTTCCTGTGTCTGGCTTGTTACGCTTCATAACATCCCCCACTTCCTCCGTGTTGTAAAGGACAGGATATCATCCTTTCCATGGCTCGATCAATTCCACTGTATGTGTCTGTCATAGTTGCTTCATCTACAGACTACTTAGTTGATTCTATGTCCTGGGTGTTGTTGAGAGTTCTGCAACCAACACAGGCATGTTGGTATCACATGGATATGCTGACCGTTTGTCCTTGGGATATGAAACCTAGCTGCTTAGGTCTCATGGACTCCATGCTTTACCGACTTGTGTCCCACCATTGAACTGTGACTTTTCCTTGCATTATTTATTGTGGCCATGTATGTGGGCATTTACCCATGTGTCCACATGTGGAGGCCGTAGGCTGAGGTCAGGTGTTTTTAAGAAATTAAAAAGTGCATTTATCTATTTGTGTTGTGTGAGGGTGTGCCTGCCACAGCCTGCACGTGGTGGTCTTTGACAGTTTGCGGGGTCAGGTCTCTCCTTCCACCGTGCAGGTCTCAGGGATTGAGCTCCCGTTGCTACTCTTGTGGAAACCCTTTATGCATTGAACCATCAACAGCCCTTGCTTGAGGTGTCCCCCCGCCCTGCCCCTGAGACAAGGTTTCTCTGTACAGCACTTACTGTCCTGGAACTCACTCACTCTGTAGACCAGGCTGGCCTCGAACTCAGGGATTCACATGCCTCTGGAGTGCTGGGATTAAAGCTGCGCACCACCACCATGCCCAGCGTCTCTTTCCATTTTTGTTGTTCTGTAATCACCACGATAACAAAGCCCCTTTTCTTCGCATCCTTCCTATTCTGCCATCTTTTGTGGGGAGGCATGGTGGCAGGGGCACGGGGCGGCAGGGGCACAGGCCAACCTGGCGAGGGCATTCTCTCAACTGGCGATCCCTCTTTCAAAATGACTCTAGTGTGTGCCAAGTTGATGTAAAACTAGCCAGCGCAGAGATGAGTGCTGGGTTCACTTTCTCTTTTCTTGTTTGGTTCAGAACTTCAGTCCCTTGGATGTTGCCACCCACATTCAGGGTGGGGCTTGCCCTGTCAGTTAACTCCCTCACAGACATGCCCAGAGGCTGTCTATGGTGGTTCTGGGTCCTGTCAGGTTGACACTCAGGATGAGCTACCTCAGGGAGAAAACAAACAACAAACAGAAAAGATGAAGAACAGAAGGCTTAGAGTAGCAGAGACCCGGAAGGGGTGGATAGCACTGTTCCCATCTCTAGATGTCAGGGCTCCCCTTCCTCTAAGGAGTCCATCCTTGGGGCTTCTAGCCTGGGCAGAGGCATGGGAGAGATCCTCAGACTCAGGACTCAGCCATCTGATTTTCCCTCTCCCTTGCTCCAGGTATAACGTCGAGGTCAAACATATTAAAATCATGACGTCAGAGGGGCTGTACCGGATCACGGAGAAGAAGGCTTTCCGGGGCCTTCTGGTAAGGGCCACTGCCCCCACCCCCACAGAAGCCGTTCAGAGTCCTCACTTTATAGTTAGAGAAGCCCTTCCCAGGGAACCACCGACCATGAACTCATCCCCGTAAGGACCCACAATGTGGAAAAGACAGGACAGGATAGTGTCAGGTGCTCACAGTGGTATTTGTTGATGTCCGACAGACTGAGCTGGGGAGAAGGTTCATGATAAAGTGCCCGAGAGCCTGAGTTGGATCCCCAGAACCCATGTAAAAGCCGGGTATGGCGGTGCTTGCCTGTAACCCCAGCTCTGGGGAGTTGGAGACAGACAAGTGGATACCCAGGGCTTGCTGCTGAGATTGGTAGGCAGCCAGGAAGCTCCAGGTTCCGTGAGAGCCCTGTCTGAACATATACGGTCTCAAAGTGTGATAGGGGTGGACACCTGAAGTTCACCTCTGGTCTCCACATGCGTATCCATACCTACACACAGATGTGTGCAAACTCACCCCGCCTCCAGTCAGCCCACCCTCTGCCTTCCTGTCCCAGAGGCTACCAGAGCCCATATGGTTACAGGTCTCCAAACTGGCCCCATATGACCCGAGCGACTGCCTGTCTTGTTGAGAATTTATGAGCAGGCATTCAGCTGGTGGTTGGTGTACCATTAATTCTTTTTATCTCCCTCAAGGCATTTAGAACTGATTGGTGTGTGTAAGTCACGTGGGCCTGACCCATGATCAGTAGACCTTTGAAGAAACTGAAGACATGGACACAAAATTCATAATTTAAAGAATTACATTTTATATATTTATTATTTTTTTTGTGTGTGCGTGCGTGCGTGCGTGCATGCGTGCGTGCGTGTGTGTGTGTGTGTGTGTGTGTGTGTGAGGGTCAGAGGACTCTGTTGAGTCAGGTCTGTTTTTCCACCATCACATGGGTTTTGGGACCTGGGGATGGAACGTGACCCACTGAGCCATCTCACCGACCCTGTGCACCAATTTTTTTAAAAATGATATTGGCATTTTAATGATAATGGGACACTGGGTGTTTGTGGAACACCCTTGAATTTGGGCCCAGCTGATTCTTTGTCGTCAGTATGAGCCATTTGTGGGAGAAATACCCATAAATCCAACAATCTGGGAAGCTGAAATCAAATCTAAAGTCTTTTGTGGAGGTCAGATCTGAGCTACGAATCTCAGCGGCCACTCATGATTAGACTTAGTGTCTCTGTGTCAGAGCGTGCCGGCAAGATGACTCCATGGGTAAAGGGAACACACGTGGTGGAATGGGAGAGTTGAATCCTGCAGTTGACCTTCGACCTTCATATGCTCTCTGTAAACCCCTCCCTCCCCTCCCCAGCGTGCTCAACGCTCAGGGTTCCCTGGAAGTCTTTACACTGGCTGGTGCCTACGTGATTATTAGTTTTACAGGCATGGGCACTGACGGGAGGCCTTGAATTTGGTGAACCTTATTTGTTAAACTTGGCAGGAAATAAAACGAACTGGCTGCTTGGAGAAGCGGCCTTAGCTTGAGGTAGTCTACTGTTTACTGTCTTCTCCGCCGTGACCAAACACCTGGCGAAGAGGGATGGACAGGTTCTTCCGGCTCAGGAAGGCTGGGAACTGTCCTGGAAGGAGGCCTCGTCACACCGCGTCCTTAGCACAGGGAGATGGATTTTGGCGCCCAGATTGCTTTCTCCTTTTCATTCTCCCTGGGATGGCAGCCATGGGTAGCGTCACCCACATTCAGGTGGCTCTTCCCACCTCATCTAACTCAGTGCAGCCAGGCCCAGAGGTTTGCCTCTTGGGTGAGTCTAGGTCCTTCAAAGTGACTGTTGATACGACCCATCGCAGGCCCCTTCTGCAGACCATCCTTGCTGTTGCAGTAGAGAAAGGCGTTCCCCATCATAGGGAGCCGACTGGACTGCGGACGGGAGCTACGCTGTGCTCTGCTGTGGGCTGGCCAGCGGGATAACGACTGCTTGGTGTTATTTTCCCAGGAACTGGTGGAGTTTTATCAGCAGAATTCTCTCAAAGATTGCTTCAAGTCGCTGGATACCACCTTGCAGTTCCCTTACAAGGAGCCTGAGAGGAGAGCCATCAGCAAACCGCCAGGTGGGAGGATGCCCCAGGCTGGAGGATTGCACGCACCTTCTCAGGGTTCCAGGGTTCTCAGGGTTCCTGCCCCCACTTTTGGTTTTAGTAACTATTTTTCAAATGCTTATTTACATGACTTTGTGTGATGTTGGAGCTTTCTCCTTTTATTTGTTAAAAGATTCGTTTCTATGCGTGTCCTGTATGTTGCAGAGCAGGTGTTGGGTTCATGCGTGTCCGTGGGAAGAAGAGTGAGTTTAGCTTTCCGTGACTGCAGGGGCATTCAACCTCTCAGGACGGAAGCACTTTCCCTTGGTTCAGGCATTTTTATGTTGCTCCATATTTAAAGTCTACCTGGTTGATCTCCATATGTTCAGAGCAATCTGAATGACGTTTCCAAAAATGCAGTGACAAGTGCAAATTCTTGGTTCATGGGGTATCCCAGTTTTCTGGTTTCCACAAACCAAGCTTGCATAGGCTTTGTATTCTTGGCAAACTATCAGACAGGATTCACACAGGGTGACAAGAGGTATCTGCTAAACAAAAGATGGATTAGGGCCAGGTACTGGCACTCCAGAGCTAGACGAGGAGCAGCCCAGTAGGGATTGCTGCTGGGTACTAACACTCTGGTACCAGGCAAGGTGTGGTCCACTTGGAATGCTGCCCTGTGTGTGTGTATGTGTGTGTGTGTGTGTGTGTGTGCATGCGTGTGCCACATGAGTACTGCCTTAGTTAGGTTCCTATTGCTGTGAAGACACTCTTAGAAAGGAAAGCATTTCATTGGGGTAGCTGGCTTACAGTTTCAGAGGTTCAGCCCATTATCATGGTGGGGAGCATGGTGGCATGTAGGCAGACATGGTGCTGGCCGTATCTTGATCATAAAGCAAGAAGACGTGGACAGAGGCACTGAGCATGGCTTGGGATGTGTGAGACCTCCAAGCCCACCTGCACAGTGGCGTACTTCTCCACCAAAGCCACACCCACTCCACCAAAGCCACACCCACTCCACCAAAGCCACACCCACTCCACCAAAGCCACACCCACTCCACCAAAGCCACGCCCACCCCCAACAAAGTCACACCTCCTACTAGGGCCCTCCACTATGAGCTTGTGGGGGCCAGCTGCATGCAGACTAACGCAAGAACAGTTCTGTAGTGTAGATGGCCTTGTATCCCCTGGAGCTGGAGTTACAGGTGCCTGTGAGCTGTCCAGCTCGGGTGCTGGGAACTGAACTCAGGCCCTTTGGAAGAGTAGCAAGTGTTCTTAATCATTGAGCCATCTCTCCAGCCCCTGTTTTTAATTTTTAATCATGTGTATACATGTGTGTTTGTGTATGGCTCTGTGAACTTGAGTGCAGTATCCGCAGAATCCGGAAGAGAGTGTTGGATCTCCAGGAACTGGAGTTACAGGTGGTAATGGGTACTGGGAGTTGAATCCCTGATCCACCTCTTCAGCTACTCTTAATTATTTTTTAAAATATAGTCAACTGTCTCTGTGTATTTGGGTTTAAATATGAAGGTTAAGGACTCAGATATGCAGAAATTAACTGTACATAAAACACTATTAAAATGACTTAAAACCTGGTCTCACCAGGTATGATGGTTTTCTTCTTTCTTTTATGTCCTGGCAATGCTGAAGCATGCATGGGCAGCCCGTATATGGCAGTTCTGTTGAACTGGTACATAATGGGTTTCATGGTTTCAGTTGGTGAGGACGACTGACCAGGTCTCTTCCTCAAGAGGGCACCAGATCTCATTACAGATGGTTGTGAGTCACAATGTAGTTGCTGGGAATTGAACTCAGGACCTTTGGAAGAGTAGGCAGCACTCTTAACCACTGAGCCATCTCTCCAGTGTTTTATGTGCTTATTCACGTGTGCTCTGCTCACTTTCTCCACTCTTATTCTGCCTAAGACCCCTCCCCACATTCGCTCTGCCTAGGGAATGGTGCCACTCATGGTGGGCTGGATCTCCCCCATCAATTCACTTTATTAAGACAACCCCCATGGACACGCCCACAGGCCAACACAATGCAGACATCCCTCTCAGAGACTTTCTTCTCAGGTTATCCTAGGTTAACTATCACAGAAGCCCTTCATCTAGGTGACACCATCCGCAGAGCATGTCTGCTCTCTGCACTGTCCCAAGATGATGCCTGGTGTTTATCTCAGATGCTTAGGCATCTCATTTTCTCTTCACAGCTGGAAGCACCAAATATTTTGGCACCGCCAAAGCCCGCTATGACTTCTGTGCCCGGGACCGATCAGAACTGTCACTTAAGGAAGGTGACATCATCAAGATCCTCAACAAGAAGGGACAGCAAGGCTGGTGGCGTGGGGAGATCTATGGCCGGGTGAGGCAGGAGGGGGGATGGTTGACTAGGTGGGGTATGTGGTGTGCGACTTGGCTGTAGGGGGATAGAGTATGGCTCCCGTGCTTACCCCTAGTCAGAGGATCAAAAGGACACTGAGATTTAGCGTATTTTCCCTGCCCACATTTATTTATTGAGAAACTACTATGAACAAGAGATTTTTCTGGGTGCAAAGGGAGCATTGTCCAATTGCTATCTTTATGAAACAAAGTTTAATGAGATCATGTGGACCTCTAACCAGACAGTCACACCAGGGAGTGGACAGGATGGTGACAGGAAATAGGACCTGAGGGAGCTCCTCACCCACCCTTCTAGACATTAGGGTGATGAGAGGCTAGGTGGATAAGGAATGAAAAGGTTAAATGGATAGAATGACAGCCGGCAGGCCGGAGAGGTTCTCAGCTGGTAAAGTGCTTGCACTACAAATTTAAAGACCGAGTTCAATACCCCAGAACCCATCATCCATTAATTCATCCATTACTCAGAACCCACCCACCCATCCACCAACCCACTCATCAACCCACTTACTCATTCACCTATGCATCCATTGGCCTACTCATTCATCTGTCCACCCATCTATCCATCCATTCATCCACCCATCCACCCACCCATCTACCCACCCACCCACTCACCCACCCATCCATTCATCCACCCATCCACCCACCCACCCATCCATCCACCCATCCACCCACTCATCCATCCATCCATCTATCCATCCATCCATCCATCCATCCATCCATCCATCCATCCACCCACCCACCCACCCACCCATCCATCCATCCATCCACCCACCCACCCACCCACCCACCCACCCACCCACCCACCCACTCACTCATTCACCCATGCATCCATCTATTGGCCTACTCATTCGCCCGTCCATCCATCCATCCATCCATCCATCCATCCACCCACCCACCCACCCACCCATCCATCCATCCATCCATCCACCCACCCACCCACCCACCCACCCACCCACCCACCCACTCACTCATTCACCCATGCATCCATCTATTGGCCTACTCATTCGTCCATCCATCCATCCATCCATCCATCCATCCATCCATCCATCCACCCACTCACCCACCCATCCACCCACCATCCATCCATCCACCCACCCACCCACCCATCCACCCACCATCCATCCATCCATCCATCCATCCATCCATCCATCCACCCACCCACCCACCCATCAACCCATCCATTCATCCATCCATCCATCCATCCATCCATCCATCCATCCATCCATCCACTCACTCATCAACCCACTCACTCACTCACCCATGTGTACATCCATCTGCTGACCCGTCCTCCCCTTCCATCTTCCACCCACCCATCATTTACATAAAAGGATAAATGAGTGTGTTGGCATTCTCATGTAATTTTGGTGCTGAGAAAGCAAAGATAGACAAGATAACTGGGGTTCACTGTACAGTCAGCCTCACCTAATTGGTGAGTTCCAGGCTAATTCTTATTATCTCTTGATCCTGTCTCCGGAAACAAGGTGGCAAGTACCCAAGGAATGAAATCCCATATTGACCTTTAGCACCCCCCCCACACACACCACATGCACGCACACATGCACACATGTCTAAGCAAGTGTCTTAGTCAGGGTCATTACTACTGTGATGAAACATCATGATCAAAAACAAGTTGAAGAGGAAAGGGTTTATTTCACTCACAGGTGAATATAACAGCTTGCCATGGAAAGCAGTGAGGTCAGGACCCTGGAGGCAGGAGCTGCTGCTGAGGCCATGGAGGGGTGCTGCTTACTGGCTTGCTCTCCATGGTTTGCTCAGCCTGCTTTCTTAGAGAACTTAGGACCACCAACTCAGGAATGGCACCTTCCAGCTAGAACTTACAGTGGCATTTTCTCAGTTGAGACACCTCCTTTCAGAAAACTTGTGCTTGTGTTTTAATTAGCTGGGACAGTAAGGTTGGGGAAAATGCAGAAGACAAATTCCCCAGTGTATGCCAAAGCCCTGGACTGAGAGGGTGACCAACAAATATAGGAGATGCGAAGGAGGGATCTGTCTCTCTCACTGCAGTGTCTCATGACTTGGCACACAGTAGGTGTTCAACTACTAACTATTGAATCCATGGAGAGGCAGACTTGGGGTGAACCATAGTGCTCTTTGCCCACTCTGGTTCTGGGTAGGAGAAACATGTTCTTGAAGGTGCTTCAGGCCAGCTTGCTTCGGCTGAGTTTCTACTTTGTACTGTGTGGATGGAGACCCTTCGCCACGTCATCCTCTGATGAATTTGAGTATCTAGCATTCTTCCTTGCTTGAAAGGTTTCTCAATATTTGTTGAATGAAGATAAGGACACTGGCTAGAACTTCTGTTCTATTGGGGGAAATGTTGGGGTCCAGCCTCGACTGGGTTTGCACGTTCTAGGGTAGAAATGTATGGATTAGAAATATTAGATAGGAGAAACAGAGATATGAAAGGAAAGGAGTGGAGATGCAGAATAGAACCGGGAGGGCGATCCAGTGAATGCTGAATTTGCCATCATTTATTTTTTATATGCTTATAGACACCAATCCAAAAGACAGGGAAGTAAGCAAAAGGATGCTTTACCATTATCCAAAGAACAAACAGAGCAATTACCTGCTTCGATACTTGAAATATCAAGCATTGGTATCCAGACTTAAGCATTCTGTTGTTTAGGCAGGACAGGAAGCGACTATATCTTAGACAAAGCATCCTGTCTTCAGCGACTCTGAGTCAAACCTCCTGTCATAGCCTTGAAGGAGCAGGAATAAACTTGAATCTCTGACCTTTGGTCAAGGTGGAATGGAACCACCTCTGTAGGCCATCTCAATGCCCAAGACACCAGTTAGTCACATCTTAGGTCAAGATATCTTGTTTGTAGCCATACCTTAAGTCAGACCTCTTGTCAACAACCTTAGAAGAGCAAGAGTAGGCTTAAACTCTTCTTCAGTCAAGGTGGAGCAGACTCAGTTTTGTGGGCTCCTACAGGGAAACTGGTCACAAAGCTCCTATGATTTAGAGAAATACTTAGACTTGATAAAAATATTTGTTGTCACATTTAGTGAGTTATGGTAAACAGTTAGGGGTTGAAAGAGCCATTTAGAGTATTTAAGAAGGTGTGGGAGCTGACAGGACTCATCCAAGCATCCGTTTGCAAGTCACCCATCTCTGTGCAACCATCGTCTCTGTTTAACTGTCTGTCTCTTCACCCACCCATCCTACCGTCTATGTGTTCATCAAGCTATCATCCACCCACAATCCATCCATTTGTCCATCTATCACCCCACCCATTCACCCACCCACTCATCCACCAATCCATCCATCCATCCATCCATCCATCCATCCATCCACCCACCCACCCACCCACCCATCCATCCATCCATCCATCCATCCATCCATCCATCCATCCATCCATCCATCCATCCATCCATCCACCCCCCCATCCATCCATCTGTCCATTCATCACCCATCCACTCATGTATCTACTATATCTATCTATCTATCTATCTATCTATCTATCTATCTATCTATCTATCTATCTATCTATCCATCCTTCACCCACTCACCCATCTATCTATCTGTCTTCTCAACATTACAAGAAATATTAATAAAGTATTCACTGAGCACTGGGGCCTGTTCTAGGCTCTTGGGAGTCTGGTGAGTAGGAGACAAAACCTTCCACCCTTGTCAACCTTATATTGTGATGGGGGAGGGGAGTTGGCTTAGCAATTAATCCTGTCAACAAGAAGAATATGTAATCATTCATGATTACATCTTGATTACATAATGCTGATGGGTTCTCTAGAGAACAATCAAAGAAAGGGTGGTAGTTGTGTGTGTGGAGTGGGTGGGGCTTACTATGTTTGGCAGGGTAACTGGAAAGCTTTACTGACACATGAACAGAGACTTTTGAAAAGCGGAGGGCCATCCTCAGGCATGTACGGTGGAATATCAACAGGTGTGAAGGTCCCAAGGCAGGAGGGCTCTAGTCTACTGTGATAAGGACTGAAGATGACTAGTTTTCCTCATGGGGTTCTCTTCTCCCTCCAGATTGGCTGGTTCCCTGCCAACTATGTGGAGGAAGACTATTCTGAATACTGCTGAGCCTGGTGCCCTGCAGGACAGAGAGAGAGGTAGATGTACGCTGAGCCCAGGACGCCGGCAAGGTCGAGGGGCCATGAAGAGTCCTCGGTGGCAGAGCTTCTGGATGGAGAGCAGACAGCCAGTGGCCAGCTGGCAGGCTTCCCAGGATGAAGGATGGTTAATTTATAACACACTGTCTCGAATGCCCCAAGGAAGATGGGGCTTGAGGCAACTGCTTCTAATAAAATGAGAAGAGCAGGCATTGGTGTGCTCCAGATCATCTATAAGGGGAGCCATGGGGTGGGTGCTCATTGACAACAGTTCATTCTGCAGCAATGCCACCTTTCTCAGCCTTTTACAGTATAAGTTGAGAGGGACCTGGGATTCCTACCTAGCAGGAGAGAGTGCTGTGTTTATAGGACTGGGATTACAGAGATCAAGTCTACACCTCTCTCTCTCTTCTTTTCAGTCCTCTGTGCTGAAGATGGACATGTTGGCCCTAGTGTTGTAGGCAGACACACTACTTCTGAGCTCCTCAATGGGGATTCCAGGTGGGGCTCCACCCTGACCATGCCCCTGGCCCCCACTAGGGGATTCTAGATGGGGCTACTCCCTGACCATGCCCATGGCCCTCACTAGGGGATTCTAGGTGGGTCTGCCCCCATGACCATGCCCCTGGCCCTCACTGGGGGATTCTAGGTGGGGCGCCACCCTGTCCATGCCCCTGGCCCTCACTGGGGAATTCTAGGTGGGGCGCCACCCTGACCACGCCCCTGGCCCCCACTAGGGGATTCTAGGAGGGAGCTCCACTGCTGTGCTACAACCCTAGTCACTTTTAGTCACTTTAAAATCTTTGAGACAGGGTCTTGCTCTATAGCACAGACTGGTTATTATAGACCAGGCTGACCTTCAACTTGTCATCCTCCTGCCTCAGCTTTTTGAACTGCCTAAATAACAGACTTATTTTTTTTAAATTATCATTCCTTTTTTTAAACAATCTTTTTTTTTTTTTTATTTTACCTCCCAATCCCACTTCCCCCTCGCTCCCCTCCTCCTTCTCCCCCAACACCTCCCCATCCAACCACCACCCACTCCTCCCTTGGGGAGTCAACAAAGTCTGTCACATCATGTTGAGGCAGGACCAAGGCCCTCCTCTGTTGTAGAAGACTGCTTGTTTGTTTCTGGCTGCCCAGACTTCCGAAATAAGTAAACAAACTGTACTAATTAAATCATTGCTTGGCCTATTAGCTCTAGCTTCTTATTGGCTAGCTCTTCCATCTTAATTTAACCCATTGCTATTAATCTGTGTATTGCCACATGGCTGTGGCTTACTGGCAAGGTTCTGGCATGTCTGTTCCTGGCAGTAGCTACATGGCATCTCTCTAATTCCTTCTTCTTTCTCCCAGCATTCAGTTTCATTTCCCCCACCTACCTCTGTTCTACCCTATCACAGGCCAAGGCAGATTCTTTATTCATTAACCAATAAAAGGAACACATATACAGAAGGATCTCCCATACCATTTCCTCTTTTCTGTTTAAATAAAAAAGTAGGTTTTAAATTTAGCATAGTAAAATTACATATAACAAAACAGGTATCAAGCAAGAATTGCAGTTAAAGTATTTATATATACTTTATCTTTTATCATAACTAAGGAAAACTATAACTATCTATTCTTTAACTCCACCAAAGGCCCCAGAAGGGCATAAAATTGCCTAAGTTAACAAGAAGTTCATTGTAAGCAACTTCCAAAACTCTAGAATTGACAGAGACATCTCATTGCCTGGATAGTCAACCAAAGTTTTTCCGTATTGTTAGGGCATCCAATCTTCAGCCAACAGGCCCATAGTATCTGGCAGACTTTTCCATGAAGCAGGAAATTTGAAGAACTGTTCTGCCTTGTAATGGCAAAATCCATCAGTTGCTTCCTTCTGTGTCCTGTAGAATGTCTGGCAGACTCTTTCCTGAAGCAAAAACCTTGAAGATGATCTCACCATTATGCAAGTTCAGAAGTCTTTTTTTCTGTGAGTCCTGCATGTCTAGTTCATCAAGCAGTCCAGGCAAGAGCAGTTTCTTGCCCAAATAGCTAACAAACTCCATAAGGAGCCTCTTCGATGCCCATCTTCCTCTTGAAGTAATTGGTGCTGTCAGGAGCAGATATGTCTAATTGTCATGAAAAGTTCTAAGTTTTTAAAACATTTTAAATGCCACATTCTGTAGTCTTTGAAAGATTTGAAGATTATCTAACTGAATATATATATATATAAAACTAGCATGACTACAAGCTTGACTATTATAGATGATTATTAACCTATATTTCTTAATATACATTATATATTTTTAGATACTTTTTTAAAAAAGATTTATTTATTATGCTTACAATATTCTCCCTCCATGTATGCCCACATACCAGAGGAGGGAGATAGATCTCATTACAGATGGTTGTGAGCCACCATGTGGTTGCTGGGAATTGAACTCAGGACCTCTGGAAGAGCAACCAGTGCTCTTAACCACTGAGCCATCTCTCCAGCCCTATACATTATATTTTTTAAATGAGCTATACAAACACAATACTTTAGTCAAGAGCAGAAATATATATGTGTGTGTGTGTATAAATTGATCTTTAATTTGTATCAACAAACCAAGATCCATACCACTGCAAATCTCTTTAGCATATATATCCCCCTTTAAATGTAAACAAACATTTATAAACAATATTTGGGAATTTGGGTGTAGTTCTCTCCAAACAGCTTCCTACTCTTCGTTGGGTGAAGTAATATTTGAGGGTGTTCATGGCGACTTTTCAGAAGGTCTTGGTGCATCAAACTACATTAGTCTGGAATTAATTTACAGGTTCTCATCTTCTGTGGAAGCAAAATCAGAACCTCTTTTCTAAAGCAACATATTCTTAGACTCAAATTCTGAAGTCCAGATGCCTTTATGTTTGGTTTAACTTATCAGCCCATACAATGAATGTCTCTCTGTACTTAGCTCCTTCACAGTTAAAAAATTAAAAGAAAACGCAATAATATACATAATCCAGACTCTGTGTATATTCCAGCTTTACATGGCTTATTTTTCTTTATTCCTATTACTTTTTCTACAAGTTTACTCTAGCTCTTTAAAGACTTTGCTTTATTTTTTAAAAACCATTTACTTCTTTTTATAACTCTCTATACTCTTTTTCTTCTCTCTCTCAAGCCTATGCACATTTTTTAAACAGACCGTGTCTCATTTAGAGGTCTTTTATGTCTGAATCTGTCCTTATTGCCTATCTATAAACCTTTTCTGTTCTGGAGAGCTTTGAAAGTGCTAAGAAGCTTGCTATCAGTGGCCCTGGGTGCTGGCTTCACTTCTCTCAGGCTTTAAATATGGTGGAGGTAGTTCATCATAGGTTCTAGGACCACCAGGCGGGAGCTATCCTCACTACCTCAACTCTGGGTAGCACTGTGCAACATATAAACCCTTTTTATCTGAGCAATAGCTAAATCTGCCATGCAGTGTACTGCACTGCCTGGAAATATCTCTGTGTATGGCAGTGGGAATCCACCGTGCTCTCCTGCCTGTGCATACCTACCAGGCTCCATCCCACCACCTGCTCAGGCAGGGTGTGCTGAGCCCTGGGCATGGTCTCAGCTACTTTCCTCCCAACTCTGAGTGGGCATATAAGCATCTGGACTTGAAGTGGGTGGCGGGCATCAACCCTAAAAAAGAGCCAAAGTTTGTGCCGGCAGCATGGACCAGGAAGCTGCTGTTTCAAAACCACATGGTTTTTTGTTTTTGTTTTTGCTTCCGCGGAATCAGGAAGACCTCTTCTAAAGAAGCCACCAACAAGCAGAGCAAGAAGTTGCGTTAAACTTTTGGATTTTTTGTGACTAGGATTCTTTTCTAAACTTTCTCAGGTTTTAACTTGATTTAGTCAGCCACATTGGAGTGCCAATTTGTTGTAGGAGACCTCTTGTTTGTTCCTGGCTGCCCAGACTTCCGAAGTAACCACACAGAAACTTTATTAATTAAATCACTGCTTGGCCCATTAGTTCTAGCTTCTCATTAGCTACCTCTTACACGTTAATTTAACCCATTTCTATTAATCTGTGTATTGCCATGTGACTGTGGCTTACAAGCAAGGTTCTGGCATGTCTGTTCCCGGCTGGAGGCTACACGTCGTCTCTCTGACTCCGCCTTCTTTCTCTCAGATGCAGTTTAGTTTTTCCCACCTAGCTATTCTACCCTATCATAGGCCAACACAGATTCTTTATTCATTAACCAATAAAAGCAACACATATACAAAAGGACCTGCCACACCATTCCCCACCACATCTAGGCTGAGCAAGGTATCCCTCCACAGGGAATGGGCTCCAAAAAGCCAGTTCATGCACTAGGGATAAATCCTGACCTCACTGCCCAAGCTGCACAATTGTCTCCCACATTCAGAGGGCAGTTTGGTCCTATGCAGGTTCCCCAGCTTTCAGGCCAGAGTCCATGAGTTTGTATTAGCTGTTTTTGTGTTTTTCCCCATCATGGTCTTGACCCCTTTGCTCGTAGTATCCCTCCTCCCTCTCTTCAACTGAACTCTGGGAGCTCAGCCGAGTGCTTAGCTGTGAATCTCTACATCTGCTTCCATCAGTCACTGGATGAAGGTTCTATGATGGCAATTAAGGTAGTCATCACTCTGATTACAGGGGAAGAGCAGTTCAGGCACCCTCTCCACTATTGTTTAGAGTCTTAACTTGGGTCATCCTTGTGGATTTGTGGGAACTTTCCTAGCACCAAGCTTCTCGCTAACCCCATAATGACTCCCTCTATCAAGACATCTCTTTCCTTGTTCTCCGGCTGTCCTTCCCCCAACTTGGCTATCTTGTTCACTCATATTCTCCTCCCCCTTCCCTTTTTCTTTCTTCTCTTCCTTTCCACCCTTCTCCCTCCCTCATGCTCCCAATTTACTCAAGAGATCTTGTTGATTTCCCCTTTCAGGGGGACCCATGTATGTCTCTCGTAGGATCCTCCTTGTCATTTAGCTTCTCTGGGGTTGTGGACCATCATTCTTGATTTGCTTTTCTTGTAATAGAAGCTAATATTTTGAGTTCCCTCCTTCCACATTGTGCTGAGCAAAGGAAACAATTTTCATATATACTCTCCAAAAATACAGCTAAAATCCTACAATCCTTGGCCCCGGTGTGCTGGGGAGACAGCTGGCTTTCTTCTGTTGCCTCGCTTCCTTCAGGGACATTGCTTGCACTGGAGCTCTTGACATGTGCCAGACACTGGATGAGTTTTCTTTGCCGGCCGCGTAGAACAACTGCACTCTGGCTTACCCAGGGTCATTTCCCCATTGCCCTGGTGTAGGTGTTTGTCATGACCTATGTCCTAGTTTGGTTTTGTTGCTGTCACAAGCAACCTGACTAGAAGCTGCTTGGGAAGGGAAGGATTTGTGTTTGGCTGCACTTCCAGGTCACAGTCCATCACTGATGGAAGTCAGGGCAGGAGCTGGGTTAGGAACTAAAGCAAAGGCCATGAAGAATGTGCTTAGGGCTGAGCTGGCTTTCTTACAGCCCAGGACCTCATGCCTAGGGATGGAGCTGCTCCTAGCAGGCACTGTCAGTCAAGACAGTCTCTCTCAGACAGTGCCGCAGGTCAGTCTGGTCTGGTCAGTCTTTCAAGTTAGACTCCCTCAAAGCAGCTGTGGTAAGTTGGCAGCTAAAGCTAACTAGAACACTGTTTCAGTCTCCAAAGTGTCTCATTAGTGTGGCACTTTCTCTTCTCATGGGTGGGGTGAAATAGACTGACCAAAGCCATTTAAGGCAGGAAGGTTTACTGTGGCTCACAGTTGCAGGGTACTGTCCTTCGCAGAAGGGAGGGCATGGCGGCAAGTGTGTGAGGTGTCTGGTCACAGGGCATTCACAGGCAGGAAGCAGAGAGATGAGTTCTCAGTCCAGCACCCCAACCCTTAGGATGTGTTATGGTAAAAATAAAATGTTGCAGGTCCCTGAGTGGCAGCAGTGGGCAGTGGGCATGAGACCACGGTGGGCCATGCAGGCAGCTGGTCCCATGAGGAGCCTTAGCCACGGTGGATGAGAGACAGAGACCTATTAGGGACGTCATGCAGAGAAAGAGGGTATTTATTTAGTGGGTTATGGAGGGAAAAGGGAAAGTGGGGAAGGGGAGAAGGGAGAAGAGCAGAGAGGCAGAGAGAGAGAGAGAGAGAGAGAGAGAGAGAGAGAGAGAGAGAGAAGAAGAGATAGAGGGTGGGGGAAGGGGAGAAGGGAGAAGAGCAGAGAGGGAGAGAGAGAGAGAGAGAGAGAGAGAGAGAGAGAGAGAGAGAGAGAGAGAGAAGAGAGAGGAGGGGGAAGGGGAGAAGTGAGGAGAAGGGAGAGAGGCAGAAGCTGCCTCTTTGGGAGAGAGATGGAAAGAAAGGAACTCAGGTTGGAGAGCAGTTTCAGTGGTGAGTTTTCCCCTTCCAGCCCCCAAACCCAGTCTTCACATCTACGGTTAAGCCCTTCACTGACATTCATCTATGGTTGCTTCCCATAGCTAAAAACATGGTCGGATGATCCAGGGTTGGTCCTCCTGGGCTAGCACTGCACACACTGTGCAGTGCATTCAATTTGGGGCCTGGAATCCCTCAGATTTTTCTTTCTCCTTTTCTTTTCAACCACTTGTAAGTGTTCCTAGCCATGAGAGACTACTCAGAGAAGCCTCTAGCCTCTCTGGCTTTCACGTGACCCAGACCGGGGCCAGTGGGGCTCAACACTCTGCCTGTAGAGAGGAGACATCCTTATATAGGCCCTGTGGTGTTCATTCACTGTTTTTGTGGGTTTTTACATTTTCAGCTACAGAATATAAACCCTCAGACTATCAGCTCTCCTGGTGTCCCACCGGCTCCACTTTTCCTTTAACTATCCCTACCTGTGCTAGCCCTAGTGTGGAAATTGACAAGATTAGTCAGATACAGGAGGCAGCCGTTTTGAATTCCAGCCTTTGCTCCCCACCATGACTTGTGACGCAACAGCTCAGCAACAAGGCAGATCACCTCTATGTCTCTCTTGTTATTATGTTTAAAACTCCCACGACTCAAAAAAATGTGACTTCTCCATACAATATATGACTGCTGCCATTTTGACTGCAGTCAGGTGGCCTTCCTGCCATTTTGACTGAGGTCAGGTGACTTCACTGCCATCTTAACTGAGAGCCAGGTCAGGAGATCAAGTCCCACCATCTTCACTGAGGTATTCCCTACCTGGTCCCCTGGTGCTGACTCTGTTGCATGTGTGTTTTGTGCAGTGGCATGCCTTCAGTAGGGTTTTCCAAAGCATCCACGTCACCCAATTCCTGTTCACTCTGTGTGTGTATGTGTGTGTGAGCATACATGTAACGTAAATGCACCTATGTTTACGGTTAAATGTTATAAGTGTCTGTTCATTGTATCTCACTCAAGACTACAAAGCAATAAGTCTCATGCTTTAAATTGGTGTGTACTTTTAAGTCTCTTAATCCAACCCTGCTTTACCTGTTAAGTTGAGAGCCAGTACAGTCAAGCTCAGACCCAGCTCTTCAGACAGATTCCATACTGTAGTTATAACTCATCTATACCTGATAAACAGCCCTCAATTGGTCAGAGATCTGGGGAATTAAATGCTTAAATATTAAAATACTTTTTATAACAAAAAGAGACAGTTTGGCTCCTAGCAGCAGCACTCTATTTCCTCCAACAAAGACAGAAGACAGATGGGCACAGGACAACACTCATCCACAATTCTCTTCAACCGCCAAGTGCTGACCACTGGGCAAAACTGCCTTTCATCTAAACTGAAGATCACCAGACAGTGGACAGAATCACTGGAATCGGCAGCCTAGCTTCTCAGGTCAAGGTAGGCTTGTCTTCCTACAGATTTCTTATCCCACAGGATCTTCTGGAGCCTGGCAGGCCCTGCACTAAACAGCAAAAGGCAAATACGACCTTCACTGATCATGGATGACCCTGAGGAGTAGCTCTAGGTGCCAACCAAGTAAGTTCTCTGTTATTTTTAAATCAATAACTCAAGTAAAATTTTATCCTTCTCAAAGATCTCTGATGCAGTTTGACAGCTGTGGTTTTGTCATTTAAAAGGACAGGCTCACAAATTTCGCCAAAATACAAATACAAGTCATTAAGGTGTGTACCTGCAAGTTATAAAGGTGTGAGGACAAGTATGTGCTATCCGTCTCTCTCATGCTGCCTTCCATAGTCTTAAAAATACTTTTCATTGTGCAAAATCATCTGTCACAGTCATTTTGATACAATGCATATGTCCAAAACCTATGTTTTCACAAACTTGAAGAATTCTTGTGAGTTCCAAGGAGCCAAACTGAAGGATCCACCTTGAACAGGTCAGATACAACCCTCTCAATTCCCTGGTCCTAAATTTTTTCTTTCCTAAACTTAACTTTGTCCTCTGTTCTGCCAGTACCTTAAACAGGTCCAAGAGACACCAGACATTTCCATACCACAAACACTGGACAGGAAAAAAGAGACCAGCTACCCCAGGATGTGACCAGCATCCAGGTTTCCCCACCAAAACAACACCCACAAATAAGCAGGAAGCATCCCAATTCCTTTAACCTGTGGTGTCTAACCTCCCACCTTTTTATTATAAAAAAGAGATGGGAATGTAATGGTCTGTTCTGTCCCTTTAAGAGACAAACCCCGCCCACTCCCTCTCCCATCCCCCTAAGGCAAGCAGATCTTCCTTCTGCTTCCAGCCTGAGTTCCTTCCTTTCTGGCTCTCCCAAGGAGGCAGCTTCTGCCTCTTTCCCTTCTCCCTACTTCTCCCCTCACCCCCTCTGCCTCTCTCTGCTCTTCCCCCTTCTCTCCTTACCACTTTTTCCTTCCATAACCCACTAAATAAATACCCACTTTCTCTGACTGGTGTGCCTAATAGGTCTCTGTCTCTCACCTGCCATGTGGCTCCTTGCCTGGGAACCAGCTGCCTTAGTGGCCCGCTGTGGTCTTGTAGCCCGCTGTGGTCTTGTGGCCTGCTGCCCACTGCCACCACTCGGGGAACCGCAGTGTTTTATTTTTACCATAACAGGATGGGGCCACCCACATCTCCTAACCTAACGTAGACAGCCCCCACAGCTATGGCCAGAGGATGGCTTCCCATGTGATGCTAGAGTCTGTCAAACCAACAGTGTCACCATCACAGTGTTGCTGTCCTAGGCTGTCCCATCTGCCATCAGACCCCAGGTGAAGGATTTGGGGCTATAAGATTTCCCTGGGAGGTGTCACAGTGTCTCCAGAATAGAGTTGGGGTGCCAAATGAGCTCTGCCTCCTTTGCCTCTGTCTGTGAATATACACATGTACATGTGTGCGTTCATATGCGTGTGCAGATGTGCTTGCGTAGGTGTGTGGAGGCCAGGGCACAGCCTCAGGTGCTGTTTCTCATATTGTCATCCATTGTGTCTTTTGAGGCAAGGTCTCTCACTTGTCTGGAATCTTGTCAGCAAGCTGCCAGGAAGGAAGATACCTCGGGTGGGAAGGCTGCATCCCTGGTGCCTTCTCTTGGTGCAGGGAGAGTGAGGGCTGTCAAAGCTCCTTCAAAAACTTAAAAACTTCTTAGCTGGACAGTGGTGACACACACCTTTAATCCCAGCCCTTGGGAGGCAGAGGCAGGCTGACCTCTGTGAGTTCAATGCCAGCCTGGTCTACAAAACAAGGCCCAGAACAGCCAGAGCAATGCAGAAAAACCCTGTCTTGGACCCCCCCCCCCGCCTCCAAAAAAGTTCTTAATTCTAGGACTGGAGAGTGGGGTCAGCTGTTAAGAGCACTGACTGCTCTTACAAAGGACCTGGGTTCAATTCCCCACACCAACAGGGCAAGTCACAGCCATCTGTAACTTCATTCCAGGGGATGTGATGCCCTTTTCTGCCCTCTGCAGGTGCACAGACAGACATACTGGCAAAACACCCAAACCCATAAAACAATCTTTAAGAACTTTTTTTTTTCTGTTTTCTCCCCTCCCCAGATACAAGGTTTCTCTGTGTACCCCTGGCTGCTGGAACTCACTCTGTAGACTAGGCTGACCTCGAACTCAAAGAACCACCTGCCTCTGCCTCCTGAGTGTTGGGATTAAAGGCATGGACCACCCCTGCCCAGCCTTAAAAATGTTTCTTTATTCTTGAGGATTTCACATATATACGAAACGAGATATGATTATGTATACCCTTCCTTGTCTCCCCTCCAGCTTCATCTGTACGTCACTCAACTCAACATTTTTCCCACCTAACTTCATGTCTTAAAACAAACAAACAAACAAACAAACAAACAAACAAACAAACAAACAATCCACTGCCAAGTCCAGTTACTGCTGGCCATATGTGCAGGACCTTGTGGTCATCCCCTGGAGTGTGGAACACCTACAGTGACCACACCCTCAGCAAAGAACACCCCGCTCCAGCAGCTCCATGGCCAAGAGCCCCTCAGTGAGGGGTGGGTGAGGTCTGGAGTCTGGGCTGGGACGGGCGGTGGCTGGCTTGGTCTCCTGCAGGTGCCCATAGCTGCTGTGAATTTCTGAGAGTCTTCGCCATAGCACGCCCGGAAGACAGCACATCAAGGCACTCTTCCTCAGCCGCTTCTCGCGTGTTCTTCCCACTTCCTCTGCTGTGATGTTTGCTCAGCCTCAGTGGCGGTGGGGCTCAGTCCTTTTAGGGACGAGTGCTCTGTCTTGTATTCACAGCACATTGACCAACAATGCATCTCTGTCCTGACTACTGTCCACTGCAGAGAGAAGGTTCTGTGACACAGGCTGAGGGTTGGCCCAGGTCTGCGGGTGTGCATATAAATATTTAGATGGTACTTTGATGACCTGACCATTTAGGAAAACAAAACAGTGCTACCACCTCCCCCCTGCCAGGATCACCCATCCTGGGGCCATGACCTCTGAGCCCTGGTCTTGACCTTCCATCTCTGGGCCATGACCTCCCATCCCTGACTTCCCAGCTGAGGGCTTTGATCCAGGGTCACATTCCTAAGCAGGGAAATTGCTCCTGTGGATGGGAGCTTCATTTTCTTTTATTTATTTTGCTAATGTTTGTCTTGGGGACAGGGTCTCACTTGTCTCACACTGGCTATGGACTTACTATGTAGCTGGGAGTGACCTTAAACTCCTGATCCTCCTGTCTCTTCTCCCAAGTGTTGGGGTGACAGGTGTGTGTCACCATACCTGGTTTGTTGTGTGCTGGCGATAGAGATATGGACTCCCCGCGTGCTGGGGGAGAGCTCTGCCTACTGAGCTGCAGCCTCCCCCAGCCCAGAGGGATTTCTTTTCTCACTGTGCCCTGTTTGGGTTGTGGGTGGGCTTGTGGGGACGGGGTTCAATCTCTTTACCACCTCAGACTGTAGTTCATTTCCTCCTGTCTGTCTGTCTGTTCCCTTGACTTCAGGCTCCTGTTTATTTTTATATGTTTTTATAGTGGATATTACTTATACCTAATAATGGTGTTTATTATGACATTTCCCTACATGGATGATGTATTTGTATCATCCATCCTCCTCCTTGTCCCTGTTTGGTCAAAAGTGAGACCCCAGCCCTCTAACACCCCTATATCCAAAGACCCTGGAATGTAATGTGTTGAAGGTGTCACCCAGCCCCTGGCCTGGGAATTGTCAAGCCTTTGGACTCTAACTCCTAGCTGTCAAGCACTGACCCCTCACAGGGTTTTTAGGCTCACGCTGGAAAAAGGAACACTGGTTTCAGGTTTTGCATGTGTTCTCCCTCTGTCTACCTCCCCCCCCCCCGCCATGCTCCCGGCCACCCAAGAGTACGGCATTCATTAAACATGGGTATTTTTGATTCGGTCTGATCTGTTTTGATTGGAGTTCTGTGCACCGGAGGAGAAGCTTGGTTGGGAAATGTCCCTAACAGTCCCCACCCTCTCCTGCTGATCCTCCTCTTCCCACCCACTCCTTTCCTGTCTGTTTTCTGATGGAACACTGGTTTCCATCAGGGTTGAGATAAGAAGCCGTTTTCAGGAGTGTGGAGTGACTGTGGCTATCTCTGAAGACCTGTCTGTCCTTCTGGAGACCTTCAGCTGTCTATCAACCCCTGGAAGGGGTTTCAGAAAAGGCCTGGGCATCAGAGTCTCGTCAACATACATTATTCATGCCTTGGTGACTCTTTCCTATTGAACAGACTTTATTTTTAAGATTGTGGTTAAAGACAGCATGCGCTCTACCACCCTGCCATTCTGAGCGTTTTAACATTGCTAAGTGTATCCACACCTCCAGCACCAATACCCACCTTCCGGAACCTGCTCATTGCTGGCCCCCAGGTCTTGACGTCCCTGTTTGGTTAGATTTTATATGCAGTTCTTCAAGGCTAAGTCAAGAGCAAGAAGTTGCCTGTTTTGAGTGGCTTTCTTTCCATTGGCTGGAGTCACCCTTAACCAAGCACAAGTGTGGGTGGCCATGGGCGGGAGAGGACCTCAGAGTGGACATTAGGCAGGCAGGTGCCCTGCCACTGTACTGAGCATCTCTGTGACCCAATGATAGATCCAGCTTTGTGGGCAATGGAGAATGGTGCGGGGGCATAATGGAGTCTCAGAGGCCGTCTCGCCCCTTGGAAATTAGTTGGATATTTGGGGGATGCCTGTGCCCTTCTGTACCAGAGAGACAGGGACATACTTCTTTGAAGGCACAGTAACATGATGTGGCCAGAGAGATGGCTCAGAGGTTGAGAGCTCTTACTGCACAAACAGGAGGACCTGAGTTTGAATCCCTGGCATACAAATAGAAAGCTGGGCTTGGCCATATGCACCTGTAACACCAGCCCTCTGAAGGGTGGAGGCAGGGGGATTGCTGGGGCTTGCTGGCTGTCAGCTGAGCTCCGGGGTTCAGCAAGAGACCATGTGTCAGGGGAATCAATGGGGGTAACAGCTTCCTGTGACCTGCACACCTGTGAGGGTGTGAACACCTGCATATGTAGGTGTGAACACACAAACACAAACACACACACACACACACACAAACACACACACATACTGAAAAGCTGAGTCTCAGCACTAAACTACACTCTGGGCACTCCAGTGCGGTAGTTCTCAACCTGTGGGTTATGACCCCTTTGAGGGTCAAATGACCCTTTCACCATAGTCAAATATTTGAAATCCTGCATATCAGATATTTACATTATGAAATATACACACACACATATAATAGTAGCAAAATTGCAGTTAGTAAGCAGCAATAAAATAATTGTGTGCTTGGGGGTCCCCACAACATGAGGAACTGTATTAAAGGGTAGTAGCATCAGGAAGGTTGAGGAACCTTTAGGTGGCGGGGTCCCTGTTCAGGAGTTAGTTCCCTAGGGGTTGGTCTAGCTTAGTGCCCAGTCACTTTGTGCTCACCCTCTGCTTCCTGACTGCAAGGCAAGGTGACCAGCCTCATCCTCATGCAGCCTCGCCTTTTCCACCTCCACGGACTGTGTCCCTGTGAGTTGAAAGCCAGAACAAAACAAAAAACAAATCCAAGCTCGTTCTCCCCTGAAGTGGGTCCCTGTGAAGTGTTTTGTCCCGGCGATGAGAAACCCAAGCAACATGGCAAATATTTGGAACAACTGCAGTCCAGCCAGCTGCCATTCATGCTGTTCCGAGGCTGTGGACGTTGGGCTGTTGCGGAATAGTTGTACACTATGCAAAGATGTATTACTGTGATTGGTGTGATAAAGAGCTGCACGGCCAATAGGGGGCAGGAGAGGATAGGCGGGATTTCCGGGGAGAAAAAGGAAGAGGAAAAGGAATCTAGTGCAGGGGGTCACCAGTCATACTCGGAGGAGGCAGGACGGGTGGTACAGAGACGAGGTAACACCACATCTCAGGACACAGATTAATATAAAGGTGTTAATTTAAGTTATAAGAGCTAGGTGAGAACAAGCCTCAGCTAAGGCCGAGCTTTCATAATTAATAGTAAGCCTCCATGTCGTTATTTGGGAGCTGGAGGTACAAAGAAAGACATCGGGCTTTCAACATGTGACTTTGTGGGGATTACGGAGGGTAGGGATACAATTTTACTGCAACATACAGATGCACAGTATGCAAAGGCCCTCATAAAAATAGCCATGCACACCGGGTATAGAGATGGCCATTATCAACAAAATACCCACGAACAGGTACATTCAGCAAAAACACCCCCACAGAGGATGAGGTTCTTCACAGCACCCAACACATCTGGAAGCCATGTGCATAGGAGACTACAGATCTGGAGAGGCCCCAAGTCCTCATCCACACACAACACCTAAATGCCGATGTGAATATTGTCACTACAACAGGACTAACTCGTCTGGGAGACCAGGGTGAATGAGGCAGGAAGTGTGAAAAGGAGAAAGCAGGCTGGCATTCACCCCTCATGTGATTCCTGAGCACAGATGCAATGTGACCAGCCCCTGTCACCATGCCTTCCCCACGTGGACAGACTCTGCAGCCTGGACCCAAACAAACCCTCCCTCTTCTTGTTGTTTTTGAAATTGTATGTATATATTTTTTATTTTGAGATTATAATGCATCATTTACTCCTTCCCTTTCCTCCCTCCAAACCCTCCCATATACCTTCTCACTCCTCTTTCAAATTCATCTTCTCTTTTAAAAACTGTTGTTACACACACACACACACACACACACACACACACAGTTATATATGTTCCTAAATATAACCCTCTTAGTCTGTATAATGTCTCTTGTATGTGTGTTTTCGGAGCTGGCCATTTGGTGTTGCATTTCGTGTGTTCTTGCCTGGGGAGGAGTATTTCTCTGCTCTCAGTGTTACCCAGTTGCAGACACACATACACTCTCACACATGCACACATGCGTACACACACGGGAGGGTGCCTGCACCACGAATGTACACCTGTGCGTGTGTGTGTGTGCATGTGCGTGTGTGTATAGCTGGGGAACACAGCCACCAGGACAGGACTCTACTCATCCTGGCTTCATTCTGTGGCTGTGATATCATGGCCCACCTCTGAGGGAAGTCAAGGCAGGAACCTGGGGCAGGGACCATGGAGGAAGGCTGCTCCCTGGCTCGCCCACTCCTGGTCCAGTGAGCTTCGTTACACATCCCGGGCCCAGCTGCCTAGGGGTGGTGCTGCCACACGGGCCGGGCCCTCCTACATCAATTATCCAGCCAAACACCTCTCACACTCGCGCGCACAGACCAGTCTGATATGGCAATCCCTCTGTCAAGACTTCCTGCTTCAGGCTGACAATCAAAGGTAACTGGGACACTATTCACAGATGCTAACCTCAAAATATTACCACCTGCATGTCTGTCATAGACACATACACAGAGACAACTTTGTGGTGCTCAGTTTTAATTTAAACACCACCTAGAGTCAGCTGAGAAGACAGTCTCAGTGGGGAACTGTCTATACTGGGTTGGTCTGTGGGAGATAATTTTAACTGTGTTAACTGATGTGGGAAGGCCCAGCCCACAGTGGGCGGCACCATTCCCTAGGTATGGGGTCCTGAACTGTGGAGGAGGGAGCGTGCAGGCCTTCCTTTCTCTGCTCTTGACTGTGGTTGTCATGTGACCAGCTATTTGCGGTGCTTGTCTAAACTGGCTCACAACAACTGGGCTGTAATCTGGAATTGTAGAATCAAACCACCCCTTTCTCTCCAAAATTCCTTTATTTGGGGTTAGGATATTTTATCACAGCAACAGAAACTAGGCCAGTCCTCAAAGTGTTCTCCCGCAGCTGCTCTAGGGATTTAAAAACAGGGATGAAGACCGGCAACCATCAAACCCAGGCAGGACCAATTCAAAGCAGCCGGCAGAAAATTAAGGGAAAGATTGCCCCCTGGTGGACATCGCGAAAAACTACAAAGTCTGCGGCCGGGCGGTCGCTTGCAAAGAGGAGACTGCCTGTGTCTGTGGGTGTGCACACGTGTGTGTGTGTGTGTGTGTTTGCTCACAAGTCCGTGTATATGAGCCCAGAGAGGCCGCCAGGGGGTCAGCGGCACTCCTGGGGTGGGGTGGTGTCTTCAACTTATTTGTAAAGGTTCTTGTTAAATTTATTTGATTTGTGGACGCGCGCATTGAGTTTCACGGGAGCACGTGGAGGTCAGAGGACAGCTCGTGGGAGTCAGTTCTGTCATTCCATCATATAGGTCCTGGGAATCGAACTCAAGTCATAAGGTTTGGTGAAAAGCTTCCTTCCTCGCTGAGCCATCTCACCGACCCCCAAATATTTTATGATTACATAATTTTCTTTAAAAAATATTTACAACTTTTTAAAATTGTTTTTTTTTATTGAGTTACATATTTTTCTCTGCTCCCCTCCTTTCCTCTCCCCCTACTTCAACCCTCTCCTGTGGTCCCCATGCTCCCAATTTACTCAGGAGATCTTGTCTTTTCCTACTTCCTATGTGGATTAGATCCATGTATGTCTCTCTTAGGGTTCTCCTTGTTGTCTAGGTTCTCTGGGATTGTGGATTGTAGGCTGGTTTTTCTTTGCTTTATGTCTAAAAGCCATTTATGATGACTACATATATTTGTCTTCCTGGGTCTGGGTTACCTCACTCAGTGTGATGTTTAAAACTTATTTTCATCTGTAGCGATTTCTAGGCGGATCTGAGTTCCATGGAAGGAATGGCCCTTCTGATGGAATTCCGTGCGATGGAGTTAGGCGCGGGATCGGCTTGTTCTTAGGACTCCAGCAGGCGGTGTTTTCTCCCTCTCCCTCCGAGTGTTGGGAGGCCCTGGTTTCCAGTGAAGAACACTTTTGAAGCTGGCGAACCCCACAGCGCTCACTTGCAGCCTGTGCTGCCATCTAGCGTCCATGAGAGGTATAGCGCCTGGGTTCAAGTTACGTGGACAGCACAGCTCCAGATCCACTCACCCCAGCCGTTTCTCAACCGTGCCCGCATTTCTTTCTTTCTTTCTTTCTTTCTTTCTTTCTTTCTTTCTTTCTTTCTTTCTTTCTTTCTTTCTTTCTTTCTTTCTTTCTTTCTTTCTTTCTTTCTTTCTTTCTTTCTTTCTTTCTTTCTTTCTTTCTTTCTTTCTTTCTTTCTTTCTTTCTTTCTTTCTTTCTTTCTTCTTTTTCAATTGCCCGTCCAGTCTAATTTGGGGCGTTCATGTAGTCCTTAGTGTGTGGCAATCCCCTGGAGCATGGTCCACCCACAAGGGTGCCTGGGGAGAAGACCCCTAGGAAAGATGCCTCTCCCTCCCTCGGCAGCCAACTGTTCACAGCTCCTCTGTCAGGGGTGTGGTCATGAGCCCCTCTCTCTCTGCGCCTCAGGGCTGTCTGACCTGACGCGGTTCAGCAACCGCAGCTGCTGTGCGTTCCTGAGTGCTGGGGTCCCGTCCTGTCCAGAAGACACCGGTTTGCTCTGGTCCTGCCAGACCCCGGGCTCTCACAGTCTTCCTGATTCTCGCGGAGAAGGTTCCACTTTGTCTTTTGAGACATGTTCTTCCATGGGCCTGGCGTTCAATAGGTGGGTTGGTTGGCCAGTGGGCCTCCAGAATCCGTCAGTCCCCACACCCCCGTCCCCAGGACTGAATTACAGAGTCGCATTCGCCTGCCTGGGTTTTTAAATGACGTCTGCAGAGCATACTCAGGCTCCTATGCTTGCTCAGCAAACACTTTGCTGACTGAGCCCAGCTCCCCAGATGCCCCTTCCCTCTTTAGAACGTGGGTCTCATTATGTAGCCAATCAAGGCTGTCTTTGCACTCCTGATCCTCGAGCCTCAGCTTCCTGAGAAACTGGGATTATAAACTTGTGCCCCAAGGATGGGCTAATGGGAGCATCATATGTGTTAATAAAAACTCGGGTTGGGCGCGGTGGCACACGCACGAAAACCTGATTAAAAGAACGCGTCATGTAGAAGACGTCTTTAATCCCAGCACTCAGGAGGCAGAGACAAGTTGACATCTATGAGTCTGAGGCTAGCCTGGGCTGCAGAACGAGTTCCAGGACAACCAGGGCTACACACAGAGAGACTCTATCTCAAAAACCACAGTAAAGGGGTGTAGGTGGGCGGGAGATGGCTTAGCAGAAAAAAGGTGTTGCTGCCAATTCTGATGCCCCGAGTTGGACCTCGGGACTCTCATGGTGGAAGGTGAGAATCGACTCTTGCAAGTTGTCCACTGACCCACATACACACATTCAAATAAATAAATGAAAATGAAAAATGTTGAAGGGGATGGGGAAGCTAACCATTTCTTGCTGAGTATGCATCCCAAACTGTTACGGTATACATCATACAATGGATAAAAAAGAACAGAATAGTCACACAGCCTGTATGGTTTGGAGGGGCACTGGCAAGGAGGGAGGGAGGTGGATATGGTGGGATCTTGGATCTTTTATAGTTGGCCCAGCTTGTCCTGTGCTTGTCCCACAAATATGAGGACCCATGTTTCTGACTATTGAGTTCTAGGCTGGTGAGAGACCCAGCAAGCTTGACTTGGACGGTCAAGGAAGATAACCAACAAGGAGGCCACTGAGTTAGCAGGGGTCGGTGGGTGAGGGGAACTTGGGGGAGAGCAGGCAGTGGTGAGGCACATGACCAGAATACATTGTATGCGTGTAGGAAATTCTCAGGGACTAATAAGGAAGACGATAACACGGCCCAGAGAATCAGCTAAACAAGGCTCCCAGGGGCTCGCAGAGACTGAAGCAGCAACCACACAGCCTGCCGGGGTCTGCACAATTATGGCTGTTAGCATGGTGTTTCTGTGGCTCTCCTAACAGTGGCAATGGGGGTCTCTCTGACTCTTTTGCCTGCTCTCTGGACCCTCTTCCTCCTACTGGGTCACCTCATCTAGCCTTGATATGAGGGTTTGTGCCTGGTCTTATCGTAGCTTGCTGTGCTGTGTTCAGTTGGTATCCCTGGGAGGCCTGCCCTTTTCTTAAGGGAAACAGAGGTACAGTGGATCTGGGGGGGGGGAGGGAGAGGGGAGGTGTGGGAAGACTGGGAGGGGTGGAGGGAGGGGAAACTCTAACTGGATGTTTTGCTTTTGGCCAGCACCTGCCCTCGTATGTTCGAGTGCCCCGCCCCCACTAGAAAGGATGGGCTGTATTTCATATTTCCGAGTCCTTTCTGATTCTTAGAAGCTTTGCCTCATCGGGGTCATGGCCTCCTGCCTCATGCTGGCAGTAAACAGGACTTGAAACTTCTCCATTCTGAGCTTCTGGTAACCATGGCAACCGTGACTCCAAGTAAAGGGACTGCTTTCCCCCAGAACTCAGGGTGGCCCCTTTTTCCTTGATTGGTTCTTTTTCATTTTTCAGAAAAAATGATTATTTTATTTGCTTCCTCAATAATTTCATTTATGTATTTTTTATTGTTTAGAAAATGAAACATTTAGATTTTTTATTTGAGTGTTTTGCTTACATGTATGTATGTGCACCACATGTATTCTTGGTGCCCATGGCTGTCAGAAGAAGGTGTCAGAGCCCCTGGAACTGGAGTCATGGATAGTTGTGAGCTGCTGTGTGGGTGCTGGGAATTGAACCCGGGTCCTCTGGAAGAGCAATGAGTGCTCTTAACCTCTGAGACACCTCTCCAGCCCCTCATGCTATGTACCTTTAATCATAATCACTCCTCACTCATTCCTGTTTCTTCTTTCAGACCCCTCCCTCAGCTATCCTCTCTCTCTCTCTCTCTCTCTCTCTCTCTCTCTCTCTCTCTCTCTCTCTCTCTCTCTCTCTCTCGTAGTAAGAACGGTGGGCTGCGTTCCCATCTGGCTCCCGCATGGCTAGCTTTATACCCGAAATAACAACACACAAATTGTATTCTTTTAAACACTGCTTGGCCCATTAGCTCTAGCCTCTTATTGGCTAACCCTCACATCTTGATTAACCCATTTCTAATGATCTGTGTAGCACCACGAGGTTGTGTCTTACCGGGAATATTCTTTTTTTTTATTAATTAATTTATTTAATTATTAAAGATTTCTGCCTCTTCCCCGCCACCACCTCCCATTCCCTCTCCCTCCCCCAATCAAGTCTTCCTTCCTCCTCAGCCCAAAGAGCAAGCAGGTTTCTCTGCCCTGTGGGAGGTCCAAGGACCACCCACCTCCATCCAGGTCTATTAAGGTGAGCATTCAAACTACCTGGGCTCCCACAAAGCCATTACGTGCAATAGGATCAAGAACCCATTGCCATTGTTCTTCAGTTCTCAGTAGTCCTCATTGTCCATTATGTTCAGCGAGACCGGTTTTGTCCCATGCTTTTTCAGACCCCGGCCAGCTGGCCTTGGTGAGTTCCCGATAGAACATCCCCATTGCCTCAGTGTGTGGGTGCACCCCTCGCAGTCCTGAGTTCCTTGCTCGTGTTCACTCTCCTTCTGCTCCTCCTTTGGATCGTGAGACTTCAGTCCAGTGCTCCAATGTTGGTCTCTGTCTCTGTCTTCTTTCATCGCCTGATGAAGGTTAATATTCAGGGGGATGCTTATATGTTTTTCTTTGGGTTCACCTTCTTATTTAGCTTCTCTAGAATCACGAATTATAGTCTCAATGTCCTTTATTTATGGCTAGAAACCAAATATGAGTGAGTACATCCCATGTTCCTCTTTTTGGGTCTGGCTTACCTCACTCAGGATAGTGTTTTCTATTTCCGTCTATTTGTATGCAAAATTCAAGAAGTCATTGTTTTTTACTGCTGAGTAGTACTCTAATATGTATATATTCCATACTTTCTTCATCCATTCTTCCATTGAAGGACATCTAGGTTGTTTCCAGGTTCTGGCTATTACAAACAATGCTGCTATGAACATAGTTGAACATATACTTTTGTTGTATGATAGGGCATCTCTTGGGTATATTCCCAATAGTGGTATTGCTGGGTCGAGAGGTAGGTTGAACCCGACTTTCCTGAGAAACCACCACACTGCTTTCCAAAGTGGTTGCACATTTTTTTTTTTTTTTTTTTTTTTTTTTTTTTTTTACTGGGAATATTCTTAACCTGCATCCATCTCAAAGAGGAGAGCTATGGCGACTACTTGAATCTGCTTCTTTCTCGCAGCATTCTGTTCTGTCTACTCCGCCTACCTAATTTTCTGTCCTATCAGGGCCAAGGCAGTTTCTTTATTAACCAATGAAAGTAACACATAGACTCTCCTTTATCACTCAACCAGCTTCCTCTCTGCTTCCAAGTCTTTGGTTTTCAGTGACCCTATGAACTTAACTGGGGTCATTTAGGAGTGTGGCCATCTTGCCAGTGACTACACCACTGAAGAAAATGTCTCTTCCTCCTCCGGAAGCCACTAACCACTTATGATTCCCGCCCCTGGGGAGAGGGGCAGGGTCAGTGGGTGTTGAAGGGGACTGTCTGGGCCAGACCTTGTGAAGGTAATTCCAGCTTCTAGGAGTCTGAGTGTAGCGCCCACATCACACCCAGGGCCAGGGTCCTGCACCTCTTGTTGTTTCTCTGCCTCTCACATTCTTGCTGCTGATTCTTCTGTATTGTTCTCCGAGTGTTGGGAGGGTGATGTGCCCTATTTACGACTAAAGACTCGACAGTCCTGGCTATCAGTACTCTGGCCAGTTATGAGTCTCTGCTGTCACCACTCTTGTCACACAAGGCTTCTCTATAGTGACATTTTATTTATGCTTTAATAAAGCTTGCATAAAGATCAGAAGGACAAAGCTAAGTCACTAGAGGACACCTTTCATCCCAGGGTTTGGGAGACCGAGGCAGATGGATCTCTGTGAGTTCAAGGCCACCCTAGGCTATACAAGCTCAATACAGAAATAAATCCAGGTGGTGGCAGCTCATACCTTTAATCCCAGTACTAGGGAGTCACATACATTTAATCCCAGCACTAGAGGGAATATAAAATGGGAGGAGAGCGAGGTTCTGAGTCTGCTGAGTCTGCCTGGTGTATAGTTACTTGACCTCAGTAGAGGTAAGACTTCTCTAGTGGCTTGGCTGCTTTGCTTTTCTGGCTTTCGAGTTGAACCCCAGTGCCCGTCTCTATGGTTTTTATTATTCGCGCTACACTTCTGTTAGCTGAGCTAAGAGCAGCACTAATCTAAATAGCTGCTCAGGAAGTGATGTGATGGACATATCATGTCTTCCAGCAAGACAGCAGCAGCAACTTCTGCTCTAGGACCCAGCACCCCCACCCAGCATGGGCTTCTGACTGGAGTTATAGTGTCAGACATGAAGCCTTATCCCCACCGCGAGTCTCAATTCTAACAAGAAGTGGTTGATTCTTCCCATAACAGATGAACCACTACTACTGGCCATTGTATCTATGGGACAGATGATTTCTTTCTTTCTTTTTTTTTTGCTGGGGAGATTTCTATTTTTTTAATTAATTAATTAATTAATTAATTAAATTATGAAAGATTTCTGCCTCCTCCCCGCCACCGCCTCCCATTTCCGTCCCCCTCCCCCAATCAAGTCCCTCTCCCTCATCAGTCCGAAGAGCAGTCAGGGTTCCCTGCCCTGTGGGAAGTCCAAGGACCACCCACCTCCATCCAGGTCTATTAAGGTGAGCATCTAAGCTACCTAGGCTCCCACAAAGCCAGTATGTGCAGTAGGAACAAAATCCAGTGCCATTGTTCTTGAGTTCTCAGTAGTCCTCATTGTCCGCTATGTTCAGCGAGTCCAGTTTTATCCCATGCTTTTTCAGACCTAGTCCAGCTGGGCTTGGTGAGTTCCCGATAGATCATCCCCATTGTCTCAATATGTGGGTGCACCCCTCGCGGTCCTGAGTTCCTTGCTCGTGCTCTCTCTCCTTCTGCTCCTCATTTGGACCTTGGGATTTCAGTCCGTTGCTCCAATGTGGGTCACTGTCTCTGTCTCCTTTCATCGCCTGATGAAGGTTAATATCCAGGAAGATGACTATATGTTTTTCTTTGGGTTCACCTTCTTATTTAGCTACTCTAGGATCATGAATTATGGGCTCAATGTCCTTTATTTATGGCTAGAAACCAAATATGAGTGAGTACATCCCATGTTCCTCTTTTTGGGTCTGGCTTACCTCACTCAGGATAGTGTTTTCTATTTCCGTCCATTTGCATGCAAAATTCAAGAAGTCATTGTTTTTTTTACTGCTGAGTAGTGCTCTAATATGTATATATTCCATACTTTCTTCATCCATTCTTCCATTGAAGGGCATCTAGGTTGTTTCCAGGTTCTGGCTATTACAAACAATGCTGCTATGAACATGGTTGAGCATATACTTTTGTCATATGATAGGGCATCTCTTGGGTATATTCCCAAGAGTGGTATTGCTGGGTCCAGGGGTAGGTTGATCCCGAATTTCCTGAGAAACCATCACACTGCTTTCCAAAGTGGTTGCACAAATTTGCATTCCCACCAGCAATGGATGAGTGTACCCCTTTCTCCACAACCTCTCCAGCAAAGGCTATCATTGGTGTTTTTGATTTTAGCCATTTTGACAGGTGTAAGATGGTATCTTAAAGTTGTCTTGATTTGCATTTCCCTGATTGCTAAGGAAGTTGAGCATGACCTTAAGTGTCTTTTGGCCATTTGAACTTCTTCTGTTGAGAATTCTCTGTTCAGCTCAGTGCCCCATTTTATAATTGGGTTGATTAGTTTTTTACAGTCTAGTTTCTTGAGTTCTTTATATATTTTGGAGACCAGACCTTCGTCAGTTGCGGGGTTGGTGAAGATCTTCTCCCAGTCAGTGGGTTGCCTTTTTGTCTTAGTGACAGTGTCCTTTGCTTTACAGAAGCTACTCAGTTTCAGGAGGTCCCATTTATTCAATGTTGCCCTTAATGTCTGTGCTGCTGGGGTTATATGTAGGAAGTGGTCTCCTGTGCCCATGTGTTGTAGAGTACTTCCCACTTTCTCTTCTGTCAGGTTCAGTGTGTTCAGACTGATATTGAGGTCTTTAATCCATTTGGACTTGAGTTTTGTGCATGGTGATAGATATGGATCTATTTTCGTTCTTCTACAGGTTGACATCCAGTTATGCCACACCATTTGTTGAAGATGCTCTCTTTTTTCCATTGTATACTTTTAGCTCCTTTATCGAAAATCAGGTGTTCATAGGTTTGTGGGCTAAAGTCCGGGTCTTCTATTCAATTCCATTGGTCGACTTCTCTGTTTTTATGCCAATACCAAGCTGTTTTCAATACTGTAGCTCTGTAATAGAGTTTGAAGTCAGGGATGGTAATGCCTCCAGACTATCCTTTATTGTATAAGATTGTTTTGGCTCTCTTGGGTTTTTTGTTTTTCCATATAAAGTTGATTATTGTCTTCTCCAGATCTGTGAAGAATTTTGATGGGATTTTGATGAGGATTGCATTGAATCTATAGATTGCTTTTGGTAGAATTGCCGTTTTTACTATGTTGATCCTCCCAATCCAAGAGCAAGGGAGACCCTTCCATTTTCTGGCATCCTCTTCAATTTCTTTCTTCAATGCCTTAAAGTTCTTGTCAAATAGATCTTTCACTTCCTTGGTTAGAGTTACCCCAAGATATTTTATGCTGTTTGTGGCTATCGTGAAAGGTGATGATTCTCTTATTTCCCTCTCTGCTTCCATATCCTTTGTGTATAAGAGGGTGACTGATTTTTTGGAGTTGATCTTGTATCCTGCCACATTACTAAAGGTGTTTATCAGCTGTAGGAGTTCTTTGGTGGAGTTTTTGGGGTCGCTTATGTACACTATCATATCATCTGCAAATAACACAAGTTTAACTTCTTCCTTTCCAATTCGAATCCCCTTTATCCCCTTATGTTGTCTTATTGCTATTGCTAAAACTTCAAGAACTATATTGAAGAAGTTTGGAGAGAGTGGACAGCCTTGGCGTGTTCCTGATTTTAGTGGGATGACTTTGAGTTTTTCTCCGTTTAATTTAATGTCAGCTGTCGGCTTGCTGTAAATAGCATTTATTATATTTAGGTATGACCCTTGTATCCCTAATTTCTCCAAGACCTTTATCATAAAGGGGTGTTGAATTTTGTCGAATGCTTTTTCAGCATCTAATGAAATGTCGTATGGTTTTTTTTTTATTTATTCTTTTTTAATTAAAATTTCCAACTGTTCCCCGTTTCCCATTTCCCTCCCCCTCCTCCCACATATTGCCCCCTCCCCCCACTCCCCTACCCATCCCCACTCCTCTTCTCCTTCCCCCAGTCCATTCCCCCTCCCTCTCGATACTGAAGAGCAGTACAAATTCCCTGCCCTACAGGAAGACCAAGGTCCTCCCACTTCCATCCAGGCCCAGGAAGGTGAGCATCCAATCAGGCTAAGCTCCCACAAAGCCAGTTCATGTATTAGGATCGAAACCTAGTGCCATTGTCCTTGGCTTCTCATCAGCCTTCATTGTCCGCCATGTTCAGAGAGTCCAGTTTCAACCCGTGCTTATTCAGTCCCAGTCCAGCTGGCCTTGGAGAGCTCCCAATAGATCACTTCCACTGTCACAGTGGGTGGGTGCACGCCTCGTGGTCCTGATTTCCTTGCTCATGTTCTCCCTCCTTCTGCTCCTCATTTGGACCTTAAGAGCTCAGACCATTGCTCCAAATTGGGTCTCTGTCTCTCTCTCGATCTATCGCCAGATGAAAGTTCCTGTGCCATTCTCCTTGGCCTCTCGTCAGCTCTCATTGTCCGCCACATTCAGAGAGTCCGGTTTTATCCCATGTTTTTTCAGTAGCAGTCCAGCTGGCCTTGGTGAGCTCCCAATAGATCGGCCCCACTGTCTCAGTGGTTGGGTGCACCCCTCATGGTCCTGACTTCCTTGTTCATGTTCTCTCTCCTTCTGCTCCTCCTTATAACCTTGGGAGCTCAGTCCGGTGCTCCAGTGTGGGTCTCTGGCTCTATCTCCATCCATCGCTAGATGAAGGTTCTATGGCGATATGTAAGATATTCATCAGTATGATTATAGGATAGGTTCATTTCAGCTTCCCTATCCTCAGGTGCCCCAATGAACTAACTGGGGACATTGCCCTGGGCATCTGGTAGCCATTCCAAGTTCAAGTCTCTTGCCAACCCTTAGGTGGCTCCCTTACCTAAGGTATGAGTTTCCCTGCTCCCCTATCCAACCTTCCTTTATCCCCAATCACCCCGATTCCCCCAGTTCCCCTCATCTTCTCCTTCAAACTTTTCTCTCCCCATCACCCCTCATCCCCATCCCACCCCACCCCCACGATTCCAATTTTTTGCCCATCAATCTTGTCTATTTCCCATAGCTGGGAGGATATCTATATGTTTTTCCTTGGGTTTACCCTCTTGTTTAGCTTCTTTAGGATCACAAATTATAGACTCAGTGGCCCCTATCCATGGCTAGAAACCAATTATGAGTGAGTACATCCCATGTTCTTCTTTTTGGGTCTGGGTTACCTCACTCAGGATCGTATTTTCTATTTCCATCCATTTGCATGCAAAATTCGAGAAGTCATTGTTTTTTACCGCAGAGTAGTACTCTAATGTGTATATATTCCACACTTTCTTCATCCATTCTTCCATTGAAGGGCATCTAGGTTGCTTCCAGGTTCTGGCTATTACAAATAATGCTGCTATGAACATAGTTGGACAAATGTCATATGATAGGGCATCTCTTGGATATATTCCCAAGAGTGGTATTGCTGGGTCCAGGGGTAGGATGATCCCAATTTTTCTGAGAAACCACCACACTGATTTCCAAAGTGGTTGCACAAGTTTGCAGTCCCACCAGCAATGGATGAGGGTACCCCTTTCTCCACAACCTCTCCAGCAAAGGCTATCCTTGGTGTTTTTGATTTTAGCCATTCTGACAGGTGTAAGATGATATCTCAAAGTTGTTTTGATTTGCATTTCTCTGATCGCTAAGGAGGTTGAGCATGACCTTAAGTATCTTTTGGCCATTTGAACTTCTTCTGTTGAGAATTCTCTGTTCAGTTCAGTGCCCCACTTTTTAATTGGGTTAATTATCCTTTTAAAGTCTAGTTTCTTGAGTTCTTTATATATTTTGGAGATCAGACCTTTGTCTGTTGCGGGGTTGGTGAAGATCTTCTCCCAGTCAGTAGGCTGCCTTTTTGTCTTAATGACAGTGTCCTTTGCTTTACAGAAGCTTCTCAGTTTCAGGAGGTCCCATTTATTCAATGTTGCCCTTAATGTCTGTGCTGCTGGGGTTATACATAGGAAGCGATCTCCTGTGCCCATATGTTATAGGGTACCTCCCATTTTCTCTTCTATCAGGTTGAGTGTGTTCAGACTGATATTGAGGTCTTTGATCCATTTGGACTTGAGTTTTGTGCATGGTGATAGATATGGGTCTATTTTCATTCTTCTACAGGTTGACATCCAATTGTGCCAGCACCATTTGTTGAAGATGCTTTCTTTCTTCCATTGTATACTTTTAGCTCCTTTATCGAAAATCAGTTGTTCATAGGTTTGTGGGTTAAAATCCAGGTCTTCTATACGATTCCATTGGTCGACTTCTCTGTTTTTATGCCAGTACCACGCTGTTTTCATTACTGTAGCTCTGTAATAGAGTTTGAAGTCAGGGATGGTAATGCCTCCAGAAGTTCCTTTATTGTATAAGATTGTTTTGGCTATCCTGGGTTTTTTGTTTCTCCATATAAAGTTGATTATTGCCCTTTCAAGATCTGTGAAGAATTTTGATGGGATTTTAATGGGGATTGCATTGAATCTATAAATTGCCCTTGGTAGAATTGCCATTTTTACTATGTTGATTCTCCCAATCCAAGAGCAAGGGAGATCCTTCCATTTTCTGGTATCCTCTTCAATTTCTTTCTTCAATGCCTTAAAGTTTTTGTCAAATAGATCTTTCACTTCCTTGGTTAGAGTTACCCCAAGATATTTTATGCTGTTTGTGGCTATCGTGAAAGGTGATGATTCTCTTATTTCCCTCTCTGCTTCCATATCCTTTGTGTATAAGAGGGTGACTGATTTTTTGGAGTTGATCTTGTATCCTGCCACATTACTAAAGGTGTTTATCAGCTGTAGGAGTTCTTTGGTGGAGTTTTTGGGGTCGCTTATGTACACTATCATATCATCTGCAAATAACACAAGTTTAACTTCTTCCTTTCCAATTCGAATCCCCTTTATCCCCTTATGTTGTCTTATTGCTATTGCTAAAACTTCAAGAACTATATTGAAGAAGTTTGGAGAGAGTGGACAGCCTTGGCGTGTTCCTGATTTTAGTTGGATGACTTTGAGTTTTTCTCCGTTTAATTTAATGTCAGCTGTCGGCTTGCTGTAAATAGCATTTATTATATTTAGGTATGACCCTTGTATCCCTAATCTCTCCAAGACCTTTATCATAAAGGGGTGTTGAATTTTGTCGAATGCTTTTTCAGCATCTAATGAAATGATCATATGGTTTTTTTTGTTCAGTTTATTTATATGGTGGATTACATTGATAGATTTGTATATGTTAAACCAGCCCTGCATCTCTGGGATGAAACCTACTTGATCATAATGGATAATTTTTCTAATGTGTTCTTGGATTCGGTTTGCCAGTATTTTATTGAGAATTTTTGTGTCAATGTTAATGAGAGAGAACGGCCTGTAATTCTCTTTCTTGGTTGGGTCTTTGTGTGGCTTTGGTATCAGAGTAGCTTCATAAAAGGAATTTGGCAATGACTCTTCTGTTTCTATATTGTGAAATACATTAAGGAGTATAGGTATTAGCTCTTCTTGGAAGTTCTGGTAGAAATCTTCATTGAAACCATCTGGTCCTGGGCTTTTTTTGGAAGGGAGATTTTTGATAACAGTTTCTAATTCTTCGTGACTAACAGGTCCATTTAGATCGTTCACCTGGTCTTGGTTTAGCTTTTGTATATGGTACTTATCTAAAAAAATGTCCATTTCTTTTGCATTTTCCAGTTTTGTGGCATACAGGCTTTTGTAGTAAGATCTAATGATTCTGTGAATTTCTTCTCTTTATGTGGTTATGTCCCCCTTTTCATTTCTGATCTTATTTATTTGTGTGTTCTCTCTCTGTCGTTTAATTAGTTTGGACAGGGGTCTGGTTACACAGGCAAAGACCTTGTCTCGATAAATAAGTTGGAAGAAGACACCAACTGAGCACATGTGTGTACATACATGTTCACTTGCATGTGCAGTGTGAGCTTGCATACATGCATGCACACATAGACATAAATCAATAAATAAGATCACCAAGAGAATGCAGAGATGGCTCAGTGTGTATGAGCGAATATTGCTGAAAGGGACGGCTTTATGGGTGGGGGTCATTTTAGGGTTAGGGAGAAACCTGGTTCTAGAGAAACTCCCAGGAAACCACAAGGATGACCCCAGCTAAGCCTCCTAGCAACAGTGGAGAAGGTGCCTGAACTGGCCTTCTCCTGTAATCAGATTGCTGACTACCCTAATTGTTATCAGAGAGCCTTTATTCAGTAATTGATAGAAGCAGATGCTGAGAACCACAGACAAGCACTGGGCAGAGCTCCAGGAGTCCTCCTGAAGAAAGGGAGGAGGGATTCTAAGAGCCAGAGGTAGTTGGGGTCATGTGGGGAACCCACAGAGATAGCTGACCTGAACTCATGGGAGCTCATGGACTCTGGACCAATAATTAGGGGTTCTGCATGGGACCAATCTGGGCCCTCTGCATGTGAGTGACAGTGGTTTAGTTTGGTCTATTTATAAGGCAGTGAGATCAGTGTAGTAGGAGGCCGCTAGTAGTTTCCGGCTCTTCATTCCCTAAATAATCACACAGAAGCCATATTATTTGCAATACTGTTTAGCCAATAGCTTAAGTGTATTTATGGCTAACTCATATCTTAAATTAACCCATCTCCTTTAATCTGTGTATTGCCACGAGGCTGTGGCTTACCATGTAAAGTCTAGCACTTGTCTCCGGGGCTACATGGCTTCTCTCTCACTCCGCCCTTCTTTCTCCCAGCATTCAGTTTAGTTCTCCTCCCCCCCCACCTAGCTCTGTTCTATCCTATCAGGCCTAGCCAGTTTCTTTATTAACCACTGGCATTCACAGCATACAGAGGGGAATCCCATATCACCTCCCCTTTTCTGTTTAAATAAAAAGAAAGGCTTTATCTTTAACATAGTAAAATTACATATAACAAAACAGGTATCAAGCAAGAATTACAGTTACAACATTTATATCTATTTTATCTTTTATCATAACTAAGGAGAACTATAATTATCTATTCTTTGACTCCATCAAGACTCCAGAAGGACATAATATTACCTAAGTAAACAGGAATTGCATTGAAAACAACTTCTAAAACTCTAGAATTGACAGAGACTTCTTGTTGCCTGGGCATTCACCCAAAGTTCTTCTATACCAATGGGGCACCCATCTTTAGCTTAAAGGCCCATAGTATCCAGCAGACTTTTTCATGAAGCAGGAAATTTCAAAGACAGGTCTGCCTATATTGGCAGTTTGTCAGTCACTTTCTTTTGTGTCCTGCAGAATGTCTGGCAGACTCTTTCATGAAACAGGAACACTGATGGACTGTCTCACCTTCTTTAGGCAACTTTAGCAGTCATTTTTTATGGGTCCTGCATGTCCACTTCATATAGCATACCATCAATCAGTCCAGGCAAGAGCAGTTTCTTGCCCAAATGGCTAACCAACTCCATAAAGAACCTCTTTAATGCCCATCTTCCTCTTGAATTAGATTGGCACTGCCAGGAGCAGATGTGTCTCATTATCATGAAAAGTCCTAAGTTCTTAAAATATTTTAAATACCATATTCTGTAGTTTTGGAAAGGTTTGAAGAATGCTTATTCATCTGAAATGCATCTCTCTACATCTAGAAAATCTAACATGACTACAAGTTGACTATTATAGATGACTATCTATTAACCTTTACTGCTTAATTATACATTACATTTTTAAATGAGCTGCACAAACACAATACTTTAATCAAGGGCATAAATATACATATAGCAAAACTGACCTAAAATTTGTATCAATAAACCAATATCCATACCAATGCAAATCTCTATATTATATTCCCCTTTAAATGTAAACAAACATTTATAAACAATATTTGGGAATTCGGGCGTTGGTCTCTCCAAACTGCTTCCTGCTTTTTGTTGGGTGAAGTAATTTTTGGGGGGTGTTCACGATGACCTTTCAGGTGTACTTGATACATCAAACCACATTAGTCTGGAATTAATCCACAGGTTCTCTTCTTCTGTGGAAATGAAAGCAGAACCTCTTTTCCAAAGCAACATATCCTTAGACCCAAATCCTGAAGTCAAGATACCTTTATGACATATGTGTTGGTTTAACTTAACAGCCCATACAATAAAATGTCTGTCTGTACTTAGCACACTCACAGTCAAAAAATTCAAAGAAAACACAGGAGTATACATAATCTAGACTCTCTGTGAATTTTCCATCTTTATATGGTTTATTTTTCTTACTCTATTACTTTTTAATATTTATTTTATTATCTTTACTCCTTTAATCTATAACTGCCTTACTCTGTCTCTTTAAAGACTTTGTTTTATTTTTCTAAACTATTGTCTTCTTTTTATAATTCTCTATATTCTTTTTCTTCTCTCTCCCAAGCCTATGCACGTTTATCCAACACTGTGACTCGTTTAGAGTTCTTTTTCATTGAATTTGTCTTTATTGCATATCTGTAATCCTTTTCTGACCAGAAGTGCTTTTTTTAAAGATAAGTGGGTGTGGCTAGGAATAACGTGGCCCTACCTGCTTGCTCTGCTTATTCCAGCACTACGGAGCCATGTTCAATGCCTATGCAAGCTGGCACACCGCCTCAGTTCCAAGTATTGCAGCAAGTCTATGTTGAGCCATTAAGCAGTTTGTTACTTGCTGTTTACAGACCCACCATTTAATTTAAATGTAGCTGGAGAAAGAGTTTGAGCCTTCTGTGCTGGCAAACCAGGAAGCTGTGGCTTTTTTTTTTTAAAGAAGCCGCGCAGTTTTTACTGCACCTCTCTTAAAGTAGCCATGGCTCCCTGCTCGCCACGAGCCCATCTAGAAAAAAAAATGTGACTCCCAAGAAACTGTGCTAAACTCTGTTCTTTTGTGTCTAGAACCCCTTTCAAACTCTCTCAGGTTTTAAGGGGATTTGCACACCAATTTGTAGTAGGAGGCGGCTAGTTAATTCCCAGCTCTTCATTCCCTAAATAATCACACAGAAACCATATTATTTGCAATACTGTTTGGCCAATAGTTTAAGTGTATTTCTGGCTAACTCATATCTTAAATTAACCCATCTCCTTTAATCTGTGTATCAACACAAGGCTGTGGCTTACCGGGTAAAGTTCCAGATGTCTGTCTCTGGTGGGGCCACATGGCTTCTCTCTGACTCCGCCCTTCTTTCTCCCAGCATTCAGTTTAGGTTTCCCTGCCTAGCTCTGTTCTACCCTATCAGGCCAAGCCAGTTTCTTTATTAACCAATGGTATTCACAGTACACAGAGGGGAATCCCACATCAGATCAGGACCGGATTCTGGTGCTTATTTGGCTTTTGGAAACCTGTTCCCCATGCTGGATTACCTCACCCAGCCTTGATGCAAGGAGAAGAGCTTGGTCCTGCCTCAACTTGAGGTGCCATGCTTTGTGCAAGCACATGGGAGACCTGCCCCTTTCTGAATGGAGATGGAGGAGTTGTGGATCGGGAGGGGGAATAGATGGGAGTGGGAGGAGTGAGGGAACAGGAGGAGAGGAGGGAAGGGAAACTGAGGTTGGTGTGCAAAATAAAAGAAAAATATGTCAATTAAATTAAAAAAGAAAAAAAAAACACAGCATGGATACTGTTGTTCCCTAACACCCAAGTTCAGCTACCCATACCCACGTCAGGTGGCTTACAACCCTCTGTAATTTCAGTTCCAGGAGATACAGCGCCCTCTTCTGGCCTCCGTGGGCACTGCTCTTACACACACACACACATGTACACACACATACACACAAATTAAATGCAAAAATAAATCTAGAGCTGTGTATGACAGCACATACCTTTAATCCCAGCATTTAGGAGGCAAAGGCAGAAGGCTCTCTTTAAGTTTGAGGCAGCCTGGTTAGTCTACGTAGCAAGTTCCAGGCCAGGCCTGGCTACATTGTGAGATATCATCTCAAGAAAAATCTTAAGAAACAAAACCAAAAACAACAAAATAGGGTACTAATGGTCAGAGAGGCCAGCTCACATGTCAAGGGCTGACTGGATGGAGCTGGATCCAGAAGGGGAGAGTTGAATACATTACAGTCTTCCCATTCACACACTGAAGAACTAACTCTAGATTCTTTAAGATCAACTTCCCACACACTTGGACTCCTTCCTCCTTGGGCTCTGGGGCCCCACTTTGTGGGCGCAAAGCTGCTGCTGCTGCTGGATTCTTATCTTCAGCAGGGTCTGTAACTCCACATCCTCTTTTGAATCCACTGCTGTTGGTGTGAGAGGTGCGGGGAGGGCACAGCGGATCCTCCAGCTGCTGCTTCTGCATCTGGTGGGGTGGAAAGATAAGGCAAGGCGTTTGGGAACTAGCTGACTGCCCAGCCCGCAGCCTTTGCAGAAATCTGCCAAGGGAGAGCAGATGCATGCAGTAGAGCTAGTGGCTGCAGGCTGCTGCGGCGAGCTGGGTACACACACACACACACACACACACTATCCAGGTTTAAAAGAAATGGCAAGGCTACAAGAAGCAAAAGACAAAGAGTTCCAAGATCCCTACTCCTCCATCTCCCCTCTCTTTCAGGTTTCTGAGACATTTTGAGCCACTTGCAACTTAAGGGTTTGCTGGATCCCAGTCTGAGGGGCCACAGTACATCCTGGTGGGAAAGGGATGGTCATAGCACTTTGGGGCAGCTGTCACATTGTGTCCCTACTCAGGAAGCAGAGGACAGTGGCACTCATGCCCAGCTCACAGTTAAGGTTTGTCCTCCCATCTCAGTGAGCCCAGCTCAGGTCATCCCTTACCTAGGAGTCTTGTCTCCTAGGTGATCCTTGATCCCGTCAAGCTGTCAATCAATGCTAGGCCTCACAAAGGCTGGCAAACCCCACTATCCAGTGACTTTTGGATCGGGGCCTCCAGCCAGGAGTGGCCCTTAGGCCTGCAGCAGGGTCTGCTCTGATCAGCTGTGCTGGTTAGCTCTCGTCAGTTTGACACAAAGGACAGTCACCTGGGAGGAGAGAGTCTCAGTGGAGGTGTTGCCTCCTCCATCATGCTGGCCTGCAAGCAACTCTGATGTGTGTGACTGGTTGACAATAGCTGTGGAAGGGGATGAGTAAGCCCCTAGCAGCAAACCAGCAAGCAGGGTTCTTTCACGGATGCTGCTTCAGTTCCTGCCTTCCGACTTCCATCCTGACCTCCTGCCCTACTTCCCTCAATGGCAGACTGTTACTTGAGGGTGTGAACCAAACCCACCCTTTCCCTCCTGCAGTTACTCTTGGTCAGTTTTTTTGTTTTTTTGTTTTTTTTTTCCACAGCAACAGGGGAATGAAGGAGGACAGCAGGTATCTGAGATTCTGAAAGTGACTTATACAGAAAAGACTTCAGGCTGGCTCCTGGGAATTCAGGTTTGGGGCTAGTCTATGTCATTCTTAGCAGCCAGAAGAATGACTCATGGTGACCACATTTCTTGTGACTACACAATCTTGCTTCTTTAATGGGCATCCCTGGTGGATGACCTTTCCTAATGTCACAAGTTGATGAGGGAATCAGCTGGGCTCTGTAGGACTCCACAGAGCAGCCATTCTTAGCTCTTTACCAGGCATCCTGTGGGCCTCAGTCCATGAACCCTTTGTTGATTTATAGTTTGTTGTGTGACTTTCCTGGAGACAGACTGTTTGGATGGAAGCTTCATCCCAGTCTCTAGCATCCATATATCCAAAGAGTCTGGAGTATTCAGATGGAAGTTCCATCCAAAGCCTCTTCCCCCATCTCTCTCTAAACCCTGCTGCATCTCAGAAAGCCTGCCAAACAATGACCCCTCTCCAGAGATGCTCAAGACCACTCCCACAGGGTATTTAAGCTGTCCCCCAGAAAATAGACATGTTTTTTTTTCTGGTCTTCCTTTCCCATTTTCTCTCTTGGGGGCTGGAAAGCCATCTGGGAGCATAGTATCCATTAAACCTGGGCTTTTTCTAATTTGTTTGATTTTGTCTGATTTGGATTATTTTTTTTATTCTTTTTTAATTAAAATTTCCAACTGCTCCCCGTTTCCCATTTCCCTCCCCTCCTCCCACACATTGCCCCCTCCCCCCACTCCCCTCCCCCACTCCTCTTCTCCTCCCCCCAGTCCATTCCCACTCCCTCTCGATACTGAAGAGCAGTCCAAATTCCCTGCCCTACAGGAAGACCAAGGTCCTCCCACTTCCATCCAGGCCCAGGAAGGTGAGCATCCAATCAGGCTAAGCTCCCACAAAGCCAGTTCATGTATTAGGATCGAAACCTAGTGCCATTGTCCTTGGCTTCTCATCAGCCTTCATTGTCCGCCATGTTCAGAGAGTCCAGTTTCAACCCATGCTTATTCAGTCCCAGTCCAGCTGGCCTTGAAGAGCTCCCAATAGATCAGTTCCACTGTCACAGTGGGTGGGTGCACGCCTCGTGGTCCTGATTTCCTTGCTCATGTTCTCCCTCCTTCTGCTCCTCATTTGGACCTTAAGAGCTCAGACCATTGCTCCAATTTGGGTCTCTGTCTCTCTCTCGATCTATCGCCAGTTGAAAGTTCCTGTGCCATTCTCCTTGGCCTCTCGTCAGCTCTCATTGTCCGCCACATTCCGAGAGTCCGGTTTTATCCCATGTTTTTTCAGTAGCAGTCCAGCTGACCTTGGTGAGCTCCCAATAGATCGGCCCCACTGTCTCAGTGGTTGGGTGCACCCCTCATGGTCCTGACTTCCTTGTTCATGTTCTCTCTCCTTCTGCTCCTCCTTATAACCTTGGGAGCTCAGTCCGGTGCTCCAGTGTGGGTCTCTGGCTCTATCTCCATCCATCGCTAGATGAAGGTTCTATGGCGATATGCAAGATATTCATCAGTATGATTATAGGATAGGTTCATTTCAGGTTCCCTATCCTCAGGTGCCCCAATGAACTAACTGGGGACATTGCCCTGGGCATCTGGTAGCCATTCCAAGTTCAAGTCTCTTGCCACCCCTTAGGTGGCTCCCTTACCTAAGGTATGAGTTTCCCTGCTCCCCTATCCAACCTTCCTTTATCCCCAATCACCCCGATTCCCCCAGTTCCCCTCATCCTCTCCTTCACACTTTTCTCTCCCCATCACCCCTCATCCCCATCCCACCCCACCCCCAAGATTCCAATTTTTTGCCCATCAGTCATGTCTATTTCCCATAGCTGGGAGGATATCTATATGTTTTTCCTTGGGTTTACCCTCTTGTTTAGCTTCTTTAGGATCACAAATTATAGACTCAGTGGCCCCTATCCATGGCTAGAAACCAATTATGAGTGAGTACATCCCATGTTCTTCTTTTTGGGTCTGGGTTACCTCACTAAGGATCGTATTTTCTATTTCCATCCATTTGCATGCAAAATTCGAGAAGTCATTGTTTTTTACCGCAGAGTAGTACTCTAATGTGTATATATTCCACAATTTCTTCATCCATTCTTCCATTGAAGGGCATCTAGGTTGCTTCCAGGTTCTGGCTATTACAAATAATGCTGCTATGAACATAGTTGGACAAATGCTTTTGTCATATGATAGGGCATCTCTTGGGTATATTCCCAAGAGTGGTATTGCTGGGTCCAGGGGTAGGTTGATCCCAATTTTTCTGAGAAACCGCCACACTGATTTCCAAAGTGGTTGCACAAGTTTGCAGTCCCACCAGCAATGGATGAGGGTACCCCTTTCTCCACAACCTCTCCAGCAAAGGCTATCCTTGGTGTTTTTGATTTTAGCCATTCTGACAGGTGTAAGATGATATCTCAAAGTTGTTTTGATTTGCATTTCTCTGATCGCTAAGGAGGTTGAGCATGACCTTAAGTATCTTTTGGCCATTTGAACTTCTTCTGTTGAGAATTCTCTGTTCAGTTCAGTGCCCCACTTTTTAATTGGGTTAATTATCCTTTTAAAGTCTAGTTTCTTGAGTTCTTTATATATTTTGGAGATCAGACCTTTGTCTGTTGCGGGGTTGGTGAAGATCTTCTCCCAGTCAGTAGGCTGCCTTTTTGTCTTAATGACAGTGTCCTTTGCTTTACAGAAGCTTCTCAGTTTCAGGAGGTCCCATTTATTCAATGTTGCCCTTAATGTCTGTGCTGCTGGGGTTATACATAGGAAGCGATCTCCAGTGCCCATATGTTGTAGGGTACTTCCCATTTTCTCTTCTATCAGGTTGAGTGTGTTCAGACTGATATTGAGGTCTTTGATCCATTTGGACTTGAGTTTTGTGCATGGTGATAGATATGGGTCTATTTTCATTCTTCTACAGGTTGACATCCAGTTGTGCCAGCACCATTTGTTGAAGATGCTTTCTTTCTTCCATTGTATACTTTTAGCTCCTTTATCAAAAATCAGTTGTTCATAGGTTTGTGGGTTAAAATCCGGGTCTTCTATATGATTCCATTGGTCGACTTCTCTGTTTTTATGCCAGTACCACGCTGTTTTCATTACTGTAGCTCTGTAATAGAGTTTGAAGTCAGGGATGGTAATGCCTCCAGAAGTTCCTTTATTGTATAAGATTGTTTTGGCTATCCTGGGTTTTTTGTTTCTCCATATAAAGTTGATTATTGTCCTTTCAAGATCTGTGAAGAATTTTGATGGGATTTTAATGGGGATTGCATTGAATCTATAAATTGCCCTTGGTAGAATTGCCATTTTTACTATGTTGATTCTCCCAATCCAAGAGCAAGGGAGATCCTTCCATTTTCTGGTATCCTCTTCAATTTCTTTCTTCAATGCCTTAAAGTTTTTGTCAAATAGATCTTTCACTTCCTTGGTTAGAGTTACCCCAAGATATTTTATGCTGTTTGTGGCTATCGTGAAAGGTGATGATTCTCTTATTTCTCTCTCTGCTTCCAGATCCTTTGTGTATAAGAGGGCGACTGATTTTTTGGAGTTGATCTTGTATCCTGCCACATTACTAAAGGCGTTTATCAGCTGTAGGAGTTCTTTGGATGAGTTTTTGGGGTCGCTTATGTACACTATCATATCATCTGCAAATAATGCAAGTTTAACTTCTTCCTTTCCAACTTGAATCCCCTTTATCCCCTTATGTTGTCTTATTGCCATTGCTAAAACTTCGAGAACTATATTGAAGAGGTATGGAGAGAGTGGACAGCCTTGGCGTGTTCCTGATTTTAGTGGAATGGCTTTAAGTTTCTCTCCATTTAATTTGATATTAGCTGTCGGCTTGCTGTATATAGCTTTAATTATATTTATGTATGACCCTTGTATCCCTAATCTCTCTAAGACTTTTATCATAAAGGGATGTTGAATTTTGTCAAATGCTTTTTCAGCATCTAATGAAACGATCATATGGTTTTTTTCTTTCAGTTTATTTATATGATGGATTACATTGATAGATTTGCATATGTTACACCAGCCCTGCATCTCTGGTATGAAGCCTACTTGATCATAATGGATAATTTTTCTAATGTGTTCTTGGATTCGGTTTGCCAGAATTTTGTTGAGGATTTTTGCGTCGATGTTCATGAGTGAGATTGGCCTGTAATTCTCTTTCTTGGTTGGGTCTTTGTGTGGTTTTGGTATCAGAGTTACTGTAGCTTCATAAAAGGAATTTGGCAATGACTCTTCTGTTTCTATATTGTGAAATACATTAAGGAGAATAGGTATTAGGTCTTCTTGGAAGTTCTGGTAGAATTCCGCATTGAAACCATCTGGTCCTGGACTTTTTTTGGAAGGGAGGTTTTTGATAACTGCTTCTAATTCTTCACGACTAACAGGTCTATTTAGGTTGTTCACCTGGTCCTGGTTTAACTTTGGTAAATGGTATTTATCTAAAAAAGCGTCCATTTCTTTTACATTTTCCAGTTTTGTGGCATACAGGCTTTTGTAGTAAGATCTAATGATTCTCTGAATTTCCTCTGTGTCTGTGGTTATGTCTCCCTTTTCATTTCTGATCTTATTAATTTGCAAATTCTCTCTCTGCCGTTTGATTAGTTTGGATAGGGGTTTATCAATCTTGTTGATTTTCTCCAGGAACCAGCTTTTTGATTCATTGATTCTTTCAATTGTTTTCTGTGTTTCTATTTTGTTGATTTCAGCCCTCAGTTTGATTATTTCCAGTCTTCTACCCCTTCTAGGTGAGTCTGCTTCTTTTTTTCTAGAGCTTTCAGGTGGGCTGTTAAGTCTCCAATGTGTGCTTTCTCTGTTTTCTTTAAGTGGGCAGTTAGTGCTATGAACTTTCCTCTCAGAACTGCTTTCATAGTGTCCCATAGGTTTGAGTATGTTGTTTCTTTATTTTCATTGTCTTCAAGGAAGAGTTTAATTTCTTTCTTTATTTCTTCCTTAATCCAGGTATGGTTCAGTAGTTGACTATTCAGTTTCCATGAGTTTGTAGGCTTTCTGGGGGTAGCATGGTTGCTGAATTCTAGCTTTAATCCATGGTGATCTGATAAGATACAGGTGGTTATTAATATTTTTTTGTAACTGTGGATGTTTGCTTTGTTACCGAGTATGTGGTCGATTTTTGAGAAGGTTCCATGAGCTGCAGAGAAGAAGGTATATTCTTTCCTATTTGGGTGGAATATTCTATAGATGTCTGTTAAGTCCATTTGATTCATTACCTCCATTAATTCTCTTATTTCTCTGTTAGGTTTCTGTCTACTTGACCTGTCCATTGGTGAGAGAGGAGTATTAAAGTCTCCTACTATTAATGTGTGCGGTTTGATGGCTGCCTTGAGTTTTAACAATGTTTCTTTTACGTACGTGGGTGCTTTTATATTAGGGGCATAGATATTCAGGATTGAGACTTCATCCTGATGAATTGTTCCTGTTATGAGTAGAAAATGTCCCTCTCCATCTCTCCTGATTGATTTAAGTTTGAAGTCAACTTTGTTAGAAATTAGTATGGCCACCCCTGCTTGTTTCTTAGGTCCATTTACTTGATAAGCCTTATCCCAACCCTTTACTCTGAGTAAGTGCCTGTCTTTGTGGTTGAGGTGTGTTTCTTGTAAACAGCAGAATGTTGGATCCTGTTTTCGTATCCAATCTCTTAGTCTGTGCCTTTTTATAGGAGAGTTGAGTCCATTGACATTAAGTGATATTAATGACCAGTGGTTGTTAACTCCGGTCATTTTTTAAGTTGTAAATTTTGTGTGTTCCCCTTCTTTGTGTTGCGCTGGTGAAGGGTCTCTAGTTGTCTGAGATATTGTGGTCATTGTTGGACTCCTTGGTTAGTGATTTTCCTTCTATTACTTTCTGTAAGGCTGGATTTGTGGCTACGTATTGTTTAAATTTGTTTTTATCCTGGAAAATTTTGTTTTCTCCATTTATAGTGAACGAAAGCTTGGCTGGGTATAGTAGTCTGGGCTTGCATCCATGGTCTCTTAGTTTCTGCAGTACATCTATCCAGGACCTTCTGGCTTTCATGGTTTCCATAGAGAAGTCAGGTGTAAATCTGATAGGTTTACCTTTATAAGTAACTTGGCCTTTTTCCTTTGCTGCTCTTAGTATTCTTTCTTTATTCTGTATGCTTTGTGTTTTGATTATTATATGGCGAGAGGATGTTTTTTTTTGATCCAGCCTATTCGGTGTTCTGTATGCTTCTTGAACCTTCATAGGTATATCTTTCTTTAGGTTGGGAAAGTTTTCTTCTATAATTTTATTAAATATATTTTCTGGACCGTTGAGCTGCGCTTCTTCTCCTTCTTCTATTCTTATTATTCTTAGGTTTGGTCTTTTTATTGTGTCCCATATTTCCTGAATGTTTTGTGATGAGAATTTGTTGGCCTTGCTGTTTTCTTTGATCAGCGTGTGATGGAGGAAGGTTATTGGCTAATAAAGAAACTGTCTTGGCCCATCTGATAGGACAAAATTTAGATAGGTGGAGTAAACAAAATAAAATGCTGGGAGGAAGAGGAAGTGAGCTCAGACTTGACAGCTCTGCTCTCTGGAGCAGACGCCATGCTCCCCTCTCCCCGGCAGATGTGATGAAGCTCTGACCCAGGATGGATGTAGGCTAGAATCTTCCCGGTAAGCGCTCCTTGGGGTGCTACATACATGAACAAAAATGGGCCAAGCAGTGTTTAAAAAAATAGAGTTTGTGTGTCGTTATTTTGGGGCATAAGCTAGCCAGGCAACCATGAGCCGGGCTGTGGGAAGAGGCCCGCAGCCCCTACTACAGATGGCGCCCAACGTGGGGCACTAAATCTACAGAAAGCTTGAGAAAGCTTGGGAAAGAATAGAGTAAAGCATGTTTTCTTGGTAGCAACAATTTCTTGGGTCTGCTCTGCCTGCTAGAGGCAAGCAAGCGCTCTCATCTAAGAGAGGCTTCCTGACTCAGCTTCAGCTGCAAAATCCTGCAGCTCATTAAGAGTTCCTGCCACAAACACTTAAATGGTATTGATAAAAGCTGACTAAATGCTTGTTTTCGGCTGTAGCAAAAAAAAAAAAAAGTTGTGCTGTTTTAAAATGCTGGCGTTCTGGTCCATCCTGCCAGGGTAAACTCTGACTGTTTGAGGCAGGAGGGCCGACTAGAGAGAGGACTTGATTGTTGTCTGTGGATGTAATGCTGCAGTTTGCTTGTTGGCAAAGACCTTGAAACGCCACAGAGTTGTGGTGATAAACATGGCTACAGCTGGTATCTCCGCCATGAGGCTGAAAAGCTAAGGAATGTGCTGGATCCAGCCGTCAAAGCCACGGCTTTCGTCCTACTGATATTGCTTGGTAAATTAAAGGCTCGTGTGGTCAGAAAAAGAGAGAGATACAATAAAAAAAGATTCAAAGACAAAAAAAAGTTTAAATGATTTACAATGTTTTTAAAAATATATACAGGCTAAAAGATAAAGTTCTTAAAAGTAAAAAAACAAAAATAAGAAAGTAGTTGGGTGTGGTAGTACACACCTTTAATCCCAACACTTGGGAGGCAGACGAAGATTGACCTCTGTGACTTCAAGGTGTGGTAGCACACGCCTTTAATCCCAATGCCTGGGAGGCAGAGACAGACAGATCTCTGAGAGTTCAAGGACAGCCTTGTCTAAAGAGTTATTCCAGGACAAAAATAAACAAAAAAAGTAAAAGTAAACAAAATAAAATTAAAATAAAGCTACACAAAGATAAAAATTACCCAGAAAATCTTGATACTGTATGCTATTATGCTCTCTTTAAATTGTTTTAATGCTGAGAAAGGAACAACAGATGCTAAAAGATATTTGTTTATAAATGCTGCTAAATTAATCCAAGATAGATATTTTCAAAATACCTTAACTTCAAAATTTGGATCTAAGGATATAATACTTTGAAAAAGAGTTTCTTCTTTTGTTTTCACAGAGGATGAGACTCTTTGGATTGCTTCTTCGATCCCAATATGGTATGATAGACCACGTCCTCCTGAAGGGTTGCTGTGAACATCTTCAAAAAATTACTTTGCTCAACTGCCGACTGAGAGGAACCTAGCACACAGGTTATACCATGAAAGACCTGATTAACAGCGCCCCCATTCAGCAGAAAGCAGTTTGGAGAGAAAAAACTGCGCCCATGTTCCCATATATTGTTTATAAATGTTCTTTTACATTTAAAGGGGGATATGATATAGGTATGAATAATTTGCATTGATATGAATCTTGGTTTACTGATATTAATTTAAGGTCAATTTTATTATATGTATATGTATTTCTGATATTGATTAAGGTATTGTGATTGTGTAGTTCACTTAAAAATGTAATGTATATAGGTTGTTAATGGATAATTATCAATAATAGTCAAGTTTGTAGTCATGTTAGTTAGATTTTCTAGATGTGCATGCATATATTTCAGATAGGCATTCATCATATCTTTCAAAGGCTAGAGAATATGGTATTTTAAATGTTTTAATAACTTAGGGTTTTTCATGACAATGAGACACTCTGCTCCTGGCAGCACCAATCTACTTCAAGAAGAAGATGGGCATCAAAGAGGATCCTTATGGAGTTTGATAGCCATTTGGGCAAGAAACTGCTCTTGCCTGAACTATTTTATAAACTGGACACAAAGAACCCGCAGAGAGAGGACTGCTGAACTTGCCTAAAGGTGAGATGATCTTTCGGGGTTCCTGATTCATGAAAGAGTCTGCGAGACATTCTGCAGGACACAGCAGATAGTGACTGAACTGCCTTTAAATTTCCTGCTTCATGGAAACGTCTCTGGATACTATGGACCTTTAGGCCGAAGATGGATGCCCCAACGGTACAGAGGAACTTTGGGTGACTGTCCAGGCAGTGAGATGTCTCTGTCATTTCTAGAGTTTAAAAGTTGCTTACTTTTTGTTGGCTTAGGTAATATTATATCCTTCTGGAGTCTTTGATAGAGTTGAAGAATAGATAGTTATAGTTTTCTTTAGTTATGATAAAGATAAAATAGATGTAAATATTGTAACTGTAATTCTTACTTGATAACTGTTTTGCTATATGTAATTTTGCTATGTTAGAGCCTTTCCTTTTTGTTTAAACAGAAAAAGGGGAAATGATGGAGGAAGGTCATTGGCTAATAAAGAAACTGCCTTGGCCCATCTGATAGGACAAAATTTAGATAGGTGGAGTAAACAAAATAAAATGCTGGGAGGAAGAGGAAGTGAGCTCAGACTCGACAGCTCTGCTCTCTGGAGCAGACGCCATGCTCCCCTCTCCCCGGCAGATGCGATGAAGCTCTGACCCAGGATGGATGTAGGCTAGAATCTTCCCGGTAAGCGCTCCTTGGGGTGCTACATACATGAACAAAAATGGGCCAAGCAGTGTTTAAAAAAATAGAGTTTGTGTGTCGTTATTTTGGGGCATAAGCTAGCCAGGCAACCATGAGCCGGGCTGTGGGAAGAGGCCCGCAGCCCCTACTACAAGCGTGTTTATTTTCTCTATGGTATCTTCAGAATCTGAGATTCTTTCTTCTATCTCTTGTATTCTGTTGGTTATGCTTGCTTCTGTAGTCTCTATTCGTTTACCTAGATTTTCCCTGTCCAGCTGGCCTTCTGTTTGTGTTTTCTTCTTTGCCTCCATTTCAGTTTTTAAGTCTTGAACTGTTTCCATTATCTGTTTGATTGTTTTTCCTTGGTTTCCTAGGGTATCATTCACTGATTTACTCAATTCTTCAAACTTTCTGTTATACTTCTCATCCATTTCTATAAGGGCATTTTTTACATGTTGTTTAAGGGCGTCAATCACTTTTATAAAGTCAATTTTATCTACCTCTTCATGATTAAGGTGTTCATGTCCACCTGTTGGGAGGTCGCTGGGTTCTGGTGGTTTCATATAGTTTTTCAGATTGTTAGGTGAATTCTTGCATTGGCGCCTGCCCATCTCTTTCTCCGAATGCTCCCCTCTGGATGTTCTTTTACAGGATCAGGTCTCCTTGCCTACTGATGTACCTTCCCAGTGATGGCTCTCTGCAGTGCTAGCTCTCCTGGTGTTCTAGTGATGTCTCTCCTTGCTTGTTGCAGGCAGGCCAGTGAAACAAAGGAAGTCTCACCTGCCTACTTGCCCTGAGGATTTGCCCCCAGCGCCAGACAGACTGAGCTGGATGGTGTTATGTGCCCAAAGAGGAAAGGGGGCAGAAGGAAGAAGGGTTCTGGATGCAAGCTGGGTGGGACAAGAAGAGAGAGGCAGTATGTGGGGTATAGAGCCCCTGCAGGGAGCCCAGGGAGTATAGGAAGGGGGATGAGGAACTTCAGAGTTCCCTTTCCAGGGCTGCTTCCGCTGCCGCTGGTCACAAACTCACCCGGCTGCTGTCTCTCCTGGTGCCGAGATCAGATCTCCATGCAGGTTGGGTAGTTCGTAAACAAAGCGCCTACCTTGGTTGGTGCAGGCGGGCCAGTGAGACAAAGGAGGTCTCGCCTGCCTGCTTGCCCTGAGGATTTGCCCCCAGCGCCAGACAGACTGAGCTGGATGGTGTTATGTGCCCAAAGAGGAAAGGGGACAGAAGGAAGAAGGGTTCTGGATGCAAGCTGGGTGGGACAAGAAGAGAGAGGCAGTATGGGGGGGTAGAGCCCCTGCAGGGAGCCCGGGGAGTATAGGGAGGGGGATGAGGAACTTCAGAGTTCCCTGTCCAGTCACAAACTCACCGCACTGCTGTCTCTCCTGGTGCCAAGATCAGATCTCCGTGCAGGTTGGGTAGTTCGTAAACAAAGCGCCTACCTTGGTTGGTGCAGGCGGGCCAGTGAGACAAAGGAGGTCTCGCCTGCCTGCTTGCCCTGAGGATTTGCCCCCAGCGCCAGACAGACTGAGCTGGATGGTGTTATGTGCCCAAAGAGGAAAGGGGACAGAAGGAAGAAGGGTTCTGGATGCAAGCTGGGTGGGACAAGAAGAGAGAGGCAGTATGGGGGGGTAGAGCCCCTGCAGGGAGCCCGGGGAGTATAGGGAGGGGGATGAGGAACTTCAGAGTTCCCTGTCCAGGGCTGCTTCCGCCTCCGCTGGTCACAAACTCACCGCACTGCTGTCTCTCCTGGTGCCGAGATCAGATCTCCGTGCAGGTTGGGTAGTTCGTAAACAAAGCGCCTACCTTGGTTGGTGCAGGCGGGCCAGTGAGACAAAGGAGGTCTCGCCTGCCTGCTTGCCCTGAGGATTTGCCCCCAGCGCCAGACAGACTGAGCTGGATGGTGTTATGTGCCCAAAGAGGAAAGGGGACAGAAGGAAGAAGGCCTGATTTGGATTATTGTGCTGGTGGAAAGGTTATTGGGGTGTAGAAACTTTCCACAGGCACGAGTAAGTGTCTGTTTATTCCAGGCACCAATAATAGTCCAAAGGCATGACTCCACACTCTCTAGCTTAGTGAACCAGTGACTTTAACATGGTAGTTGCATCACATAAAAGTCACCAAGCATGAGTGTTGATTGGTTTGTGGACAGCCTGGAGCTCTCTGTGGAACCTGTAGGTAGCTCCCCAGGCAGGAGAGTGTCCCTCTTTAGCAGTTGTCTTTGCTTATATAACTTGGCAAGGGGCCTTGTCAGTTTTGTAAGCTTCAGGGCCTTCCTGAGCCTGGTGAGTTGTTGACTATTGGTTTACTTCCTGAGACTCAAGGAGCAGCCTTAGGATAGAACATATGAATTCCTAGGAAACTGATGTTCACCACAGTCTAGGAATGCTTCCTGGAGGAAGAATTCTTTACGCTGGAAAGGATACATGCCTGCAAGTGAGCTTGCTTTAGATATGGTGTTAAGACATTGAGGCCAAAACTGTAACTTTCATTTATGAATTTTGAAGACAAAGATTATAACTTTTACCTAGGAAAATTAAATGTGTAATGAAAACTAAAAGTATATTTCTGCATTCTGAAACATTTGTTAAATGAGAAAATGTTATATGACTACACATTGAATGTCCTGTCATATTGGCAAGTTCTGACTTGAAGTGTACAATTCACAATTTCATGTGAGTGTGTATATACAAGCGACTTATTGACTCTAGAACGACACAATGTGAGGCAGATTATGTAATGGTGCAGAGACCATCTTAGGCATTTAGGCAAGGGGTCCCTGAGGCTTTGCTCTTAGCAGAAGAGGAGTAGGGTGGAGTCTCAGCAAACGTCTTAGTAACTTTTTGCTGCGATTAAATATCTCACAGAAGCAACTTACGTCAGGAGGTTTGAGGAGTTCAGTGCACCTGGTGGGAGTGTGAGGAGTTGGGTCATACTGTGTTCACAGTTGAGAGAGAGAGAGAGAGAGAGAGAGAGAGAGAGAGAGAGAGAGAGAGAGAGAGAGGAAGGCAAGTGCTCAGCCCACCGTTTCTTCCCACCATTAAGTAATGGTTTGACATTTGGCAGTTCATACACATGCACAAGGGATTTCAAAGCTTGTTCCTCTCCCGCTGAAGCTCTCTTCCTTACAAGGCCCCTCTGACTTTCATATCTTCTTTCTGTGTGTATGTTTCCTCCTTTTTGTTCAGCCTGGGGCCCCAGTCTGTGAGATGGCACCACCCACATTCAGAGTGGGTCTTTCCCTTCAGCCCTTTCTGGAAACACCTTCTATGCCTATATGTCCCAACACCCTGTCTTCCCAGCTGATTCTATCTGTCATGCTGACCCCAAACACCAGCCATCACAGCTAAGATGTGGTCTCAGCTAAAGTCGAGAGATACAGGGAGCCCGGGACTGGAAAGACGCAGGAAGTTTGTCTCCCCTCAGGGTCTGTGGATTTCCGTGCTTCTGTGATCTTCAGATATGGGCTGCAATTCTGGTCTGTGGTTTTCTGCAGCTGGTCAGCTAAGGGCGAAGAAGGGGGAAGCTGTGAGCTGGTGGCAACAGTCTGAGCAGCTGGAGGGGGGGTGGGTGCAGCAGCCAGCACATGGTGCCTGGCCAGGGAGTCCCCAGAATCCACTGCAGAGGCCCTCAATTTCAGCAGGTGTAGGCAATGAATCCAGATGGCAGATGTCCTGGCTTTTTTGGTCAACTTGACACAGACTGGAATTATCTGGGAAGAGAAACTTTAGTTGAGAAAATCCTCCATGGGACTGCCTGTGGGCAAATCTGCGGGAGCATTTTCTTGATTGATGATTGATGTGGGAGGGCCACGCCCACTGTGGGCTGTGCAACATCTGGGCAGGTGGCTCTTTGTTGTGTGCAAGGCTGACTGAGCGAGCTGGTGATCCAGGTTGCTCTATGGCTTCCGCTTCAGTGCCTGCCTCCAGGTTCCTGCCCTGGCTTCCCTCAGTTGTGGAGTGTGGCCTGGGAGTTGTTAAGATGAAATAAACCCTGCCCTTCCCACGTTGCTTTTGGTCATGGTGTCCACCACAGCAACAGAAACCTCACATAAGACACTAAATATACTGGCTATGCAGGGGCTTAGGATCCTGTGGACTCCAATGTCCTCCCCAGGGCAGTGGGGAGTCATGGAAGGGTTTAAAGCACTAGAGAGAATGATCAGTTCAAATGGGGCGTCTTTGGAGATCTCCTCTGAGGGCCCCCAGGTTCCCTTCCAGCATTCAGGGTGTCAGCAGATGGGACTCTGTTCGGCAGACTTCTCTAATGGTGACGGTCATGTGCTTTCTCCATTGCTGGGAAAGTTATAAAAGGCTTTGGCTTGTGTGAGCCGCTTGGTGCTTCAATCACTCATTTCCTCTCCTGTTTCCTTCCCCTTCTTCCTCTCCCTGTTGCAGGATCTCTGTAGTCCAGGCTGGACAGCCCCAGGTATCCTTTAGGTAGAGTCTCCGTCTTCAGTGATGTTCATGTTCAAGGGCCCTGCCTGGGGTGGGCAGAGTATGGTGTGACTCCCAAGTCCCTGCGTCCCTGTGTTTTTGTCAAGGCTGAGTATTTCTCTTCTGTGGGAAAGGGCCCTTGCAGATGGGGCGTGGCTGAGGACTTTGAGAAGGGATATTTTATAGCTGACCAAATGCTATCAGAGGGCCCTTATATGGTCAAGAAGGACACACACACACACACACACACACACACACACACAGAGATAGAGAGGTGTGGGGAGAGACAGACAGAGAGACAGAGGGGAGATATATGAGAAAGAAAGGAAAGAGGAGGGAGGGGAGAGAAAGGAAGAGAAAGGAGGGGACAGAGAGACTGAGTGGAGAGAGGGAGGGATGAAAGAGAGAAAGGGAGAGATACCACCCACCATCTCTGGAGTCTGTACTTTCTCCAGTGTGGGACCGGGGGCTCACACTCAGACAGCCAGACTTGGCAGCAACTGCCTTTTCGCGGAGCCTCCCCACCGACACTGTGCTCTCTCTGGAGGCTGATGAAGATCCACAAGCCAAGGAAGATGGAAGCTAGATTCTTCCCCTCAGCTTCCAAAGGGCATGGACACTACCAGCACTTCGCTTTTAGCCCCTGAGACCCAGGGCCCTGACTTCCAGCACACCCAACAACAGGCCTGTGCTCTTGCCCACGGGCACCTGAGTTTGAGAGAGAAGCTCCCGATCTTGTAATCCAGCCTTAGATGTCAGCTCCTTGCTTGGTCTCATCTTCCTGTCTGTAGCCAGATGTACCCCAGTTGTTTTTTGCATTGTGCCCCCACTTGTTCCTTTCTGCACATCTGAACTCCACGCTAGCCAGTGCACACCTTACAAGGTACCAGTGCGGTCGAGTAGTGACCCGAGCCTGTGCCGTCATCACGGAGCCCAGTGTGTGGTGTCATCCGTACTGTGCCGAAGGTCAGAGCCCTGGATATGGAGTTGTGAGCAGCTGGACTGGGCGCTGGACCGGAGTGCGACCTCTGATGGAGCTAGTCAGCGCTCTTAACCACTGAGCCGCATCTCCGGCACCAGCTTCAGCTTTTCTTGAGATGGGGTCTCTCTGTTGGACCCAGGCTGGCCTCCAACCCTCAGTCCTCTGGCCTTCGTCCCTCCACCTTGAGTGCTGAGACCACAGAGGTTTACCATCATGCCCATCTTGAAAATCTAAACAATATTTTTATTTATTCTTGGAAAATTTCATACATATATTTACCCCATGACCCTCTCTAAGTCCCCCCGGCACCCTGAACACATCGCACTCTCAAATTTTCTATCTTATTTTTTCTAAATATATTTATTTTTATTTAATATTTGTTTGTTTGAGAATAGAAGAAAACAGTCAATACAGTTATTAAAAATTATTAGAGTGCATGATCTCGTTTAATATTATACATTGCAAGTCCTTCCATTTTCCTGCCAATTTTGTGAGTTTGGTTTTGTTTAGCGATGCATAGCATTCCCTTTTCTGCATACACCTGCTTTTCATCATCCGTTCATCTCTGGGTGGGAAGCCAGTACGGTGTGTCGGAAGATGTCTAGTCAAGGTCGTGTTTTGTGAAGGAAAGCAGAAAGCTGATTGTTTCCATTTTAGCTCTGTTGTGGATTTGTTTCTGTGGTAGAGAAATGCTTAAGAATGTACTGGTAGTGGAAGTGTAAAGTCCAAAGAGACTCCTAGCGGCTAAGGTGTGCACCCATGCTCGCTGTGACGCGCAGCCTCAGGTCCTGCTGGTCTCACTTTGGGGTACCTTTTTTGGGGATGCTTTTTAATAGCAAGCTCTTCACAATAAAGTGATTTTTATTAAAAAAAATAAAAAGAACTTAGGAGAAATCTGGGACAAATAGAATATTTGCTCAAATCTTTTTAGGAGAAGAGCTCAAAACACAGGCTCATGGGAGCCAGTTAGGTCACAGGGATGAACTCAGCACTCGTGGGACTGGGGTGGTTCTCATGAGAGTGGCTGTGTTCCCTTCTCGACCTCTTGCCTCCTGTCTTCTTATGTGATCTCTTTTTTGCTTTTTTTCTACTCCTGGATGCTCTTTGCCAGAAGTCCTCAGACAGGCTGAGCACATGCCAGAATCACAATATCGTATCTTCCGAACTGTGAGCTAGGCAAACCTTTCATCTTTGTAATGTGCTCAGTCTTGGATATTTTGTTATAGCAATATGAAATGGGTCAAGACACATGAACGCCTCTGTAACTTCCCTCAAACATCCCTCAAACATTAGTGCACAACTGTGCCAAGTCACAGTGAGGACGAAGATGCCACATGCCACCGTAGCCTAGGCTCAGTGGCCGTACACTGTGATAGTCTTTTCTTTCCTGACTGTTACAATCAAGTCACTGAATTCAGCCCATTCTCAAGGAAGGAGGAATTAAGCCCTTGTTTGAAGGAAGAAGTAGCAAAGAATCTGTGGACATTTGGTCAAAGCACATGATGTATTTACATGAAGATGTCATCATGGGGCTGACAGCAAACATGGCGGGGGGGCAAGCTCAACCCTGGGCACATAAGACAGTCATGCATGGTGATGCGTGCTTACAAGCTAAGTCTTGGGGATGCAGGTGAGTCCCAGGGACAGAAGGATGCATAAGATTGAGCAAGAGAAACTTCTGGCATAGATGAGGGGGTGCTCTTTAGGTCTCGCCCCTTACTGAGGAGTTCCTGGAAGGTGCTGGGTGCTGTGGAGGGAGAAACAACTATTTCTGAGGGCATAGACACTGTCTGGGAGCCCATACTCCTCTGGGTGGCCCCACCCACGCACCCATTGGCATCACTAGCTGGACTTAGTGGGTTGTTAAAAAGATAAGAAGTTGGGAAGGAGTGTGTCTGAGGGAACACGGGGATGTTGGAGGGGGAATAGGAGTGGATATAATCATATTTCATTGCATTTATAAACTTACCATGGATAAAGAAAATTTACTTTTAAAAGAGAATTAGAGAAGAAAACAAAGCACTTGGCAGTGGCCGGAAGTTGGCAGCATCCCCTTGGGTGAGGGCTGTGGTTTCCACATTACTGGTATGTGTCTGGGGAAATCCTCTTTGTGACTATTTGGGCTTCTGGGACCTTCCCCACACCCAGCTTTGCATGTTCAGAAGTGTCTTAAAAAGTCCTGGAAAAGCTGGGTATGGTGGCTGTGCCTCTAATCCCCGCTCTTGTGGGTGGAGGGACAGAGGCAGGTGAACCTCTGTGAGCTCCAGGCCAAGCTGGTCTACACAGTGAGTTCCAGGACAGCTGGGCTACAAAGTCACCAGCAAAGAAAGACATAAGGGAGGGGCCTTGAGAAGATGCTCTGGTGACAATTTCAGCAAAATGGAAGGCACAAACTCAAGACAGCTGCTGTGCTGTGTAGCCCTGTAGCTAAGAAGAGACACTGTCTTAAGCAAGAGGCTGAGAAGCCACAGTTAACCTAGGTTGAACAGCCTCCACTTCAGAGTGGGTCTTCTTAGGGAAAATGTGTAAGGGGCTGAGAGATGGTTCAATGGGTGGAAAATCCTTGTCATGAAAGGCTAATGACCTGCTCTGATGTTGTGGCTTGTGCCTGTGACCCCTAACTTCTGTCCTCCCACTCCAGGGTCTCACTATGCACTCACCAAGTAGAAGAGGCTGGCCTCAAACTCAGAGATCCACCTTCCTCTGCCTCCAAAATGCTGGGGTCACAGCTTCTTTAGCATCCTTATAACAAGATAGGAAATGGAGACAGGGGAATCATCTGGAAGCTCATGGGCAAGCTGACCTGGAGTATGGAGCAGAAGAAATAAGACAGGCCCGCCTCAACCAGGTGGAAGGTGAGGACCCATATCTGAGGCCGTTTTGTACATGCAGCACACACAAAGATTCACACACATTTACACATAAACATGCACACACAATATGCTTGCACACACCCACACACAAACACATGCACACACATTTATGCATGCAGATGTGTGCTCAGACATGCATACACGAACATGTGCATAAACACATACACATATCTATATGCACACACATGCCATAGACATTGATATGCTCACACACACTCAAATACTCACACATAGCCCCCCACATACACACATGTGGCGGCGCAAATGAATGTAGACAGATTATATAGATATATACAGCTTTAATAAGGAAATAGACTTACAGGACCGGTTGGGCGCCAAATGTGGCGGTGCAAATGAATGTAGACAGATTATATAGATATATACAGCTTTAATAAGGAAATAGACTTACAGGACCACAGGTTCCCACGGAGCACTGGAAAAGCGGAGCAAAAGAAAAAGGGCTGCTGGGCTCATGCCCGGCAGATTTATCCGTAAACATTAGCCCAAGGTGAACACACCCCCAATGGGTGGGGCTATGTCCCTACACACACATACATGGACACATGCATGCATGCATATACTCTAAACACAGAATTAATCCTGGAGCTGGAGGAATGAGGAAAGTCCCTCCAGAATGCAGCTCTCCTTGAAGTTCATGGCATCTGTGTGAGCCTTGTTTCAACCAACACCCCTTTCTGCTAAGCTTGATTGACAGGATCCAAAGTGACCTAGGAGACTGATTCTGTGCTTGCCTGTGAGGGATGGATGGCCTTGATTATGTTAGCCAGAGGGTATGCCCAGGAGGAGTTGTAAGAGGCTCACTGACGTTGGGGAGACCTGAATGTGAGTGTGGCATTCTCTAGGTCGGAATTCTGGAGTGGAGATTTTCCGGGTCTCCTCTTAGGCTTCTTCGGAAGGCCATTACCTCAACCCCCACCTGGGTTACAGTTCTGACTGCAGTATGTGTCCCCTGGCTCTGGCTGTCTGTGAGGGACAAGTCATCGCCAACACCCAGGTGTCATACGTTCATATGCGATCATCAGGGCCACATACGATGCATTAGCCCCGAGTCCATTTGCTGGGGACTTAGTTCTTGGTCACATTGCTGGGAGAAAATGCTTTGACAAGGGCTGGAGAGATGGCAGGGAAAAGCACTTGCCGCCAAGCTTGGCAAGCCGGGGTTGATCCCTGGAGCCCACACAGTGGAAGCACAGAGCCGTCACCAGCAAGGTTTCCTCCACTCTCCCGTGTGCTACAGTACCTGTGCCCTCTGCTCTTGTGAAAAACGCAACTTAAAATACCCTGGCAAGGCATCTCCAGGGAGGGTTTATTTTGGCTCACAGTTTGAAGGTACAGTCCATCAGGATGGGGGTGTCAAAAAGAACAGCACTGAAGCCTGTGCTCTGGTCACTTTCCACATTTAATCAGTCCGGTCCCTTATGCCAGGGAACGAAGCCACTCAGATCCACCATGGTTCTTGTCACTAACTACCTAACCATCCAGAGGGTGACCCACCTGGGTCATCCCTCACAGGCGTGCAAGGAGGCTTGTTCCCTGGGTGACTCTGGATTCTGTCAAGCTGAAAACCAATATGATCCACCTCATGTGCTTGGGGGCAGAGCTGACCATGGCTCCCATTCTTCAGGTAATGATGGAGGAAGGTCATTGGTTAAATAATAAAGAAACTGCTTGGCCCTCATAGGTTAGAACATAGGTGGGTGGAGTAAACAGAACAGAATGCTGGGAGGAAGAGGAAGTGAGCTGAGACGCCATGCTCTCCTCTCCCAGGCAGACTCGATAGCTCTCCTCTCTGAGGCAGACATGATGCAGCCAGCCGCCAGGTCAGACATGCTGAATCTTTCCCGGTAAGACTAGTGCTACACAGACTATTAGAGATGGGTTGATCGGGATATGAGAATTAGCCAGTAAGGGCTAGAGCTAATGGGTCAAGCAGTGTTTAAAAGAATACAGTTTGTGTGTCGTTATTTTGGGGCATAAGCTAGCCAATCGACCAGGAGCTGGGATGGCAGGAACGCAGCCCGCAGCTCCTTCAAGAAGGTAAAAAACTGACGCTCAGCTACAAGTGGAGGAACTCAGGAGACTGAGGCAAGAGGTGATGAGTTTGAGGCCGGTCTCAGTTACAAAGTAAGTTCCAGGCCAGCTGGGCTACATAGTGAGACCCATTTTCTTTTCTTTTTTTTTCTCTTTTTATTGTTTATTTATTTATTAAAGATTTCTGCCTTCTCCCCACCACCACCTCCCATTTCCCTCCTCCTCCTCCATAAGTCCCCCTCCCTCATCATCCCTAAGAGTAATCTGGGTTCCCTGCCCTGTGGGAAGTCCAAGGACCACCCACCTCCATCCAGGTCTAGTAAGGTGAGCATCCAAACTGCCTAGGCTCCCACAAAGCCAGTACGTGCAGTAGGATCAAAAACCCATTGCCAATGTTCTTGAGTTCTCAGTAGTCCTCATTGTCTGCTATGTTCAGCAAGTCCGGTTTTATCCCATACTTTTTCAGACCCAGGCCAGCTGGCCTTGGTGAGTTCCTGATAGAACATCGTGAGACCCATTTTCAAACTAGCCAAGGGTTGCCGCTGTACTCAGTGGCGGAGTTCTTGCCAAGCACTAGTGCCACCAGTCACTAGAGGAACACTGTCTTCCGAGGGTACGGGCCGGGATGACTCCATGAGAGACCTTGGCGATGGGGCCTCCTGACATTCCCTCACAGCGTGGGGGTGAATATAATCAGGCTACATGAAGATGCGCAGGAAAATGACATTGTCAAACCCATTATTATGCGTAGTGGATACATGTTAATAAAACATTTAAAATTATGCACTCTTATCACAGAGAACCTTCGGCTGTGGCTTGCGCTTTCTCAACAAGAGACAGTCACTGCTGACGCTGGGGTGAAAGCTCTCATGAGTTTGTCCCACCTGGAAGGATGCTAAGGAGACCTGCAGAGATGTGCAGATGGGAAGGGGGGTGAGCCTGGCTAGGTCATCAGACCATCTCCTCGGGGCTCAGCCCCTCCCCGCTGAGCCTTCCTGACAGCTGTGCCCAGCCACATGTGGTCTGGAGGGTGCTAGAGCATGGAGAGGTTAATTTTGTCACGATGGGGAAGATGTTATCTGCTCAAGGGTGAGAGGTGTTGGTGGTGGGGATGCTTTGGGATCACCTACACCCCTGAAAGTCACCTTCACTCATTCTTCTGTAACTAAGCTCAATAAACTCATTACTTCACCAAGTTCGGCTTGGGTGGAATTGTCACCTTGTTCTGCTGTTGGTGCCCTATCTGGTGTGAGCAGATGTTTGTTCATGACTCCCAGGAGAAGGTCACACAATGATGTAAAAAGAAAAGGGAGGCTCAGGGCTAGCTTTCCTAGTCCTGAAAGGCACTGTGCTGGCTGCCGAGTGACAAGAGATGACAGTGGTCCCACCTGGCTGTGAATCCTAACTATGAGGCTGACCTAACCAACAAGATGTCCCCACTCACACAGTAGTGGCTCTACTGTTATGAGGTAACCTGTTTCTTTATGGTAGGTTCTCAGGTCTCCTCTACAGGAGGGAACCCATGCCTGGTACTGTAAACCCATCAGAAACTCTGTCAAGAATATCTTCTAGCTGAAAGTTCTGCCTCCAATCAAAGGGTAGAGTTGGCCATCTTTTAGACTGGCAACGAAGATTCCCAGGTGGATGGGCAGAAACCAACCTTTTAGGACTGGCTCAACACCAAGTTCCTATATTTGTTGAACTAACCAGTTCAGCTACCCCCTTCTAGATTAAACAATACACAATGACCCAGGAAACAAAAGGGGAAACTGAAGTCCATGTTACTTGGTTTGAAGAGACAAGTATCTTGGTGCCTTGCCGTACTCTGGAATATACTTCTCCTGACTGTGGAGAGACCCGGGACCTGGATCTTATGAGCCCGATTCTTCCATAGAAACAGGTGTAGACTGTCTTGGACTTAAAAGGGGACCTTCTTGAGCATCCCTTGGCAATGGTGATGCCTTGGTGAATCAACCCAACTTTGATCTTAAATGGACAGACCCAGAAGGAGTTTATAGGAGGAAACATATCTGCACCAGGTTGCCCAAAGGATTAAAGATTTTCTCCAACCCTGATTGATGAGACACTAAATGATGACCTTCTGCCCTTCTGTGAGAGGTTTTCTAGGAAAATAGATTATAAAAGGGTCACTGAGAGACTGAGGTAAGAGTTACTGACCTTGGACTACAGCACATTAACCAAAAAACTCCAACTTGTACATCAGAGGCTACCTATGTTGGCTAGCAGCTGAAGGGAAGCAAAAGGAGCCTGTCTCCGAGTAGGATTGCTGATGCACAGAGTAGGATCCCAACTCCAAAGACTAAGAGACAGGTTGAAGAATTTCTAGGTGCAGCTGGATATTGCTGCCTCTGGACACCAGAGTTTCTGCAAGTGGCAAGGCCTCTATACACCAACACAAAGGGGGCCGTGGATACCTAATGTGGACTGAGACGGAAAACACCTATGCTAGCTTCTCTAGCCAGCCAGCAGGCAAGATTCCTGCAGGTAGGCTGCTTCAATCACTCCTATCTATTGAACCCTGGAATCTACAAGTCCCACTCTGTCCCCAAACCTACCCACCCCCATGCCCTCAAGGGCTCTCTGAGGCACAGACTATGACTGCACAGAGTAGACCAAGAGGTGAGTGACCAGCTCCCCAGCTAAACAGTCCAGTCTCTAGGCCCTAGGCCCCAGGGCAAAACCCCAGCCCCTCCCTCACCTGCCTCCACTTCACTCACCAGTAAAGCAGGAAAGCCTTCTGCAGGCAGGCTGTTCCAACAGCCCCTCATCCACCAGACCCTGGAATCTACAAGCCCTACTCCACACCCAAACCCACCCACGCTCAGAGACCTCAGTGGCTCCCTGACACACAGCAACAACTGCACAGAGTGGGTCGAGTGACTCCCTGAGACACAGACAACTGCAAGGGTTGAACCCAGAGGCAAAGGCACTGCCTGCACCAATTGGAAGAAAAGATGGGTAGGTGCATGCACAAATACATTCAACAACATAAAAAGCAATATGGCGACACCAGAACCCAGTTGTTACATGACAGGAAAACCTGAGCATCCTAACCTAGAAGAAACAGAAGAAAATGACCTTAAATGTAACTTTATGAAGATGATAGAGACCCTTAGAGAGGTAACAAAAAACTCCCTTAAAGAAATGGAGGAAAAGACAAGCAAAAAATTAGAATAAGTCAATAAATCTCCTAAAGAAAGCAAAGAAACAGCAAGGAAAAACAATCAAAGAGGTGAAGCAAGCAGTTTAAACAGTTCAAAACTTAAAAACCGAAATAGAGGCAACAAAGAAAACACAAACTGAGGGAATTCTGGAAATGGAAATCTGAGTTAAAAAACCCCAGAAACTACAGATGCAAGCATAACCAACAGAATACTAGAGATGGAGGAGAGAATCTCAGGCACTGAAGATACAATATAGGAAACAGATTCATCTGTCAAAGAAAATGTTAAATCCAACAAATTCTTAACACAAAGCATCCATGAAATCTTGGACACCTTGGAAAAACCAAATCTAAGAATAATAGGGATAGAAGAAGGAGAACTCCAGCTCAAAGGCACAGAAAATATTTCAACAAAATCATAGAAGAAAACTTTCCTAACCTAAAGTAGGACATGCCTATGAAGGTACAAGAAGCTTACAGAACACCAAATAGACTGAACAAAAATAAAAGTACCCTTACTATATTAATAATATTAAGAGTTACAAAGGAAAAAGGTCAAGTAACATATAAAGGCAGATCTGTTAGAATGACACCTGACTTCTCAACGGAAACCCTGAAAGCAAGAAGGTCCTGGACAGATGCCTTGCAGACTAAGAGATCTGCTACTATACCCAGCAAAGCATTCAATCACCATAGATGGAGAAAATGAGACGTTTTATGACAAAATCAGATTTAAACAATACCTAGCCACTACCCAGTCTTAGAGAAAGTATTACAAGGAAAACTCTAACCCAAGGAAGTTAGCTGTACCCACGAAAACAAATATAACAGATAACCTCGCAGCAGCAAACCCCAAAGAAGGGAAACACATAAAAACTACCACTGAAAAATAACAGGAATAAACAACCACTGGTCATTAATATCTCTTAATATCAATGGACTCAATTCACCTATGAAAAGACATAGGCTAAGAGAACGGATATGAAAAAGCAAGATGGATCCTGTATAGTGTTATGAAAATTGGACAGTACTCAATTGAATCACCCCTGGGTCAAGGAAGAAATAAACAAAAAACAAAGACTTCCTAGAATTCAATGAAAATGAATACACAACATCCAAACCTATGGGACACTATGAAAGCAGTGCTAAGAGGAAAGTTCATAGCAATAAGTGCCTACATAAAAAAGTGGAGAAATCTCACACTAGCAACTTAATAGCACACCTGAAAGCTCTAGAACAAAAAGAAACATACTCACCTAGGAGGAGTAGATGACAGGAAATAATCAAATTGAGGGCTGAAATCAACAGAATAAAAACAAAGACAACAATATAAAGAATCAAGGAAACAAAGTGCTGGTTCTTTGAGAAAACCAACAAGATAGACAAAACCTTACTGAAACTAATCAAATGGCAGAGAAGGAACATCCAAATTAACAAAATCAGAAATGAAATGGGGACATAATAACAGACACTGAGATCCAGATAGTCTTTTGGTCATACTTTGAAAACCTGTACTCCACAAAATTGGAAAGCTGGAAAGAAATGGATTTTTTCTGGATAGATACCACATGCCAAAATTAAATCAAGACCAGATGAACAATTTAAATAGACCTATAACCCCTAAGGAAGTATAAGCAGCTATCAAAAGTCTCCCGACTAAAAAAAGCCTAGGGCCAGATGGTTTCAGTGCAGAATTCTACCATAACTTCACAGAAAAACTAATACCTACTCTCCTCAAATTGTTCCACATAATAGAAACGGAAGGAACATTGCCGAACTTTTTTTATTGAGGCTACAGTTACCCTGATACCAAAGCCACACAAAGACTCGACTAAAAAAGAGAATTACAGACCAATCTCCATTAAGAACATTGATGCAAAAAAAAGAAAACCTCGATAAAATACTAGAAAACCGAATCCAAGAACACATTAAAAAAATCATCCACCATGATCAAGTTGGTTTAATCCCAGAGATGCAGGGAATGTTCAACATATGAAAATCTATCAATGTAATTCAACAAATAAATAAACCGAAAGAAAAAAAAAACACATATGATCATTAGATGCTGAAAAAGCATTTGACAAAATTCAACACCCCTTCATGATAAAGATTTTGGAGGGATCAGGGGTGCAAGGATCATATCTAAACATAATAAAAGCAATATACAGCAAGCCAACAGCTAACATCAAATTAAATGGAGAGAAACTCAAAGCCATTCCACTAAAATCAGGAACAAGACAAGGCTGTCTATTCAACAAAGTTCTTGAAGGTCTAGCTAGAGCAATAAGACAAGAAAAAGAGATCAAGGGAATACAAATTGGAAAGGAAGAAGTCAAACTTTCACTATTTGCAGATGATATGATAGTATACATAACTGATTCAAAAAAAACGCTAACAGGGAACTCCTACCTTCCATCATGTGGCAGGATACAAGATCAACTCAAAATAATCAGGAGCCCTCCTATATATTAATGATAAAGAAGCTGAGAAAGAAATCATAGAAACATCACCTTTCACAATAGCCACAGATAACATAAAATATCTTGGGGTAACACTAACCAAACAAGTGAAAGACCTGTTTGACAAGAATTTTGAGTCTTTGAAGAAAGAAATTGAAGAAGGTACCAGAAAATGGAAAGATTTCCCATGCTCTTGGGTGGGTAGTATCGACATAATAAAAATGGCAATCCTACCAAAAGCAATTGATAGAGTCAATGCAATCCCCATCAAAATCCCAACACAATTCTTCACAGACATTGAGAGAACACTACTCAACTTCATATGAAAAACAAACGAACAAACAAACAAAAAAACCAGGATAGCCAAAACAATCCTGTGCAATAAAGAAACTTCTGGAGGCATCACCGTCCCTGACAGCAAGTTCTATTATAAAGCTACAGTACTGAAAACAGCCTGGCATTGGCATAAAAACAAACAGGTTGACCAATGAAATCGAATCAAAGACCTGGATATTATCCACACCCCTATGAACACTTGATTTTTGACACAGAAGCCAAAATTATACAATGAAAAAAAAAAAAAAGAAAGCATCTTCAGCAAATGGTACTGACATAACTGGATGTCAACATGTAGAAGAATGCAAATAGATCCATATCCATCCCCATGCATGAAACTTAAGTCCAAATGGATCAAAGACTTCAATATAAATCCAACCACAGTGAATGTGATAGAGGAGAAAATGGGAACTAGTCTTGAATGTATATGCAGAGAAGACCACTTCCCAAATATAACACTAGTAGCACAAACACTGAGAACAATAATTAATAAATGGGAGCTCCCAAAACTGAGAAGCTTCTGTAAGGCAAAGGACACAGTGAATAAGACAAAATGGCAGCCTACTGAATGGGAAAAAATCTTCACCAACCCCACATCAGACAGAGGACTGATCTCCAAAATATACAAAGAGCTGAAGAAGCTAGACATCAAAATACTAAATAATCCAATTAAAAAATGGGGTACAGTTCTAAACAGAGAACTCTCAACAGACAAATTTCAAATGACTGAAAGAAACCTAAGGAAATGCTCAACACCTATAGCCATTAGGGAAATGCAAATCAAAATGATTCTGAGATACCATCTTATGCCAGTCAGAATGGCTAAGTTCAAAACCACCAATGATCTCCAGCTTATGCTGGAGAGGATATAAGGGGTAAGGGGAACAGTCCTCCATTGCTGGTAGGAGCGCAAACTTATACAGTCACTTTGGAAATCAGTATGGTGGTTTCCCAGAAAATTGGGAATCAACTTACCTCAGGACCCATCAATACCACTCTTGGGCATATACCCAAAAGATGCCCAATCATACTACAAGGACATTTGTTCAGCTATATTCATAGCAGCATTATTTGTAATAGCCAGAACCTGGAAGCAACCTAGATGCCCCTCAACAGAATAATTGGTAAAGAAAATGTGGCACACTTATACATTGGAGTACTACTCAGTGATAAAAAACAATGACATCTTGAAATTTATGTGCAAATGGAGGGAACTAGAAAAACCATCCTAAGTGAGGTAACCCAGACTTAGAAAGATGAACATGGTATGTCCCTACTCATAAGTGGATACTAGCTGTAAAGCAAAGGATAACCAGACTCTAGTTCATGACTCCAGAAAAGCTAGATAACAAGAAAAATTTACCCTAAGGGAAACATACATGTATCCCTGTGGGAAGGGGAAGTGGTCAAGATCAAGATCTCTTGGGAAAATTGGGAGCATGAGGGTGGGGGGGCGATAGAAGAGAAGGTGGAAGGGGAGCAGAAGGAGAGAAGGGGAAGAGGAGGGGAATATGAGGGACCAGGATGGTTGAGATGGGGGAAAGACAGGGAGAGCAAGGAAAGAGATATCTTGATCGAGGGAGCCAATATGGGGCTGGTGAGAAACCTGGCACTAGAGAAATTCCCAGGGATCTACAAGGATGATCCCAGCTAAGACCCTAAGCAATAGTGGAGAGGGTGCCAGAACTACCATTCTCCTGTAATCAGACTGATGACTTCTTTAACTGTCTTCATAGAACCTTCATCCAGCTGATGGAAGCAGATGCAGAGATCCACAGTGAAACCCTGGGCTGAACTCCCAAAGTCCAGCTGAAGAAAGGCAAGAGCAAGAATATGAGCAAAGTGGTCAAGACTATGAAGGGATAGCCACCACTAAAACAGTATTCCTCAGCTAATGGGAACTCACTGACTCTGGGGAGTCAGCATAGGACCAAACTCGTCCCTCTGAAAGTGGGTGACAGTTGTGTGACTGGGGCAGACTATGGGGCCACTGGCAGTGGACCGGGATTTATTCCTAGTGCTTGGACTGGCTTTTTGGAGCCCATTCTCTTTGGAGGGATACCTTGTTCAGCCTAGATATAGTGAGGGAGGGCCTCGGTCCTGCCTCAAAGTGAAGTGCTAAACTTTGTTGATTCCCTATGGGAAGCCTTACCCTCTCTGAGGAGTGGATGGGGTGGATGGGGGCCAGGGAAAGTGGAGGGCAAGGAGGAAAGAAGTTGGAACTGGGATGGATATGTATAATGAGAAAACATAATTTAAAAAATAAATCAATCAAACGAAGAAAACACCTATGCCTTCTGCTCCAGCCCTAGCCATGTCCCGATGTCCCTAAATCTTATCATCTGTTTGTCCATAAAATGAAAGACAAAAAGGGACTTTGACCCAATCTTTGGAGCTTGGAAACATCCTATGCAAATGATTGGACCCTATTTAATGACTGTGGTATCTGCTGCTAGTCTGTTGAACAGCAATCAAGCAAGCAAGCAAATAAATTAATTCTGGGTCATGATCTTGCACTTACAGCCTCCCCCCCCATAATGCAGTTGAGGTCCTCCTCCAAGGAGCACCAAAACACTGGCTCTCTAATGCTTGTGTGACCTAGAACCAGGTCCTACTCCTGGACCCCCTCAAGTTCAGTTTGAGAAACTCAGTGCCAGTAATCCTGCGACCCTCTTGCCTGGGGATGACCTGTCATGATTTGAAAGACGAAACCAGGTATGTAGGACTTGCAGCAATTACTTTAACTGAAGTGATTTGGGCCCAGATCAGGTACCTCAGCCCAGATAGAGAATTGATCTGATCCAGTCTCTCAGATGGGCAAAAGGAAAGTCCTCTACTGCATACACAGACAGTTGCTAGTAATGTACTGTCGGGCATGCCCACAGTGTGCTCTATAGAGAAAGAGGGCTTCTCACACCGGAAAAAAGGACTTTAAAAGAATCTTGACCATTCTATTATCTATGTGGCTTTCTATGTCCCCCACTAATGCGTTTCTGACTTGGCTGCCCACAAAAGTCCTTAAACCAGGGGGGCCTATTGATATTCCCATGCCATACCATGACCCATTGCTGCCTGGGACTCCATGGTGAAGAAGAAACGCAAAGCTCAATCCCACAGGTTGCTGGAGGACACCAGAGGGAAGGATCATTCTCCCCGAAACAACTGGCAGGAATGTTGATAACTAACCTTCACCAGTCTACTCATCTGGGTCTACAAAACTTTCTCAGTTGCTTCATAAAAGGTATGTTATACTTGACTGGACAGCCTAGCAAGGGGTGTCTCAGTCAGATGCCAGTTTGTGCACAAAATAAATCCAAAATAGAGAGCCCTTACCCAGAAGGGGTTCAAATAAGAGAGCACAACCCTTAACTCTGGGAAAACTTACTTCACCAAGATCTGTCCTGCCCAGGGAGGAAAACAGTACTTAATAGTTTTTATAGATACCTTTTCTCTGTCAGTAAAAGTGTTCCCCACCTGGACTAAAAGAACTCAAATAGTAGCTTAAAATTTTTTTTGCAAGAATTGGTCCATTGATTTAGCCTACTCCTTGCAATGCAGTCCAACAATGGCCTGGATTTCATAGCCAAAATCCGATAGCTGAAACTTTAGATACAGATTAAATGCTTCATTGTGCATGCAGAGCTCAGAGTTCTGGGCAAGTTAGAGGCATAGACAGGACATAGAAAGCAACTCTAACAAAACTCTGCTTAGTAAAGCTAGTGGTCCTAAGAATCAACTACACTTCTTTAGAGCAGGATGAGTCCATGATTTGACTCATTCACTAAGACCAGTGGGGAATGTAACAGGACCTGGACCTCAGTAGACTCCAGACCTTAGCACAACTGACTTCATGATGGAAGTGCCATCCAGGATGTAAAACTCAGTACATAGACAGCCAAAAGTAAAATCAAAAGCTGAATCACTGAAGTCCATAGTTATGGGAAAGTCCTCTAAAGGTGCTAACCTTGCTTTTTGACTCCTGTACTTCTGTTTCTGAGTAACTGTTCTGGGAACTGAAGTGTGTCAAGAGAGGCCATAGTTTTATAAACTTGCCCTGAGAAAGGCTCAGGGCTACCCTGGGATCCCAAGCGCCCAGTGTAGTCACCAGCCAATTAATAAAGACTTCCTGTTGGCTTACAGCCATGCCTGAGCAGTCTTCTCTGGAGAATGCCCCACAACAATACAGCTCACATTTGTGGCTGAGCCTCCACTGACACTTCCTCTGCACTTTCACCAGTTGTGAGTGTCTGTGTTAACCACTGTGACGAGGTTTGAGAGCTGCCAATCATGATGGCGTCACCAGTGAGAACTCCCTACCACACAAGCAAGGTGATATCGTTGAAGCTTTCAGTGATGATCACATCAGATTAAAATATGTTTCTTAGAAGATACAAACTGCTTAATAATGGGTCTCATTATGATTTAGTTTGAACGTATTCACACCTTGCTGCTAACACATTTCTCCTGCTCATTCCAGCTAATCCCATCCTCTCCCCACCAAGTCCTCCTCCTCTTCCCACTGAGTCCTCCTCTTCCCACCAAATCCTCCTCCTCTTCCCACTGAGTCCTCCTCTCTCCCCACCAAGTCCTCCTCCTCTTCCCACTGAGTCCTCCTTTCCCCACCAAGTCCTCCTCCTCTTCCCACTGAGTCCTTCTCTTCCCACCAAATCCTCCTCCTCTTCCCACTGAGTCCTCCTCTCCCCACCAAGTCCTCCTCCTCTTCCCACTGAGTCCTCCTCTTCCCACTAAATTCCCTCCTCTTCCCACTGAGTCCTCCTCTTCATTCCAATTCCCCCTCCTCTTCCCACTGAGTCCTCCTCTTCCCACTAAATCCCCCTCCTCTTCCCACTGAGTCCTCCTTTCCCCACCAAATCCTCCTCCTCTTCCCACTGAGTCCTCCTCTTCATTCCAATTCCCCCTCCTCTTCCCACTGAGTCCTCCTCTTCCCACTAAATCCTCCTCCTCTTCCCACTGAGTCCTCCTCTTCCCACTAAATCCTCCTCCTCTTCCCACTGAATCCTCCTCTTCCCACTAAATCCCCCTCCTCTTCCCACTGAGTCCTCCTCTTCCCACTAAATCCTCCTCCTCTTCCCACTGAGTCCTCCTCTTCCCACTAAATCCTCCTCCTCTTCCCACTGAATCCTCCTCTTCCCACTAAATCCCCCTCCTCTTCCCACTGAGTCCTCCTCTTCCCACCAAATCCTCCTCCTCTTCTCACTGAGTTCCCCTTCTATTTTTATTCCTTCTTTGGTGACTCAGTGAATATCATTGAGATTGATGGCATTCCAGTGGGCGTGGGGTTATTTTCAGGACTGGACACCTAACTGATGGCCACCTCACTTAAGAAAACTCTCTCCGGGCTGGGGAGATGGCTCAGTGGTTAAGAGCATTGCCTGCTCTTCCAAAGGTCCTGAGTTCAATTCCCAGCAACCACATGGTGGCTCACAACCACCTGTAATGAGGTCTGGTGCCCTCTTCTGGCCTTTGGGCATACACACAGAAAGAATATTGTATACATAATAAATAAATAAATATAAAAAAAGAAAAAAGAAAAAAAAAATTCCACAAGCAAGGAACTCAGGACCACGAGGGGTGCACCCACACAATGAGACAATGGGGATGTTCTATCGGGAACTCACCAAGGCCAGCTGGCCTGGGTCTGAAAAAGCATGGGATAAAACCGGACTCGCTGAACATAGCAGACAATGAGGACTACTGAGAACTCAAGAACAATGGCAATGGGTTTTTGATCCTACTGCACGTACTGGCTTTGTGGGAGCCTAGCCTGTTTGGATGCTCACCTTACTAGACCTGGATGGAGGTGGGTGGTCCTTGGACTTCCCACAGGGCAGGGAACCCTGATTGCTTTTAGGGCTGACGAGGGAGGGGGACTTGATTGGGGGAGGGGGAGGGGGAGGTAAATGGGAGGCGGTGGTGGGGAGGAGGCAGAAATCTTTAATAAATAAATAAATTAATTAATTAACTAACCAAAAAATAAATAAATAAATAAATAAATAAATAAATAAATAAATAAATGGGGGAAAAAACTGTCTCTCCCCCACCAACCATGAACTGCCAGAGGGTAAGTTCTGCCTGCCACAGGCCAGTTTGAGAGCACCCATTCCAGGCTCTTTACCTTCCTCCTCTCACTGCTCCCCAACTGGTTTATTGTGGGGTCATTTTTCTGACAAGCTTCTTTGAACAAGACATTTGTCAGGACTTACAGCTAGGGGACCCCAGCTAACTCTTGACTTGGCTTCTGCGTTTCTGAGGTGGTGTTTACACATGTGTTGGGGGCTAAGGACGGACTGCAGTGGTTGCTGTGGGAGGTAATCAGGGTGTGATGTGGAGTGGTGCATATGTGTGTGTGGTGTGGTGTGGTGTGGTGTGTAGTGTGTGTGGTCTGTATGTATGTGTGATGTGGTGTGTATGTGTGTAGTGTGTGTGGTCTGTCTGTATGTATGTATGGTGTGGTATCTGTGTCGTGTGGTGTGTATATTGTGGTGTGGCATGTGGTCTGTGTGAATAGTGTGTGGTGTGGTGTGTGTGTGTGGTATGTGTGTTTGTGTGTATGTGTGTGATATGGTGTGTATGTGTGGTCTGTATGTATGTGTGGTGTGTATGTATATAGTGTGTCTGGTCTGTATGTATGTGTGGTGTGGTGTGTGTATTGTAGTGTGGCATGTATATGTGTGGTATGTGTATGGTGTGTATGTGTGTGATGTGGTGTGTATGTGTGTAGTGTGTGTGGTCTGTATGTACGTGTGGTGAGTATGTATGTAGTATGTGTGATCTGTATGTATGTGTGGTGTGGCGTGGTGCATATATGTGTGTATGTGGTGTGGTGTGTGTGATGTGGTGTGTATGTGTGTAGTGTGTGTGGTCTGTATGTATGTGAGGTGTGGTGTGGTGTGGCATGTGGTCTGTGTGTGTGTGGTATGTGGTGTGGTGTGTATATGTGTGTGTGTGGTGTGGTGTGTGTATTCTGTGAGGTTGACATAATGACAGAATAGAATTTTCTTGGCAGCAAGCCCACGGATCATGGCGTGTAATGTCGCATGACTGCGAGGGTGGCTTTGAGATCTTGAAGGCTGGGATTGGCCTCCCTGTGAGCAGCACACACCATCTGACTTGGTTGGTGCAATGGAGGAAGGGGATGAGACGTGGGAGATAAACGGTGATGGAGAAAAAGAAAGAAGGAAAGAGAGGGAAGAAGGGTGAGAAGGGGGAGGAGGGGGAAGAGGAGATCAAGTAGGAGGGCAGAGGGAGGAAGAGAGGGAGAAAAGTGTGCACTAGCTAGATTTAAGGGAGAAAATAGGGGATTGCCAGGCTGTACCTCTGGTGGTGGCAACTCAGCAGAAAGCGTCTGGGGTTCTGACTGCATTGAGCAACCCTGGCTCCACCCCTTCCCTTCTTCACAAAACAAGCTTTTAAAGGGAAGGCCCTCTACACCGAATGATAGCCACAGTACGATGTGGGGCTTCTGGCTGCTCCTCTTCTGGGGTGAGTGCGAAGTTGAATGGGGCAAGGGAGGGATGGCTGAGGTGTGGGCTGGAAATGAATTATCAGGGAGAAGATACAGCCTTGGAGGGGTCCAACCCATAGGCTACTGTCCCAGGTCTGTTGTGCACAGCGAAGTCCTATCTTGGGAGACTTTTTGGCAAAATTCCTTGACTCACGGAAGCCCAGTGTAGGTCTTCCTGGATCTGGTATGTAGTGTTTGGTATGTATGTGTCTGTGAGTTGTCTCAGGTCTAGTCAGAATGCAGCCCTGAGTAAACATATGGGGATCCTGTGTGTGCATCCAGGTCCCTCAGGATAGTGCAAGGGCAACAGAAACCCACAGAGCTATGACAACCATTTCTTTACCATTGCATAGCCCCTCATCTTCAAGAAGCCCTTATCAGTGTTGTCTTGTAAAGCAGAACTGGGGAGGTGAAGGAGGTAACTTGCTGGGCTTGGGCAACAGCTCAGTGTGTAAAGTGCCTGCCGTGCACATTTAAGAACTGAATTTGATCCCTGAATCTATGTTAAAAACACAAGCATGATGCTGTACACTTTTTTCCTGGCTCCTGTTGATTTTGTTCCAGGCACCAGGCTATCTCACTGCATGATCTTCCATTTCTCTGGTTTTCTTGCATGTTTGCAAGTTTTTTTTTTATTTAAATAGAAAGATGGGAGACACAAATTTCCCATTTTAGAGATGAGGTGGGGGACGAAGTCATGGAAAATTGGAATAACTTTTTTCAGTGCTCCAAGTGTTACTGGTGAAGAAATAATTTAAAACCCCAAATATTAAAAAATATGTGTGTGCGTGCATGTGTACATGTGTGCACACACATGACTCTAGAGGTCAGAAGGCAACTTCGGGTGTTAGTCCATACCTCTTACCCTGCCAAAAAAGAGTCTTTTTGTACACCAGGCTAGGTGGCTCTTGGGTTTCTGGGGATTGTGTGGTCTCTGCCTCCAATCTTGCTATAGGTATGCTGGGATTATAGACATGCACCATAGATAGATTTGCATGCTTTCTGGAGATCTGAAATCAGCTTCTTGTGCTTATGTGGTCAGTATTCTACCTACTGTCTGGATGGGTGTGTGTCTAGGCTAATGTCTCTCTAGCAACTTTTTTTTTTTAAAATTTTCATTTAATACTTTTTAAATAAAAAATACCAATCAAGTTCCCACTCCCTCCCCTCCTCCCAGCTCCCTCCCACTCCCTCCATCCACCCTCCCACCCCACCCCCTTCCAATCCTGTGGAAAGTCCAAGACCCTTCCTACTACATCTTGGTTGGGTAAAGTATACATCCAAAGAGAAAAGGATCCCAAGAAGCTGGTACATGCAGTAGAGACGAATCCCAGTGTCACTGTCAGTGGCTCCTCAGTCGGCCCCAACTTATAACCACCTGCAGAGGGACTATTTCGTTTCCATGCTCGTTCACTCCCAGTCCAGTTGGAGTTGGTTAGCTACCATTAGCTCAGGCAAACTGTCTCAGTGGATGAACCCCTCATGGTCTTGACCTCCTTACTCATACTCCTACCACTCTTCAACTGGATCTTGGGAGCTCAGTTCAGTGCTCTGATGTGGGTCTCTGCCTCTGTTTCCATCTGTTGTTGGATGAAGGTTCTATGGTGATATTTAAAATAATCATCTGTCTGACTACAGGGTAAGGTCAGTTCAGACACCCTCTCCTCTATTGCTTAGGGTCTTAGCTGGGGTCATCCTTGTGGATTCCTCGGCATTTTTCTAGAGCCAGGTTTCTTGCTAACCCCATAATGGCTCCCTCAATCAGGATAATCTCTTTCCTTGCTCTCATATCTGTCCTTCCTCCATCTCAACTATCCCATTCCCTCAAGTTCTCCTCTACCCCCCCTTCTCCCTTTCCTTCTATCTCCTGCCTCCATGCTCCCAAATTTTGTCTGATGATCTTGTCTGCTTTTAATTTCCAGGTGGGTCTATATATGTTTTTCTTTGAGTCCACCTTATTACTTAGCTTCTCTAGGATCATGAACTATAAGCTCAATGTCCTTTGTTTATGGCTAGTATCCACTTATGAGTGAGTACATACCATATTCGGTTTTTTTTTTTTTTTGGTCTGGGTTACCTCACTCAGGATAGTGTTTTCTACTTCCATCCATTTGCATGCAAAATTCAAGATGTCATTGTTTTTTACTGCTGAGTAATACTCTAATGTGTAGATATGCCACACTTTCTTTATCCATTCTTCAGTTGAGGGGCTTTTGGTAGGATTGCCATTTTTACTATGTTGATCCTTCCTATCCAGGAGCACGGGAGATCTTTCCATTTTCTGATATCTTTTTCAATTTCATTCTTCAAAGTCTTAAAGTCCTTGTAAAATCTTTCACTTGTTTGGTTAGTGTTACCCCAAGATATTTTATGTTATTTGTGGCTATTGTGAAAGGTGATTTTTCTCTGATTTCCCTCTCAGGTTTTTTTTATCCTTTGTGTATAGGAAGGCTACTGATTTTTTTTTTTTGAGTTGATCTTGTATCCTGCTGGATTCTGTTTTCATATCCATTTTCTTAGCCTATCTCTTTTTTATAGGTGAATCGAGTCCATTGATATTAAGCGATATTAATGACCAGTGGTTGTTAACTCTGGTTATTTTTTGGTAGTAGTGTTTGTGTGTTTTCCTTCTTTGGGTTATGTTGGTGGGGGGTTATCATATGTCTGTGTTATTGTGGGTGTAGTTAGCTTCCTTGGGTTGAGGTTTTCTTTCTAGTTCTTTCTGTAAGGATGGGTTTGTGGATACGTATTGTTTAAATCTGTTTTTGTCATTGAATATCTTGTTTTCTCCATCAATGGTGAATGAAAGCTTTGCTGGGTAATAGTAGTCTGGGCTTGTATCCATGGTCTCTTAGTGTCTGCAGCAATCTATCTAGAACCTTCTGGCTTCCATGGTTTCCACTGAGAAGTCAGGTGTAATTCTGATAGGTTTACCTTTACATGTTACTTGACCTTTTTACTTTGCAGCTCTCAATATTCTTTCTTCATTCTGCATGTTTTGTGTTTTGATTATTATATGGCAAGGGGATGTTTTTTTTTTTTTTTGATCCAGTCTATTTGGTGTTCTGTAAGCTTGTTGCACCTTCATACAGATATCCTTCTTTAGGTTGGGAAAGTTTTCTTCTATAATTTTGTTGAATATATTTTATGTGCCTTTGAGCTGGAGTTCTTTTCCTTCTTCTACTCCTATTATTCTTAGATTTGATCTTTTCATGGTGACAGAAATTTCCTGAATGTTTTGTGTTAAGAATTTGTTGGAGTTAATATTTTCTTTGACCAATGTGTCTATTTCCTCTATAGTATCTGCAGCATCTGAGATTCTTTCTTTATCTGCAGCATCTGAGATTCTTTCTTTATCTCTTGTATTCTGTTGGTTATACTTGTCTCTGTAGTTCCTGTTCATCTTCCTAGATTTTTCAGTTCTAAAATTCCTTTGGTTTGTGTTTTCTTTATTACCTCTATTTCAGTCTTCAAGTCTTGAACTGTTTCCTTCACCTGTTTGATTGCTTTTTCTTGGTTTTCTTTGAGGGATTTATTAATTTTTTTCCAGCTTTTTGTTTGTCTTCTCTTCCATTTCTTTTTTATTTATTTATTTATTTATTTATTTATTTATTTTTTTATTTTTATTCTTTTTTAATTAAAATTCCCACCTGCTCCCCGTTTCCCATTTCCTTCCCCTCCTCCCAAATATTGCCCCCTCCCCCCACTCCCCTCCCCCTATCCCCACTCCTCTTCTCCTCCCCCCACACCATTCCCCCTCCCTCTCGATACTGAAGAACAGTCCAAATTCCCTGCCCTGCGGGAAGACGAAGGTCTTCTATCTACGTCCAGGAAGGTGAGCGTCTAAACAGGCTAAGCTCCCACAAAGCCAGTTCATGTATTAGGATCAAAACCTAGTGCCATTGTCCTTGGCTTCTCATCAGCCTTCATTGTCCGCCATGCGCAGAGAGTCCAGTTTCAACCCATGTTTATTCAGTCCCAGACCAGCTTGCCTTGGTGGGCTCCCAATAAATCAGTTCCACTGTCACAGTGGGTGGGTGCACCCCTCGTGGTCCTGATTTCCTTGCTCATGTTCTCCCTCCTTCTGCTCCTCATTTGGACCTTAAGAGCTCAGACCGTTGCTCCAAATTGAGTCTCTGTCTCTACCTCGATCCATCGCCAGATGAAGGTTCTAAGGTGATATGTAAGATATTCATCAGTATAGGATAGGGTCATTTCAGGTTCCCTCTCCTCAGTTGCCCAAGGTACCAGCTGGGGACATCTCCCTGGACACCTGTGAACCCCTCTAGAGTCAAGTCTCTTGCCAACCCTAAGATGGCTCCCTTAGTTAGGATATATACTTCGCTGCTCCCGTATCTACCCTTCCTATATCCCAACCATCCCAATCCCCCAAGCTCCTCCCATCCTCCCCTTCTCACGTTTCTCATCCCATTTCCCCTTTGCCCCATGCCACCTCAGAGTACTACTCAGCGGTAAAAAACAATGACTTCTCGAATTTTGCGTGCAAATGGATGGAAATAGAAAACACTATCCTGAGTGAGGTATCCCAGACCCAAAAAGAGGAACAGGGGATGTACTCACTCATAATCAGTTTCTAGCCATAAATAAAGGACATTGAGCATATAATTTGTGATCCTAGAGAAGCTAAATAAGAAAGTGAACCCAAAGAAAATCATATAGTCATCCGCCTGGATAGGGGAAGTAGACAAGATTGCAGGGCAAAAACTGGGATCTCTTCCATTTCTTTAAGGGAGTTTTTTTTACTTCCTCTTCAAAGGTCTCCATCATTTTCATAAAGTTACCTTTAAAGTTGTTTTCTTCTACTTCTTCTGGGTTAGGATGATCAAGTCTTCTTGTTGTGTGTTCATGGGGTTCTGGTGTTACCATGTTGCTTTTAGGATGTTGGAGGAATTCTTGCATTAGCGCCTATCCATCTCTTCCTTCAAATGAGGCTGGCAGTGTCTTGGTGTCTTGGTCCAATTGTTGTTGTGGCTGTCTCTTAGGTCCCCTCAGTATTGGAACAAACTGTGTAGAAGGGTTCTACAGAGCTCACAGGGAACAGGCAGGGTTGGTGGCAGGGTGGGTTGAGAGATAGCAGGAAAACTCATTGTTGGTGGCTAGAAAGGTCGAGGGAGCTGAGGAGGGGCCCCTGGCTTTTCTCCCATGTGGAGGAGGTCCTAAGGAATGGGGCATCATGTTGTTCAGCCACAGGGCTGCTGCTGACTCACCTCTTAGGTCCACTCAGTATTGGAGCAGACTGCAAAGCAGGGTTCCATGGAGCTCGCAGGGAACAGGCGGGTTTGGGGGGTGGGGTGGATTGAGAGATAGTAGGAAAACCTCTAGCAGCTCTTATATTTATTTTATGTCTATGTATGTATGTATGCATGCATGAGTATATGTTTGTATATGTGTATATATATATTTATCATCTATCTATCTATCTATCTATCTATCTATCTATCTATCTATCTATCATCTATCTATCTATCTCTTCATCATCATCTATTTAAACTATTATCTATCAATTATATATGTCTCATCTATATATCTGTCTGTCACCCTTTTATATTACATATATATATCTTTTTGTCTGTCATCTTTCTATATTTAATATATATCTATCTTTCTATTTATATATGTATCATTTTTCTATATCTATCATATATCTATGAACCAACTGATTACATCAACTGGCAGGGTGCTTTCAGTACATTCATAATGCTGTGAATGTCTTCTCCAGCACTGCTCAACCCAGGTGTGTTGGTATAAACTTACAATCTCAGCATTAGGGAGATTGAGGGAGGAGGAAGAAAATTTGAGGTAATTATCAGCCAAATAGTGAGTTTGAGCTTAGACTGGGTCACATGAGACCTGATCTAAGAAAAAAGACACATCTATGATGATGATCATTCTCATGGTATTGGCAATAATAGTGATGAAATATGAAGATGATCAAAGAAATTACACAGTTGATGATGACAGTGGTAACTACACAGGTAAAGATGATGACTACACAGGTTGTGATGATGCTGGTGACTATGAAATTATAATGATGGTAAATATACAGGTGATGATGGTGGTGACTACACAGGTGGTGATGATGTTGGTGACCACACAGGTGGTGATGGTGGTGGTGACTACACAGGTGGTGATGGTGGTGGTGACTACACAGGTGGTGATGGTGGTGGTGACCACACAGGTGGTGATGATGTTGGTGACCACACAGGTGGTGATGGTGGTGGTGACTACACAGGTAGTGATGATGGTGGTGACTACACAGGTGGTGATGATGGTGATAACTACACAGGTGGTGATGGTGGTGATGACTACACAGGTGGTGATGATGCTGGTGACTACACAGGTGGTGATGGTGGTGGTGACTACACAGGTGGTGATGGTGGTGGTGACTACACAGGTGGTGATGGTGGTGGTGACTATGCAGGTGGTGATGATGGTGATGATTACACAGGTGGTGATGGTGGTGGTGGTGACTACACAGGTGGTGATGATGCTGGTGATGACTACACAGGTGGTGATGGTGGTGGTGGTGAGTACAGAGGTAGTGAGTACAGAGGTGGTGATTACTACATAGGCTGTGATCCTGGTGATAGTGACATCAGAGATATTGATAATGGTGATGATTGTGGTGACCACACAAACTGTGAGGTAAATTTTCTCTCATAGTTTGTGATGGTGTGGTCTGCCATGTTGGGGAAAGCTTGGCTGAGTTCATGTTTAGATTGTGGGACTACACTGATTTCTTCTTGATAGACTGTGAAGCAGAGTGTTGAGACGCAGAACCTGAATACAATCTTCATGCCCTCTTTCAAGGCCTCATCTCTTAGCCTCCCCAAATAGCACTGCCTTCTGGTCACTGAGTGGTTAAACCCTGATGTTGTAGGTTAAATTCCACATCCAAGCCACAGCAAACAGCTGTTTGTATATACTACTTATATATATTTTATGTTTATACATATTATATGTGGATATGTGTCTTATACACAAAAGAGAAATTGAGGCTCCCTCCTCTCAGGAGACTCTGGCTTGAGTCAAGTTGACATAAGACTAGCCAGGACACACACACACACATTTAAATTACATGTGTTTCTATGTGTATGTGCACAGCAGTGCAGGTGCCCATGGTGGCTAGAGGTGTCAGATTCCCCTAGACAGTCACAGTCCTCCACTTCTCCTTCTCCTCTTCTCCCCTTCCTCCTCACCTCTCCTCATCATCCTTCTTGTCTTCCCCCTCTGTTTCTCCTCTATTCAGTTGAGAAAATACCTCTGCAAGACTGAGCTGCAGGCCAGCCTATAGGATACTGTCCTAATTAGTGATTGATGGGGGAGCATCCAGCCCATTGTGTGTGGTGCCATCTCTGGACTGGTGGTCCTGGGTTCTATAAGAAAGCAGCCAGTGAGCAGCACCCCTCTGTGGCTCCTGCATCAGCTCTTGCCTCTAGGTTCCTGCCCTGTGTGAGTTCCTGTTCTGATTTGCTCCAATGATGAACAGTGTTATGGAAGTGTAAATCAAATCTTCTCCCCAACTGGCCTATTAATCAAGGCATTTCATCACAGAAATAGTAACCCTAATTCAGAAAATGTATAATCTTAAAATTAATCATCTTCCCCCACGAAATTTCAGTCCCACAGTGATCAGTTTGACCCCATGAGAAACAGAAGTTGGTTCTGTGCCCCATCTTCTGCAACAGCTCCTGAACCAGAGTGGGCAGCTGGGGAAGGCTGGAGGGCAGCTGTGTCTTCTGAGTGTCGACTGCACGAAGGATTCACATCTGCTGTGGGCACTTGTACGACACCCGTGCAGGGTCAAGCCCACCAGCATTCTAGTCTGGTCACATCCCCAGCCAAGGATCTTCTGAGAGTTGGTGGCTGCCGGGAGAAAAGCCCACTTGCTTCAGGGCAATCCGAAGGCTGCCCGTGTTCTAACGGATGGCCCTGTGCCCGTGCACATCTATAAAGCACTTATTAGAGTCGGTGAATTATTATTTAAGTAGGGTGGTCACGGTGAGGAGAGGTCTGATAGGGGTAGTAGAGCAGTAGGGGGTGCATATGATCAAAATCATCACACATATGTATGAATTCCTCAAAGAATAGACTAAAATATAATTAAATAAATGACCATAACATTTTAAGTGGGTTCGGTTCCTAGCACCCACAGAGAGGCTCACAAGCTCCTGTAACTCCAGTTCCTAGGGATTCTGCACCACTTAGGAAAAGAAAAACCACAAGAAAATAAAGTGCATAGAAGTCAGGAGCGGTTTGTGAGGAGGGTGCACTATGACGCGGTTCCGTCAGCGGTTCTGTCCAGCTTTGTCAAACCAGTTCACACAGGGCCAAGCGACGGTTAGTGTTGCTGGTTGAGCACAAGCAACTTAACAGTCTCTCTGTCTCTCTCTCCCCCCCCCCCACAGGCTGCAGTGGTGTACATGGATGGGAGACGACCACATTCCTTACGCTGGGACAAAGTCTCAAGGGTAAGTCAGCTAAGGAGAACAAAAGACTGGTCTGAACAGGACATTTTTTTGGAGAGCTCTCATGTCCCAGCAGCTGGGCCTCACACTTTGTGAGATTGAGTTGCAGGAAGAGCAATGGTGTGTACACCCCCTTGTTCCTGCTCTAGGACACTTCCTTTGTGTTCTGAAATTGCTGTGCAACCTCAGGCAAGATACAGAACCTCTCTGGATGGTTTTAGGGACCGAAGTGCATATGTCACAGAGGCACTGTGAAGCCTCTCTTCCTGTGTAAGGCCCCTCCCTTACAAATTCTCCTTTCTCGTCTTCTAATCCTGGTTTTTGAGATAGTAATAGGGACATTAGGATATCTTTTCCTGTTTTGTAAATCTGGAGAGCTATAATCAAATCTAATCATTGGATGTGAGCTTGTTTTGGGTCTGTGCAATCCATCTTTTTTTTTTTTTTTTTACTTATTTATTTCTTTTTATTCTTTTTTAATTAAAATTTCCACCTGCTCCCCATATCCCATTACCCTCCCATCCTCCCAAATATTGCCCTCCCCCCACTTCCCTCCCCCTATCCCCACTCCTCTTCTCCTCCCCCCACACCATTCCCCCTCCCTCTCGATACTGAAGAGCAGTCCAAATTCCCTGCCCTGCGGGAAGACCAAGGTCCTTCTATCTACGTCCAGAAAGGTGAGCGTCCAAACAGGCTAAGCTCCCACAAAGCCAGTTCATGTATTAGGATCGAAACCTAGTGCCATTGTCCTTGGCTTCTCATCAGTCTTCATTGACCGCCATGCTCAGAGAGTCCGGAATCAACCCATGCTTATTCAGTCCCAGACCAGCTGGCCTTGGTGGGCTCCCAATAAATCAGTTCCACTGTCACAGTGGGTGGGTGCATCCCTCGTGGTCCTGATTTTTTGCTCATGTTCTCCCTCCTTCTGCTCCTCATTTGGACCTTAAGAGCTCAGACCGTTGCTCCAAATTGAGACTCTGTCTCTACCTCGATCCATCGCCAGATGAAGGTTCTAAGGTGATATGCAAGATATTCATCAGTATAGGATAGGGTCATTTCAGGTTCCCTCTCCTTAGTTGCCCAAGGTACCAGCTGGGGACATATTCCTGGACACCTGTGAACCCCTCAAGAGTCAAGTCTCTTGCCAACCCTAAGATGGCTCCCTTAGATAGGATATATACTTCGCTGCTCCCGTATCCATCCTTCCTATATCCCAACCATCCCAATCCTCCGAGCTCCTCCCATCCTCCCCTTCTCATATTTCTCATCCCATTTCCCCTTTGCCCCATGCCACCTCACCCGCAAGTTCCCAGTTTTTGCCCTGGAATCTTGTCTACTTCCCCCTCTCCATGCGGATGACTATATGATTTTCTTTGGGTTCACTTTCTTATTTAGCTTCTATAGGATCACACATTATATGCTTAATGTCTTTTATTTTATGGCTAGAAACCGATTATGAGTGAGTACATCCCATGTTCCTCTTTTTGAGTCTGGGATACCTCACTCAGGATAGTGTTTTCTATTTCCATCCATTTGCACGCAAAATTCGAGAAGTCATTGTTTTTTACTGCTGAGTAGTACTCTAATATGTATATATTCCACACTTTCTTCATCCATTCCTCTATTGAAGGGCATCTAGGTTGTTTCCAGGTTTTGGCTATTACAAACAATGCTGCTATGAACATAGTTGAACAGATACTTTTGTCATTTGATGTGGCATCTCTTGGGTATATTCCCAATAGTGGTATTACTGGATCTTGGGGTAGGTTGATCCCAAATTTCCTGAGAAATCGCCACACTGATTTCCAAAGTGGTTGCACAAGTTTGCATTCCCACCAGCAATGAATGAGTGTGCCTCTTTCTCCACAACCTCTCCAGCAAAGGCTATCATTGGTGTTCTTGATTTTAGCCATTCTGACAGGTGTAAGATGGTATCTCAAAGTTGTTTTAATTTGCATTTCCCTTATCGCTAAGGAGGTTGAGCATGACCTTAGGTGTCTTTTGGCCATTCGAATTTCTTCTGTTGAGAATTCTCTGTTCAGATCAGTGCCCCATTTTTTTATTGGGTTCATTAGCATTTTAAAGTTTAGTTTCTTGAGTTCTTTATATATTTTGGTGATCAGACCTTTGTCTGTTGCAGGGTTGGTGAAGATCTTCTCCCAGTCAGTGGGTTGCCTTTTTGTCTTAGTGACAGTGTCCTTTGCTTTACAGAAGCTACTCAGTTTCAGGAGGTCCCATTTATTCAATGTTGCCCTTAATGTCTGTGCTGCTGGGGATAAACGTAGGAAGTGATCTCCTGTACCCATATGTTGTAGAGTACTTCCAACTTTTTCTTCTATCAGGTTCAGTGTGTTCAGACTAATATTGAGGTCTTTAATCCATTTGGACTTGAGTTTTGTGCATGGTGATAGATATGGATCTATTTTCATTCTTCTACACGTTGACAACCAGTTCTGCCAGCACCATTTGTTGAAGATGCTCTCTTTTTTCCATTGAATACTTTTAGCTCCTTTATCAAAAATTAGGTGTTCATAAGTTTGTGGGTTAAAATCAGGGTCTTCTACTCGGTTCCATTGGTCGACTTCTCTGTTTTTATGCCAATACCAAACTGTTTTCAATACTGAGGCTCTGTAATAGAGTTTGAGGTCAGGGATGGTAATGCCTCCAGATGATCCTTTATTATTTAAGATTGTTTTGGCTATCCTGGGTTTTTTGTTTCTCCATATAAAGTTGATTATTGTCCTCTCAAGATCTGTGAAGAATTTTGCTGGGATTTTAATGGGGATTGCATTGAATCTATAAATTGCCCTTGGTAGAATTGCCATTTTTACTATGTTGATCCTCCCAATCTAAGAGCAAGGGAGATCCTTCCATTTTCTGGTATCCTCCTCAATTTCTTTCTTCATTGACTTAAAGTTCTTGTCAAATAGATCCTTTACTTCCTTGGTTAGGGTTACCCCAAGATATTTTATGCTATTTGTGGCTATCGTGAAGGGTGATGCTTCTCTGATTTCCATCTCTGCTTCCTTATCCTTTGTGTATAGGAGGGCAACTGATTTTTTGGAATTGATCTTGTATCCTGCAACGCTACTAAAGGTGTTTATCAGCTGAAGGAGTTCTTTGCTGGAGTTTTTGGGGTCGCTTATGTACACTATCATATCGTCTGCAAATAATGAAAGTTTAACTTCTTCCTTTCCGATTTGAATCCCTTTGATCCCCTTATGTTGTCTTATTGCTATTGCTAGAATTTCAAGCACTATATTAAAGAGGTATGGAGAGAGTGGACAACCTTGTCGTGTTCCTGATTTTAGTGGAATAGCTTTGAGTTTCTCTCCATTTAATTTGATGTTAGCTGACGGCTTGCTATAAATAGCTTTTATTATAGTTAGGAACGACCCTTGTATTCCTAATCTCTCTAAGACCTTTATCATAAAGGGATGTTGAATTTTGTCAAATGCTTTTTCAGCATCTAATGAAATGATCATATGGTTTTTTTCTTTCAGTTTATTTATATGATGGATTACATTGATAGATTTTCGTATGTTGAACCAGCCCTGCATCTCTGGGATGAAGCCTACTTGATCATAATGGATAATTTTTCTGATGTGTTCTTGGATTCGGTTTGCCAGTATTTTATTGAGTATTTTTGCGTCGATGTTCATGAGTGAGATTGGCCTGTAGTTCTCTTTCTTGGTTGTGTCTTTGTGTGGTTTTGGTATCAGAGTAACTTCAGCTTCATAAAAGGAATTTGGCAATGACTTCTCTGTTTCAATATTGTGAAATACATTAAGGAGTATAGGTATTAGGTCTTCTTGGAAGTTCTGGTAGAATTCTGCATTGAAGCCATCTGGACCTGGGCTTTTTTTGGTGGGGAAGTTTTTTATAACAACTTCCAATTCTTCGCGACTAACAGGTCTATTTAGATTGTTCACCTGGTCCTGGTTTAACTTTGGTATATGGTACTTATCTAAAAAAGTGTCCATTTCTATAACATTTTCCAATTTTGTGGCATACAGATTTTTGTAGTAAGATCTAATGATTCTCTGAATTTCCTCTGAGTCTGTGGTTATGTCTCCCTTTTCGTTTCTGATTTTGTTAATTTGCGTATTCTCTCTCCGCCGTTTGATTAGTTTGGATAGGGGTTTATCAATCTTATTGATTTTCTCCATGAACCAGCTTTTTGTTTCATTGATTCTTTGGATTGTTTTCTGTGTTTCTATTTTGTTGATTTCAGCCCTCAATTTGATTATTTCGAGTCTTCTACTTCTCCTAGGTGAGTCTGCTTCTTTTTTTTCTAAAGCTTTCAGGTGGGCTATTAAGTCTCCAATGTGTGCTTTCTCCGTTTTCTTTAAGTGGGCACTTAATGCTATGAACTTTCCTCTTAGCACTGCTTTCATAGTGTCCCATAGGTTTGAGTATGTTGAGTCTTCGTTTTCATTGAATTCAAGAAAGACTTTAATTTCTTTCTTTATTTCTTCCTTGATCCAGGTGAGGTTCAGTAGTTGACTGTCCAGTTTCCATGAGTTCATAGGCTTTCTGGGGATAGCATTGTTGTTGAATTCTAACTTTAATCCATGGTGATCCGATAAGACACAGGTGGTTACCGATATTTTTTTGTAACTGTGTAAGTTTGCTTTGTTACCGAGTATGTGGTCTATTTTCGAGAAGGTTCCATGAGCTGCAGAGAAGAAGGTATATTCTTTCCTATTTGGGTGGAATGTTCTATAGATGTCTGTTAAGTCCATTTGATTCATTACCTCCCTTAATCCTCTTATTTCTCTGTTAGGTTTCTGTTTGATTGACCTGTCCATTGGTGAGAGAGGAGTGTTGAAATCTCCTACTATTAGTGTGTGTGGTTTGATGACTGCCTTGAGTTTTAGTAACGTTTCTTTTACATAAGTGGGTGCTTTTATATTAGGGGCATATATATTCAGGATTGAGATTTCATCCTGGTGAATTGTTCCTGTTATGAGTAAAAAATATCCATCTCCATCTCTTTTGATTGATTTTAGTTTGAAGTCAACTTTCTTAGAAATTAGTATGGCCACACCTGCTTGTTTCTTAGGTCCGTTTGCTTGATAAACCTTTTCCCAGCCCTTTACTCTGAGTAGATGTCTGTCTTTGTGGTTGAGGTGTGTTTCTTGTAAGCAGCAGAATGTTGGATCCTGTTTTCGTATCCAATCTCTTAGCCTGTGCCTCTTTATAGGTGAGTTGAGTCCATTGATATTTAGTGATATTAATGACCAGTGGTTGTTAACTCCGGTCATTTTTCCTTTCTTTCTTTCTTTCCTTTGGTAGTAGAGTTTGTGTGTTTCCCTTCTTCATGTTGTGCTGGTGAAGGGGTCTTTAGATGTCTGAGTTATTGTGGGCATTGTTGGACTCCTTGGTTTGTGATTTTCCTTCAATTACTTTCTGAAGGGCTGGATTTGTGGCTACGTATTGTTTAAATTTGTTTTTATCCTGGAAAACTTTGTTTTCTCCATTTATAGTGAACGAAAGCTTGGCTGGGTATAGTAGTCTGGGCTTGCATCCATGGTCTCGTAGTTTCTGCAGTATATCTATCCAGGACCTTCTGGCTTTCATGGTTTCCATAGAGAAATCAGGTGTAAGTCTGATAGGTTTACCTTTATAGGTAACTTGACCTTTTTCCTTTGCAGCTCTTAATATTCTTTCTTTATTCTGTATGTTTTGTGTTTTGATTATTATATGACGAGGAGATTTTTTTTTTGATCCAGTCGATTCGGTGTTCTGTATGCTTCTTGGACCTTCAAAGGAATATCTTTCTTAAGGTTGGGAAAGTTTTCTTCTATAATTTTATTAAATATATTTTCTGGACCATTGAGCTGTACTTCTTCTCCTTCTTCTATCCCTATTATTCTTAGGTTTGGTCTTTTTATTGTGTCCCAGATTTCCTGAATGTTTTGTGATGAGAATTTGTTGGTTATGCTGTTTTCTTTGATGAGAGTGTTTATTTTCTCTATGGTATCTTCAGTGTCTGAGATTCTTTCTTCTATCTCTTGTAATCTGTTGGTGGTACTTGTCTCTGTAGTTCCTGTTCCTTTATTCAAATTTTCCATCTCCATCCTTCCCTCGGTTTGTGTTTTCTTTATTACTTCCACTTCGTTCTTCAAGTCTTGAACCGTTTCCCTTACCTGTTTGATTACTTTTTCTTGTTTCTCTTGGTTTTCTTGGGTATCTTTGAGATATTTATTCATTTCCTCTACCTTTTTGTTTGTAATCTCTAATTGGTTGTGGCAGTTTTTCACCTCCTGTTTAAGGTCCTCTATTATTTTCATAAAATTCACTTTTGAGTCGAATTCTTCTAATTCTTCTGTATTAGGGTTTAGACTTCTCATTTCGGGATTCCTGGATCCTGGTGATGTCACGTTGCCTTTCAAGTTGTTGGGGGAATTCTTGCATTGGCGCCTGCCCATCTTTTCCTTCAAATGGAGCCAGGAGAGGCCTGATGTCTTGGACCCGTCTTTGCTGTGACTAACTCTCTAGGTGTATCTCCTCAGTGTAGGGGCAGGAACCGTTCCCTTCCAGGTGAACTCCTCAACACCAAAACATGGATGCGTGGTATTCCAATGACCCGTGTAAAGAAGGCCGAATGCAAGGGGTCGGGCGGGGTCCAGTAGAACACAGGCGACACTGCAGTACAAGCTGGAGGTGCCTGCGCTCCCTTTCGGGGGTTGCTGAGGCCTGCCCGCTGCTCTGGTTGGGTAGCCTTAGTGTAGGGGCGTTTGTGCTCTCTACCGGGACCATCCGCCCCAGGATAGCACACACTCACCCGTCCCGATGAAACTTCTTGGCACCTACACAGGAACTCCTGGATGCCCCAATGAGCCAGGGACTAATGGAAGTAGGGCGCAGGCAGAGCAGGTCCAGCAGATCACAGCAGAGACTGCAGCCCCAGCAGCAGGGGCCCGCTTTTTCTGGCGGGGACCTTGAGGCCTGCCCTCTGGTCAGGGACTCACTGCTCTGGGTTGGTAGCCTTAGTGAAATGGCAGGAAACTGTTCCACAGCTAAGGACCTTGCAGACAAGGCAGGTTTGGGGGTGGGGGTGGGGGCGGGTGTGTAGGAGAGCAAGCCCTGCAGCAGGAGCTGGGGGAGGGGTGTTTGTGCTCTCTACCGGGACAGTCCGCCCCAGGATAGCACACACTCACCCGTCCCGATGAAACTTCTCGGCACCTACACAGGAACTCCTGGATGCCCCAATGAGCCAGGGACTAATGGAAGTAGGGCGCAGGCAGAGCAGGTCCAGCAGATCACAGCAGAGACTGCAGCCCCAGCAGCAGGGGCCCGCTTTCCCTGGCGGGGACCTTGAGGCCTGCCCTCTAGTCAAGAACTCACTGCTCTGGGTTGGTAGCCTTAGTGAAATGGCAGGAAACTGTTCCACAGCTAAGGACCTTGCAGACAAGGCAGGTTTGGGGGTGGGGGTGGGGGGGGGTGTGTAGGAGAGCAAGCCCTGCAGCAGGAGCTGGGGGAGGGGTGTTTGTGCTCTCTACTGGGACAGTCCGCCCCAGGATAGCACACACTCACCCGTCCCGATGAAACTTCTCGGCACCTACACAGGAACTCCTGGATGCCCCAATGAGCCAGGGACTAATGCTGTGCAATCCATCTTTGACTATAAAGGTTATCAGTGTCAATCAATTTATAAAGAGAAGAGGTTCGTTTTGGCTCCTTTTGACAGGGATCTCCAACCTGGGTTGGTTAGTTCCAAAGAACATCATTACTTTTCTACTTCCGGACTGCGGATGCCGCGGGACCGCTTGATCTTCTCACCCTGCTTCCTCCCTGAAGGGGCGTCTGTGAGGCATCTGTCAGTCCATCAGGGGGCGTCTGTGAGGCGTCTGTCACAGCATCAAGGGGGCGTCTGTGAGGCGTCTGTCAGTCCATCAGGGGATGTCTGTGAGGCGTCTGTCACAGCATCAAGGGGGCGTCTGTGAGGCGTCTGTCATAGCATCAAGGGGGCATTTGTGAGGCGTCTGTCACAGCATCAAGGGGGCGTCTGTGAGGCGTCTGTCAGTCCATGAAGAAAGTAATTAGCAAAAGCAGGGATCTGAAACTTGCCTAGAATATGGCATGTGTATTAATTCTCTGAGAATTTCATCCAAGGACACTGTGTGTTTTGATCCATTCATCTCTCAGTTCCCCCTCTGTCTCCTTCCAGAACCACTCTCATCCTCCCTCCCAGCTCTGTCTTCTTTTAAAAGTTAAATTAAAAAATAAACGTTAAATTTTGAATATTTTATGTAATATTCACATCTCGATTCCCTTTCCTCCAGCTCCTCCTTTGTCTTTGCCACCACTCTTCTTCCTAACTCCCATGTTCTCTCTATTTTTCCTTTTATTTATTATTTATGTAAAATGATGGAAAATTAAAATATAATTGCATCATTTTGTCCTTCTTTTTCCTCCTGTCAACGTCTTCCATGTCCCTTTCCTGCCACTCTTCACATTTCTGGCCTTTTTATTTAATTGTTCTTGTGTTATTGGTACACACATACACACACACATATTCTCCCCTCCACATACCAACACACTCATCAACATATACACACCTGCATACACACAAACAGTTCCCTAGCATACCATACATATATATGTACACAACAACACTCACACACAAACACACACATACCCCATATACACAATACTTTCACGTACACATATGTACATACAAATACATCCCAAATACCAACACAGCATACATATATACACATATACATAGACACCACCCCACATTACCCCCGCTGCATACATGTACACATACATATACACACATACTCCTTTATATACCCCCCCCACAATACACACATGCATGCAACCTGCTCAATTCATTTAGCTCTACTCTTGTGAAGACGATTTCAGAAGTGACCTCTTGGCGTGGGATAACCAACTGGGGGCTATTCCCTGGAAAGAATGGTTCCCCCTCTCTCCACATTCTTTGGTTTCCCATCTTTCTTTATCTAGGGGTGGGGGCCTGTGAGGCCTTCCACTTTAGCATGCCTGCCAGTGTCATCCTTGTTCAGTGATGCTTAGGCAGCTGTATTGCTGAGGTTCATGGGTGAAATGTCTCTGTCACTTCTTGCAGACAGGATCCCTCAGCAGACTTCCTGGTCTGCTGGCTCTTGCAATCTTTCCACCCTGTCTTTTTGGTATTCCCCGAGCCTTAGGTGCAGGAGTTGTGATGCAGATAAATTCTCAGGCGCCAGGCTCCCCTCTCTGATCAGTTAGTTCTCTGTGCATGTGGACCTGCTGCACTGTGGCTTTCTGTAATGGCCTTCCTTTGCTTCAGATGAGGGCTGAGAGCTCCACTGATCTGTGGGTAGAAGGATGCATTTTTAGAATGCAGTTAGAAATGACCCTAGTTTAGGAAAGTGGCGGTAACAGGCTCACCTTTAAGATCCACCACTTCGCTAGCCCTGGGTAGTTGACTGGGTTTCCAGACATGACTTTCCTCCTGTTGAGTGGGTCTTCAATTCAATTAGTCAGCTGATGGTCACCTCTGAGGTATGAGTGCTACTGATTTGCCTTTAGGGACATCTTGTCATTGGGAAGCATTGCCAGCTCAGGTGTGACAACTTTATTTTATGTATATATGTATCTATGCATATGTGTATATACATATATAGATACATAAGTATATATGCATATATACATACATATGTGTATTTTATATATAATTCTAGGTAAATATAAAATAATGACTCTATGGTTTTCCAGAAATTCTTAGTGTTACTTATCACTCCTCCCAATGAAAGCCTCCATCCCTACTTTTCCATCCCCCCCTTCATATCACCCATAATCTCTATGTTTCCCTCTCTAGGGTCCCCACACCTTGTGGCCCATTTTTATTTTCCTGATTTCCGTAGTTACTCCAGGATCTGTACTCAAAAATTGTTCTCTCTCTCTGTCTCTCTCTGACTGTACAGTCCAGACTGGCCTTGAATTTGTGAACTCTTGTCTCAGGTTCCAAGTGACTAGAATTGTCGGCACATGCTTCCATAACCAGTGTTAGTTTACCTTGAATACAGTGCGCTCTATTGACAGGAGGAATAGGGACAAGAAAACAGCAAAGGCTTAGGAAGAGCCAGAAAACTACACAGTCTTTCGCATCCCCTGATTTGTACAGCATCTCTCTCCCAAGGCCGTGGATTTCATCAAGTAGCTATTGCTTTTACTGTGGTAAACTTTAGACTTATCAAAACTTAAACATTTATTAGAATTTTATTTACTTGTGTGTATATATGCATTTGCACACTTGTGGCAATGTGTGATGGTCAGAGGGCAGCCCAGGAGAGTGGAAGATTCTCTGCCTCTACCACATGGGTCCTGGAACTGAATTTGGGCAATAAGGTTTGAGGGAAGGACATTTATCTGCTGAGACTATCTATCTATCTATCTATCTATCTATCTATCTATCTATCTATCTATCTATCTATCTATCTATCTATCTATCTATCTATCCATCCATCTATCTATCATCTATCTATCTACCTTCATCATCATCATCTATCATCTATCTATCTATCTATCTATCTATCTATCTATCTATCTATCTATCTATCATCTATCTACCTTCATCATCATCATCTATCATCTATCTATCTATCTATCTATCTATCTATCTATCTATCTATCTATCTATCTATCTATCATCTATCTTCATCATCATCATCATCATCATCATCATCATCATCATTATCTCTCTATCTCTCTATCTATCTATCTATCTATCTATCTATCTATCTATCTATCTATCATCTATCTCTTACTTATTTTAAATTTTTTTTGACAAATTTCTCATGTCCAAACAATGAAATATAATCATTTTACCCCCACTCTCCTTAACATACCCTCCAGCTTCATGTGCTCTCTATTTAAAAACTAATTTTAAAAAGGTAAAACAGTGGGGACAGGAGGCCAATCTAGTATCAGGAGAGCATGTCCAAAGGTACTGGGGATGCAGAGATGGCTTTTAGGTCAGGGAAGGCTTTGAGCTGGGAGGTCAGTAGGTACCCAGTCACCCAGGACAGGGTTCTTATTCTGGCTTTGGAAGGACTTAAAGTTTCAGAGGTTTACATGGAGGGTCCCAAAAGAAAAAACCAAAGAGACAGAGGGTGCTGGAAGTGTGCAATGTGGCCACTGCAGAGACAAAGGAAGCCGGAGAGAGAGCTGGGGCCCCAAGTGTGGGTGGGAAACATTGGGTAGACTGAAGGCAGACTGAAGTTGGCTCTCAGGCAGTGTGGCAAGAACACAATGAGAAATGTAATAACAGTGATCGTCTGTCTTCACGTTTCAGGGCACTTCACAAGGGTCTCACCCTACCATTTGATGTCTGCATTATCATTGCTTTTAAATGTTTTTATTAGCACATAGAATTATACACAATAATAGGTTTGCTATGCCATTTTCTTACATGTATATCCACCTTACTGCCTGGTCTTGTGTCCCACCCTTTACTTCCATTGACCTCTGTCTTCCTAACTAAAAATGTCAGTAGTATTCCTATACAAATGACGTAGTTGCTGAGAAGAAATCAGGGAACAAAACTCACTCACAATATCTCCAAACTGAACCAATCAAACAGAACATGCACATGTGCACACACATATACATGCACACACATACACGCACACAGAGACACACAAGAAGGGAACACAAACATATACACATACACACATAGGCACACAAACACACATATACAGGCTCATACCCACATACACACATGCATAGACAGACAGAGATACGAGCACACGTGCACAGTCACACACTCACTCACATCTCATCTGGGGATAAATGAAAAAGGGAACAGCGTCTACCTGTTATAAAACACCGGAGGAGGGAACTGAGGCTGTCACTGTGGATAGAACGGCCTCTTGTGTTCCTCTTGTGGGAAGAGAGAACACAGAGCAACCATCCTGCTGAACACAATCCACACAGTCAGCTCAATCCCCATCAAAACACCAACACTGTTCTTCACAGAAATAGAACAAAAATCCTCAGATTCATACAGAAGCACGGCAGGCCCCCAAGAGCCAAAGGCAGTTCTGACTAGAGGACAGGCTGGCTGTACCCCTGCCCTGATTCACATTATCCCACAGAGCCACAGTTAGATAGACAGCATGGTGCTGCACAAGAGTTGGCTCAAACCAGTATCTGCACCCATTCTATCTACCACCCATGTCGGCATTACTTCCCAGACCTACCCAGAATTCCACACTCTTCCCATTTCTGCCTGGATTATACTGAACATGCCTCTCACAGGCATGGGACAATCATCCACCCCTGGCCATCTGGCTTCTGGATTTCTGAAGCTCACAGTTCCAGCAGTTAGAATTGTCACCGGGCTTCCTCTATCCAAATCCTCGCCATGGCTTCTATCACTCATCTCATTAGCAGCTTCTCACATTGCTGTAACCTCCTACCCAGCAAGGAGACACCTAGGGAGGAAGAGTTGGTTGGCTCCTGGCTTGGAGAGAGAGTGTGTTAATGCCGGGAAAGGCGTGATGGCAACTGGTTGCATCACAGACATGGTGAGGGTGTAGAATGTACTCATCACCCGTCCCTTTGTGCTGTCTAGATCCCCAGCTGGTGGGGTGCCGACTTACTTCAGGGGGTGCTTCGTCCTGCAAGTATATCACAGACACTGCAGAGGTGTGTCTCCTAGGAGACTCTAAATTCAGTCAAACTGACAATACAAATGAATTACCACACTCTTTTATACACACAAAATCAGAATTATACAATGACTTAGAAGGTCCATCTGACTGTGGGTCTCCTCTGCCCTCTCTACTTCCCCTCACTCATTCTGGCCTCAAATTTGTACTGACTTCCTTGCTACCTGTAGGATCAGGAATAGTTCTGACACAGGGTCTTTGCATTATTATTTTTACTTATATGTCTCCACAACTCATCTTTAAAAGAAATATTACTGTATTATCTATCTGTCTATCATCTACCTATCTATCTATCTGTCTGTCTGTCTGTCTATCATCTATCTATCTATCTATCTATCTATCTATCTATCTATCTATCTATCTATCTATCTATCTATCTAACTATCTATCTATCATCTATCTATCATCATCTATCTATCTATCTATCTATCTATCTATCTATCTATCTATCTATCTATCATCTATCTATCTACCTACCTATCTATCTATCTATCTATCTATCTATCTATCTATCTATCTATCTATCTATCTATCTATCTAATTATCTATCTATCTATCATCTATCATCATCTATCTATCTATCTATCTATCTATCTATCTATCTATCTATCTATCTATCTATCTCTTTCTGTCTGTCTGTCTGCCTTTATTTGCATGTACACACATGCAGCTCAGAGGACAATGTGAAGGGAGTCTGTTCTCTTTTTCTACCATGTGGGTCTCAGGGATTGAGCTAAAGTCATCAGGACTGGCCCAAGCACCTTGTCCCACTGAGCCCTCTTGCAGGTCCAAGCTCCACAATTCTTGTTTATTCCTTTCAGGATTTTGTGAAATGTCTGAAGGAAGTCTGTATGGGATTCCTTCTAACGAAATTATGCCTCCTTCTACCTTCCAATTCTTTCCTCCTCAGTTCTTTTTATTTTTAACTTGATCTTTATCCACCATCTGGTGTGCTATGAAGTTTAATTATTTAACTTTTTGTACTCTTTGCAAAGTTCCTCTTCCTTCATCCCCTAGTGAGAGCCTACTGTTGTATGTACAAGGCCCAGTGGGGGAAGTAGGTGGGAAGTGGTGTGTTGTTTTGACAATTTACTTTGATGTCTAGAGATTTGTGCTCTCAGCCTTGGTCAGAGGCTCATGGGTCATGCAGACACTCATCACTGGCCAGAGTCCCAAAAATAAGTAACGCAAGCATCTACCACACATTCAGGAAGTCAAATATCTTCCACATCAGATTCACATGGTTATATGAGCAATAACCAATTGAGCTTCTTGAGTGTGGTTTGGGATAATTTCTTTGGACTGTGGCCAGTGCTCTACCTGGGGTGAGAATAGAGGTTTATTTGTGTCTTCTCAGGAAGTCACACAACATAAACTTATTGTGATATTATATTCCTTGTCCCTTAAAGTTGGGTTGTCATCTTTGGGCAGCGGGGACACTTTCCTTGATAGCATTTGCAGGCAGAGTTCTCTAATCTTGTCCTTTATCCCAACATTACTTTTCTTCTTGGGGGTATCTGTTGATGGTTTCCACTGTGGTTTAACAATCTGAAACATGGCCTGGTATTTGGCAAAAGAACAGAGAGGAGGACCAGTGTAACCAAATCGAAGACCCAGATTAATCCACACACTTTCAAATATCTGATTTTTGACAAAAAAGCTAAAAATATAAAATGGAAAAAAAAGCATATTTAACAAATGGTGCTGGCATAACTGGATATCAACATATAGAAGAATGAAAATAGACCCATATCTACCACCATGCACAAAACTCAAGTCCAAATGGATCAAAGACCTCAACATAAAGCCAGCCACACTGAACATTATAGAAGAGAAAGTGGGAAGTACACTTGAACGCATTAGCACAGGGACAACAATGAGGACCTTAAGAGAGACATACATAGGTCTAATCTACATGTGAAGTAGAAAAAGACAAGCTCTTCTAAGTTGAAGAGGAGGGGAGAGGCAGGAAGGAGAGCAGAGAAAATGTAGAGCTCAATAAGAACCGATAAATCAGCTGCTCTCCCCTCAACAGGTCTGGTGTTTACAGCCCAATACCCACAGATCCTCAGCTTTGCTAACTGGACTGTATTTCAGAGGCCCATCTCCTACACTGACTTGTTTTCTGTGTTTTGCCTCTCCTCTCCCATTCAGAGTGGATTTCCTCATTTTGTTACCCCGCTTGCTGACACAGCCTTTGGGGTCACAGATGATTCTGGTAGCTCAGTTTCAAGCTTTCACTCAGGCTTTTACTCCCATCAGCACTGACGGCTTGAGTAGTCCAGGACCCATAGTCGTTGGAGAAATCATGTCACCTGGCTTCTTCCCGTTCCTGGCTTTCTGTTGTCATTCATTCTTGTGCTGGTTTGGATGTCCTTTCTGCTTTTACTTAAGGAAGCTACACTTGGGGAGTCAATCCAAATACAAAAGTGCTCGTCTCTAGGCTGTTCTTATAAAGACCAGTTTCTCCATCCATTCACCTTCATCTCTCACAACTACAAGGCCACTTTCTGGAGAAGATCACCCTGGCAGGAAGCAGGGTGCTCCTCCTCCATTCCTTTACACGACTCCTTGGATTCCCCATCACAGTGTTTCAGACATCCACACTTTTCTTTCCAGGCAACCCAGGTGTGAACGAGTGTGAAGACACTACCACGTGTCCGGCTTATGCCACCTGCACTGACACCGCGGACAGCTACTACTGCACCTGTAAACGAGGCTACCAGTCCAGCAATGGACAAACCAACTTTAAGGGCCCAGGAGTGGAGTGTAAAGGTGGGTTTTTGTCGTGTGACTTTCTGGGGACGTATAAACCCCATGTATGGCGGTGGCCACAGGACAGAGAAACAATCCTCCACACCGTGCTCAGGCAGCTCAATTGTTTATCAATCATATAACCATGGGGAGGGCCTTGTGAATCTGTTATGGAAGGTATCTTGACTTCCTGAGTCTTGGGAGTCCCTCCTCCTTGCGGAGGGTGTGCTTCAGTTCAGAAGAAATCACTACACAAGTGTTCACATTCCATTGAAGCCTTCCAGTGTTTGGTAGGTCAGGCTCATGCTGGCTGGGCACTGGGTGTGGTTACTTCCTGCCATTCCTACCACACGCCCCAAATTCCTGGGCACCCTTCCTTTCTATCTATCCATTAGTACAAATACATATCTAAATAGGCACAAAGCTTTCCCTTTCCTCCCTCATGCCCGCCTTATTTTCCCTTTTCATCTATACACCTATCTATGCATTTGCCTATCCATCTGCCCTTCCATCTGTCTGTCTGTCTGCCAACTCATTATGCCCATCAATAAATCTGTCTGTCCACACAGAGGAAAACCATCTACACTACTCTCTCCTTGCGTCTCTCTCTCCCTTTCTTCTCCCTTCTCTTTCTACCCACCCATCCACACATCTGTCCACACATGGGAATATCAATCTCCACACACCTCTCTCTCCTTCCCTTCATCCATTTCATTCACTATTTCTCCTGACTCCTCTTCCTTGCAAAATCTCACAGATGGCTGTGCCTCAAGACTGAGTGTCTCAAGAGGACAAGATGTGGTGTTTGGCTTAGCAACCCACTGTTATGACCTGGGAACCCAAGTTTAAGATTGATCAGGTTTACAAAGAGAGACCCTGGACCCCATCAAAGTCGCCAAATGATGAGGATTGATAAAACAAATAAAAGGAGGTTCAATCTGTAGGGCGAGAGCAGTTTGTCACTCCAACTTTTCTCTTTGCTCAGATGTTGACGAATGTCTTCAAAGCGACTCACCTTGTGGTCCTAACTCAGTCTGCAAAAATTTGCCTGGGCGATCCCAGTGCAACTGTACTAGTGGCTTCTCTTCTCCCACTGGGAAGAGCTGGACTCTGGGAAGTTCAGATAATTTTCTCTGCAAAGGTAATGTCTTCAGACTCTCTGCTATGGGTCTTTGGTGGTCAGAACTTGATTCTCTTCCCTCATTCTTTTCCTTTGCCTTGCAGACATCGATGAGTGTTTGAAGGTTGGGATCTGCCCTGCATACTCCAACTGTTCAAACTCTGTGGGAAGCTACAAGTGCACCTGCCAACCTGGCTTCTTCCGGAATGGCCTTGTTTGTGAAGGTTTGTGGCACTTGGTTTTTGTCATTTCCTATATGTTTTTGTCTGTGTTGATGACAGAACCCAAGGCTTAGCACCTGCCACGTTGGGCAACTCGGCTACACTTGGCTCTTTTTAAATTTAACCATTCACAAATTGTGCCAAACTCTTCCTCCCCCCTTTAACCAACAATTTTACTGCCTCCTTTCATGCCTTTGTTGTGGCCCTGTTGCACTTGATTGTGTTTGCTGTGACCAAGAGAAACTTCACAATGTCTACACCACTGAAGGAAATCTCCCTTCCTACCATTTGCAGTAACCATAGCTGCTCAGGGAGGAGTGGGGCCTCAGGAACTGCCGCAACTTTTGGGAGTTTATGTGCACAACAGTTCTGTCCTGTCCAGAAAATGTGGTACATAACAGCACTCCTTTCCATCCTCTGGCCATTGCATTCCTTCTGCCCATTTTCCATGTGGATCCCATTATTTTTTAAGATTTATTTATTTATTTACTATGTGTACAGTATTCTCAGTATTCTGTCTGCATGTATGCCTGCGGGCCAGAAGAGGGCACCAGATCTCATTACAGATGGTTGTGAGCCACCATGTGGTTGCTAGGAATTGAACTCAGGACTTTTGGAAGAGCAGGCAGTGCTCTTAACCACTGAGCCATCCCTCCAGCCCCCTAGATTCCATTCTTGACACTAGCCTGGGCCTCATTCATGTGCAAGTGCCAATTAGTCCCAGAGAAAGAGCAGAGCAATCAGGCTTCTGGAGACCCAAGTTTGGAACTAACACCCACCACTTGTGCATTCTATTGGCTAGCACAAGCAAAAGGACAAGATGGATTCAAGGAGGTGGGGGAATCAAACGTCATTTCCTTGTGAGAGTAGTGGAGAAACCAAGTGGCATTAAATCCACACCCCAAAGTGTAGTTGTAGGAGGAATGAAGGATAATGGCTATTTTTTGTGAATGTTGATAATCATGTTTTAAAACTCTTTGCAACATTTTCACTTATGTTCTTTTGGCCAGAATTTATTCTTATGGCTATGTATAGCTGCAAGCGAGGCTTGGAAGCATGCCTCTGAGTGGCCAGAAGGAAAGAGAGCACGTGTGTTGGAGGGTCTTCATCATGCCAGCTACCAGTTAGCACAGAGAGTGCATCTCTCATGTGTAGTCTTCTCTTCTTGATCCCCCACTTAAATTCTCCTACATTTCCCCCCCCCAACTCATCAGATAAAGATGAATGTGCGGAACACAACAGTTGCCCAGAGAATGCTTCTTGCCACAACACTGTTGGAAGTTATTATTGTACATGTGACTCAGGACTCGAATCTAGTGGTGGAGGGTCAACATTCCAGGGCCTGGGAGAATCCTGCGAAGGTAGGTGAAGGTGTTGACCAGGAACTTAGATAAAACCTAGTTGCAAAGGCAGTTATAAAAAGTTTGGGCTTAGGATGAATTCAAGATTTTCATCTGAAAAACTGAAGCCAAGAGTTCTTCCTTCTGTTCCCCAATCCTCCTCTCCCCTCTCTCCCTCCCTTCCGTCCTTCCTTTGTTCCTGCCGTGCTTTTGGGTATGTGTACATCATGGTACATGTGTGGAGGTCAGAGAACAATTTTTGGGAGCTGGTTCTGCTACTTGCACCTTATGGAGACAGATCTCTCTTGTTTCTGCTGCTGCACTGCATACCTACCAAGATTACCTAACTCCTCCCTGTGAGCTGTGCATCATAAACATACTAAGGTTCTGGATTGCTGTCAGAGAGAGCACAGCCTACCTGACCTTGGTCTTTCTGTACCTGTGTTTATGAGCTAGTACCGCTTTATCAGTGACATACTTCCTCCAGCAAGGCTTCAGTTCTCGAACCTCTCCAAACAGCACCATCAGCTGGGTACCAAGTGTCCAGATGCCTGAGCCTCTGGAGATCATTCATTCCCAAGCCACCACATTCCAGCCCCTGGCCCCCACAGGCTCGTGGCCATATCATAATGTATAATGCATTTAGTCCCAGCCAGAACTTTACATGCTAATACTTTCCTGGCTCAAATGTCATCGTTCCTCATAACTCGACTTTCTGTTTAGATGTGGATGAGTGCTCCAGGAACGCCACTCTTTGTGGCCACAACTTGATTTGCATCAATACCCCGGGGTCCTACAGCTGCTCCTGCCCATCTGGATTCTCTTTGTCAGTTTCTCAGATTCCTGATAATACAGCAGATATTAACTGTACAGGTAATCTCCTTAGCCGTGTAGAGGACTCAATGGGTATTAAATGAATCCCAAATATAGTGACAATTGGGCTGAGGAGGAAGGAAGACTTGATTGGGGGAGGGGGAGGGAATGGGAGGTGGTGGCGGGGAAGAGGCAGAAATCTTTAATAATTAAATAAATTAATTAATAAAAAAATGGGCATTTGTTCTTGCTAACAATGAACTAGTTTTTCTGTTTCATCTAGTGTCCTGAGGGCCTGTGTCTATAGTAGCCGATAGGTCTCAATAATTGTCTCTGGCTGGGCACTCTACTGAGACACCAGTTTCCACAGTGACACTCGAGCTTCCTTCTGTTTTGAAAAAAGTGTGATTCTAAGAGCAAGAATGCAGAACATGCCAGGTATTTAAGAGTCTGAGCTTGTAGATCTCAGAATATCACTAATATCTTATCCTGTTGGTTACAATCAGGAACCAAACTAGAATCCAAAGGGGAAAAACTCTGCATGTCACTTGGTTAATTTTGGTTGTCATCTGGACACAATCTAGAATTGTCTTGGAAGAGTCTTGGTGAGGAGGAGTCTAGGTCAGGTTGATCTGTGGGTATGCATTCTGGTTTCATTCTGTTGCCATGACAACACCATAATCAAAGCAGCTTAGGGAGGCAAGGGGTTATTTGACTTACACTTCTAGGTCACAATGATTGTCACTGAGGAAAATCAGGGCAGGAACTCATGTCAGGAATCTGGAGCAGGAGCCGTGGAAGAATGCTATTGGCTAGGTCACTTTCAGCTTTGCTCACAGATTCATTCTTAGATAACTTCCTTCTTCAGTTGGGGACCACTTGCCCAGGGATAGTGCCACTCACAGGGGACTTGGTTCCATCAATTAAGACAACAAAGCCAGTTCCTCACAGATATGTCTACAGACCAATCTGATGAAGACAATTAGTGAAAATGTCTTTTTAGGTGTTTCTAAACTGGTCAAGTTGATGGTTAATGCTAACTAGAACAGCACATCTGTGGAGGATTGTCATGACTCTGTTAATTGATGTGAGGTGATCCTCCCATCATGGATGGTGCCATTCATTGTAGGTCCTGACTACCTGGGAGTGGAGAGGTGAGCCAAGCAGTGAGCATTAATACCTTCAGCTCTGTTTGCTCTTGACTATGGATGTGACTGACTAGTTCAAGTCCCTGCCTTGATTTTCCTGCAGTCATGAAATGACATACTTATAGTACTTTCTCCCATAAATTGCTTTTTTCAGGGTACTTTATTAAAGTAACTGGAAAAAACCACTAGGACATGGAGTCATGCGTGTGTTGAGGAAGTAGAGGGGTGGAAGACAGCCATCTTTGCTGTATCTACCATACACTAGAGCTCAGTGTGCATCTCCAGTCTTTGTGAGGGAAATGCTTGTTTTTATTGACTTACAATACTATATTTCTCATGACTTGTTGACCTTTTCTAGATGATATTATTATAAGAAATACAATAGAAGTAGAAAAAGGTAAAGAGGCCGTAGAGTTAAACTAATTTGGCCTTATTATTTCCCATGAAGCCATTCAGGATCCCTAGCAAGACCAAAGAGAACTTTGGGCAGATAAGACCATTTCTGTCCATGTGACAAATGAAAAAAACAGTTTTGGGAAGAAGGATTTATTTTAGCTAATGCTAAATAAACAGCTAGGCCATTCACCAGCTCAGCTTCATTTTCTTTTTCTTGTTCCTTTTTTTGGGCGTATGCGTCTCTATGTGTGTATTCATGGGTATGCTTGTACACACGTGTGACCATGTAGTACATGAATATGTGCACAAGTAGACCAGAGTTGAACCTCAGGTGTGGTTCTTCACGGTCCATCCACCTTGCTTGTTTGAGAGTCTTCCACTGAGCCTGGGGCTCTCTTTTGTTATGTGCAAAATGATTAGCTTTAGTTGTTAACTTGCCACAAGCTAGAATCATCTGGGAAAAGAGTCCCAATGAAGGATTGTCTAGATCATGTGGCTCTATGGGCATGTCTATGGGGGATTGTCTTGATTGCATATTAATTGATGTGGCAAGACCCAGCCCACTATGGGTGGCACTCTTCCCTAGGCTGGGGTTTCTGAATGCATGTGCTCAAATCCGGAATCACACATTCATTCTCTCTCTGCTTTTGTGAGTTAGAGGCACAATAATCTCGAATAAACTAAAAACAAGTCCCAAACTCTCTGACCTTTGGCCTCTTAGGGCCTCCATACGGGCCACTTCAAGTTCCTTTCTTCACTTCCTCACAACAATGGCTACAAGCTGGAGCTGTGAGCTAAAATACGCCCTTTCTTCCCTAAACTGCTTTTTGCCTGGGTATTTTCTCGTAGGCAACAGAAGTGAAATCAGTGACACCAGCTGCTAGGGTCAAACTGAGCTCCTTATCCTTGCTCTGCAAATTCTTTATGCACAGAATCATTGCTCTCCCATGTACTCGTTCCCCACTGTACAGATATTGATGAGTGCCATGTCATGTGCCCTCCCAACTCGTCATGCACGAATACTCCTGGGAGCTACTTCTGCACTTGCCATCCTGGCTTTGCACCCAGCAGCGGACAAGTGACTTTCACAGACCCAGAAGTGGCATGTGAAGGTGAGCCGAGGATTTCCCAGGTGGCCTAGGATGTGGCCTTCTCCGCATTTTATGAAGTTCTTTATAGATTTGCTTTTTTATTGCAGATATTGATGAATGTATCCAAGATCCATCCCCATGTGGACAAAATTCTGCCTGCACCAATGTCCCAGGATCCTACATCTGCGGCTGCCTTCCCAACTTCCAGCCAGATCCAGAAGGATCCCAGGCATATGGCAACTTCAGTTGCAAAAGTAATGTCTTAGTGTATTGGCAAGGGTAGCTGTGTCTTTGCTTTACTTGTAAAACCTTTTTCTTTTCTATTAACTGGGTTCTCTGCTTACTTTTATCTCACCTATGCAGTATTTTCCTCCTATTTACTCCTTTATGGATTCATTGGTCCACTCACTAATAAGTTATTGAGTGGATTTTGGATTAAGTATGCTTTCTTTTTTCAGACAGTGTTTCATGTAGTTCAGGTTAGCCACAAACTCACTGCTGGCCTTGAACCCCATTCCTCATCCTTCCATCTACCAATTGCTGGAATCGTAGGTGTTCATGACCACATGCAGTTTGAATTATAAACCCGAAAGAGTGAAGGTCATATTGTCCCAGGTTACAGTATGCACAAAGGTCCTGGGGTTCACACAGTGTGAGTAGTTTTAGATGTAAACAGGAACCATGGGAAGAGTTCAGGCTCCCTGGGGTGTTGGTGTCTTGTGAAAGCATTTCATTTTTTCTCTCAAGAACAAAAGCTTTTTTTATTTTTTTTTTTATTTATTTTTTTTATTTTTCAATACTGGGTTTCTCTGTAGCTTTGGAGCCTGTCCTAGAACTAGCTCTTGTAGACCAGGCTGGCCTCAAACTTACAGAGCTTTGCCTGCCTCTGCCTTCTGAGTGCTGAAATTAAAGGTGTATGACACAATTGCCTGGCTTAAAAGCTTAAAAAATTTTAAGTAATGGATATTAAAATGTTTTTGGCCAGATCACAGTACTGAGCATGAACACAGGTTGGGGAGGAGCTCATGAGCCTACTGTCGCGGGGGGCAATTGCTAACTGCCCAGGGAGGGCCAGTTTTCTCCAAGGATGTGCCCCTGTGTATTGTTACTTTTCTGTCGCCATGATGAAATACCATGGCCAAGACAACTTTAGAAACTTAGGGTTTCAGAGTGTTAGAGTCCATGATGGTGGAGAGTGATTGAGGAAGACACCCAGTGCTACCTCTGACTTCCAGATGCACAGGCATACATGCTATACATGCATGTAAATGTTCATACACATGTACACCACACACACACACACTAAAATCTAAAGTGGAATGTGTGCTGCCTGAATGGCTGCAATGAAGCACAATGACAACACAAATGTACTTAAGGTCCTTCCCGCCACAGGGCTCAGCATATCACCCGTGCCATGTGTCCTCCGCTTGCTCCTTCCCTATTTTATTTTTTCTGTCTCCTCCTCACAATGAACCATTTAGAAATAGTTATTATTATACCTCTTCATTCCCACTGTTAATTTTTTATTTATGGTGCCTAACACAATGTAAATATTATGTTTGTTCTGAGAAAACAGTGAGAAGAGCATCATTCAGACGCAAATCCTCCTCCCATTCTTTCTCCCTTCCTCTTCTTCCTCATTTCCTCCCTTTCCCCTTCTCTCCTTCCCTTTTCCTTTCTTCCCTCTCATCTACTATTTTCTTCTCTCCTTCTTCTTCTCCCTTTCTCCTCCTTTCCTCCTCCCTCCTTTCCTCCTACTCCTCTTCATCTTCCCCTCTCCTCTCATATCTCATGCTTTTTCTTACCCTTTACAGTCTATTCATTAAAGCCCCTTTTGACTTGCCACTTTCTCCACACACTAACATCCACTTAAATATATTTAACCTGTGGAAATCAGAATCTGTATATGAGTGACAATATGTAGTATTGGATTTTTTATAAATCTCTGTTACCACAATATAATATTTTCCAGTTCCATTAATTTTCTTAGAAATTTCATATGGCTGAACAATATTCTTCTATAATATCTATATCTATATCTATCTATCTATCTATCTATCTATCTATCTATCTATCTATCTATCTATCTAATTTATCCACTCATCTGTTGATGGACAGCTAGGCTGATATCTCTTCTTAATTCTATTCTTCTTCTTGAAAAGAATCATTCTGCCTTCAGGCATGCACCAGCTTGTTTACCTTTGTTTGTCCTATGGAGGGTCATATTAGACAGGCCCATATTTTTATATTGCATGGCGACCACAGTCTCACTTGCTACACAGAAGGTGGGCACCTAGCCATTTTAGACCAGCTAACACCATTCTAAACAAAGGGTCAGGATATGCTAATGTCACTCGGCTCCTTCTTTGTAATTGTGGGAGGTCGCCTGGGGAAGAGGTGTTAATTTAGTCTAAGTGACAGAGCCATCATAGTTGTGGATGTGACCTAAGTCCTACTACCTAGAAAACAAAATGCTAATAAATTTCCCCCTCAGTTTACCTTTTGGTATAAAAGCTCTTTGGAGAATAAACGTTGGTGATATTTGAGGTTGTGAACTCAGGATTTCATGAGGGATCCCTAAAAACTCCCTTCCGATAAAGGCATGTGAGTTGTACCTCAATTATTCTTATGCCTCCCCTCTGGTCTAAGAAATAATTTATGGTCCTGACTGGTCCCAGATCACAACAGCCTTAGAATTTTACATCAATGGTATCTTAGTTTCTTGTCACTGTGAAAAATTAACTTGACAATAGCAACTCAAGGGAAAAGAATTTATTCTGGTCTTGGTTCCGTGTGAGGAAGTTGAGGCAGCTGGTCACATCACATCCACAGTCAGGAGCAGAGAGCTATGCGTGCTGTTGCTGCTTGATTTTCCCATTCTGTGCAGTCCAGGCTCTCTTGTCCAAGGAACGGTCCTGCCCACAGTTAATCTAATTAAGATGATCTGCCACAGGAGTGCCCAGAGGCTGACCTCTCAAGTTATCCTGGATTCTGTTGAGATCGTAGTTGACGGAATCGTCACTGTGGCATTGGGCATCATACTCTGTGTCATGTCCTGTCTTGCTCCCTTTAAGCCTGTGCCATGCCCTTGGAGCTTCTTAACTTGCTGTTTAACTGAGTTTGGTTCTAGTCCCTGCTTGTGCAAGGTTGGATGTTGTGTATATAAGTCACAGAATCAGTTTGACTTGTAGTCACACCTTACTGTTTGCTGCGGGTTTTCTTCTTCCTTCCTAGGGATTCCCTTCAAGTGTAAGGAAGACTTGATACCTAACAGTGAGCAGATACAGCAGTGCCAAACAGGGAGAGCCAGGGATCTTGACGATGTAAGTTTTATAACATAATATTTTTCTTTATTCTTGAGAATTTCATGCATGTATACAATCTAATATGATAATAACCAACCCCTACTTTTCCCTGATGTCCAACCTCTCTCAACCTGGATCTCTTCCAACTTCATGTCCTGTTTTTCTTTGATTACTCACTTTATTCAGCCAGTGTTGCCCATAGATGCATGGGTGTGGGGCATCCACTGGAGCATGGGACACCACCAGATGCCACAGCCCCAAGAAAGAATGATTTTCCTTTTCCTAGTAGCTATCACAGCCATGAGCTCTTCATGGAGGGGGGCTGGAGAGGATCTCCATAGTCTATGCCCAGAAGTTTGGCTGGCTTGGTCTTGTGTAGATACCCATAGCTGCTATGTGTTCTTGAGTGCATTTGCCATGTTATCTCCAGAAGACAACATCTCACTGCTTTCTTCCCCACCCTTCTGCTCTTACTTTCTTTCCACTTCTTGGCCCACTAGGCTCTCTGCGTCTTGGTGTGTGTGTGTGTGTGGCTTTGATATAGATGCCCCTTTTAGGGCTGGGTACATATTATTATTGAATATGTAAGCATTGTTGAACACTCTTAGTTCTTGATGTTTTCCAAGAAGCTACTTAGGTTAAAGATTGCTTCAGCAATCTTAAAATAAACGCAATAGCAAAATAGCAAAACCCATAGTGATTGTATTGTTCTTAAAAGTGGAAACTATTCCTTTCTTCTTGCAAAACGCCCTCTCTGTGGCCCAAGATGACTGCTCTGGTTTCTGCCATCCGATCTGTGTTTTAGGTAGTGGAGAGAGGACAAGAAAAAATTAAAGTCTCCTTCCAGTTTAAGAATATGGTTTAGACATTCGAAGGCATGGGTAAGATAAAGACACCCTCTCCCTCTCCCTCTTGCTACCTGTGGCAGGTGAGAAAGACAGCCAAGGGTCATGAGAGTGAGTAAACTACCCCTTTACTGCACCAGTGCAGCTTACAGAAGAGTGGGCCTGGCACCCTACCTGTTAAGTTATTGTTGGGGTCTCAAATGAACCAGCCCTGAGGGCATGAGATGGGGAGAGCTCACCCTGTGCCCTCCTCATATCCCCCCTCCAGGAATCAGGAGAGAGGGCCTTGTACCTTGCCTGGGCAAAGAAGTAGAGTTGACCCTGGTGATGTGAGTGTGAGGGACCCAGATATGAGGATGCAAGAACAGGCCCATAACCAGGGCTCTGAGCTGACCCACTCCAACATCTGTGAACTGGCGGATCATGTGAAGGGCATGGACCTACAGATCTAAACCCACAGGGTCTTCATAACACAGGACAACAACAGGGTATCCAAGAGGAGCCCCAGTGAGAGTCTGATATTGGTGGTGGAACAGAAGCCGGAGGCCTTGAGCCAGACCAGTGAACACTTGCAAGTAAAATGAATGGACTAAAGAGAAAACTGTGACTCAATGGGCCACACTACAGCATTCACGACAAGATTCTTTTTTTTTTTGTTTCATTATTGTTTCTCTTTTTTTCAAACTTTACTTTGATTTGAAGTTGAGGTTGCAGGAGTAGAGGAAGATATGGAGAGATGGGGAGATAAGTAGGGTCAGAATGTATAATTTGAAGTCAACAAAGAATCAATAAAAGTTAAGAGAAGAACATGGTTTAGATAAGAAGGTGGAATTGAAAAGAATGTGCTCAGTTTTGACTTTGGAGGTGGTACTTTTGATGTGTCAATCCTCACTATTGAGGATGGAACTTTTAAAGTCAAATCCATAGCTGGAGACACCCTCCTTGGTGTAGATGACTTTGATAACCAGAGTCAGACTCCATATTGCCTGTGAACAGGCTAAATGTACTCTCTCTTCCAGAACCCAGGCCGGTAGTAACATTGTTTCTATGAGGGAATTGACTTCCATACCTCCATTTCCTGTGCTCAGTTTGAAGAACGAATGCTGTCCCGTTCCATGGCACTCTGGGTCTTATAGAAAAGGCTCTCCAAAGTAGACGAGTCATAGATCCATGGTATTGTCCTGATCGGGGGTTCTACCAGGACCCCCAATATTCTGAAGCTTCTACAAGACTTCTTCAGTAGAAAAGGACTGAATGAGAGCATTAACCCCATTGAAGCTGTTGTTTATGGTGCAACGATCCAGGCAGCTGTTCTATCTGGAGACAAGTCTGAGAATGTTCAGGATTTGCTGCTTTTAAATGTCACCCCTCTTTCCTTTGGTATTGAAACTGTTGATGAGGTCATGACTGTCCTCACCAAGTGCAGTACACTGCCATTCATACCAAGAAGACACAGACCTTCACCACCTACTTTGACAAGCTAGGTGTGCTTTTCAGGTGTATGAAGGTGAAAAGGTCATGACCAAGGCTAACAACCTGCTTGAAAAGTTTGAACTCACAGGCATACCTCCAAAACCCAGGGGCATTTCTCAAACTTAAGTCACTTTGACATTGATGCCAATGACATCCTCAATGCTTCTAGAGGTAAGAGCACAGGAAAGGAAAGCAGGGTCACCACCACCTATGACAACAACTGCTTGAACAAGGAGGATGTTTAGTGCATGACCCAGGAAGCTGAGAAGTTTAAAGGTAGATATGAAAAGCAAAGAGATAAGGTACTGCCCAAGAATTCAATGGAGTCATACGCATTTAGCATGAGAGAGCAAGAGCTGAAGATGAGACGCTTCCAGGCAAATCAATAGAGGACAAATGGAAGATTCTAGATGAGTTTAATGAAATCATCAGTTGCCTGTATAAGAATCAGACTGCAGAGAAGGAAGAATCTGAACACCAGCAGAAAGAACTGGAGAAAGTCTGAAACCATGACTACCAAGCTGTACCAGAGTGCTGGCACAATGCCTGGGCTTCCTTGGTGGGGAGAACCCCTCTCTCTCATGGTGCTTCTTCAGGACCCACCATTGAAGAGGTGGATTAAGCCAATCCAAGTAGAGGCATAGTTTTGTTCCACAGGGAAACATTTGAAGTACCCAGGTTTAGCATTTTACTTGGCAGTTTTAAATATAAGCTGCTACAATAAATTACTGAATATTTTCAAGAGAGCTTAAATTTGGAACACGTGCACAGGGAGTGGAAGTAAGACATTGTGCTTTATAAGTGCTGTTTCCTAAACAGAAAATGAAAAGTCTAAAAAACGATTTAAATTGACACTCCCCACCAAAAGAGGAATATTCCTAAGTATTACTTTTAGTCACAATGCATTGACCAAAATAATATTAAACTATTGGGAAGACAAAATATTTTTCCTGTCAAAACTTGAGGAGTTCTTTTAAAAGGGAAACAAAAGCAGGGCAACTGGAGAGTTAAGTCAGTAGTCAGGAACATGGCTGCTTTCCCCAAAGACCCAAGTTAGAGTCCCACTACCCGCGTCAGTCAGCTCACAACTGCCTAAAACTCCAGCTTCCAGGGACACGCTTTTTGTCCTCAAAACAATCACATTTACAGGTACATGAGAGCATGCATGCATGAATGTGTGTGTGTGTGTGTGCACATGCATACACACGTACAAAACCAAGTCTTTGAATTTTAATTATTTATCTATGATGCTGAGCATTTAACCCAGGGTCTTGTGCCTACTAGGCAGGCTCTCTGCTTTTGGGTTGCTTCCTAAGACCAAGGAATTTTTTGAGATAAATTTCATGATTTATTACCAGCAAATGTTTTTTTATGTACATATGCATGTATACATACAAACATATATACATACATACGTACTTATATACATATGTACATACATACATACATACATACTTACACCCTGGAGTCATGCAAACACTTCTCAGGCAGAAGTGGGTTGTGAGTGGAGAACCTGACTTATTAAAACTTACTGTGATCGTAAAAGATTTTTTTTTCTTTTTTTCTTTTTTTTTTATTCTTTTTTACTTAAAATTTCCAACTGCTCCCCGTTTCCCATTTCCCTCCCCCTCCTCCCACATATTGCCCCCTCCCCCCGCTCCCCTCCCCCTATCCCCACTCCCCTCCCCCTCTCCCCACTCCCCTGCCCTTCCCTCTAGGTACTGAAGAGCAGTCCAAATTCCCTGCCCTGCAGGAAGTCCAAGGTCCTCCCACTTCTATCTAGGTCCAGGAAGGTGAGCATCCAAACAGGCTAAGCTCCCACAAAGCCAGTTCATGTATTAGGATCGAAACCTAGTGCCATTGTCCTTGGCTTCTCATCAGCCTTCATTGTCCGCCTTGTTCAGAGAGTCCAGTTTCAACCCATGCTTATTCAGTCCCAGACCAGCTGGCCTTGGAGAGCTCCCAATAGATCAGTTCCACTGTCACAGTGGGTGGGTCCACCCCTCGTGGTCCTGATTTTTTGCTCATGTTCTCCCTCCTTCTGCTCCTCATTTGGACCTTAAGAGCTCAGACGGTTGATCCAAATTGGGTCTCTGTCTCTCTCTCGATCCATCGCCAGATGAAAGTTCCTGTGCCATTCTCCTTGGCCTCTCGTCAGCTCTCATTGTCCACCACATTAAGAGAGTCCTGTTTTATCCCATGTTTTTTTCAGTAGCAGTCCAGCTGGCCTTGGTGAGCTCCCAATAGATCGGCCCCCCTGTCTCAGTGGTTGGGTGCACCCCTCATGGTCCTGACTTCCTTGTTCATGTTCTCTCTCCTTCTGCTCCTCATTATAACCGTGGGAGCTCAGTCCGGTGCTCCAGTGTGGGTCTCTGTCTCTATCTCCATCCATCGCTAGATGAAGGTTCTATGGTGATATGCAAGATATTCATCAGTATGATTATAGGATAGGTTCATTTCAGGTTCCCTATCCTCAGGTGCCCCAATGAACTAACTGGGGACATTGCCCTGGGCTTCTGGTAGCCATTCCAGGTTCAAGTCTCTTGCCAACCCTTAGGTGGCTCCCTTAACTAAGGTATGAGTTTCCCTGCTCCCCCATCCAACCTTCCTTTACCCCCAATCAACCCGATTCCCCCAGTTCCCCTCATCCTCTCCTTCACACTTTTCTCTCCCCATCTCCCCTCATCCCCATCCCACCCCACCCCCCAAGATTCCCATTTTTTGCCCATCAATCTTGTCTATTTCCCATAGCTGGGAGGATATCTATATGTTTTTCCTTGGGTTTACCCTCTTGTTTAGCTTCTTTAGGATCACAAATTATAGACTCAGTGGCCCCTATCCATGGCTAGAAACCAATTATGAGTGAGTACATCCCATGATCTTCTTTTTGGGTCTGGGTTACCTCACTCAGGATCGTATTTTCTATTTCCATCCATTTGCATGCAAAATTCGAGAAGTCATTATTTTTTACCGCAGAGTAGTACTCTAAATATATATATATTCCACACTTTCTTCATCCATTCTTCTATTGAAGGGCATCTAGGTTGCTTCCAGGTTCTGGCTATTACAAATAATGCTGCTATGAACATAGTTGGACAAATGCTTTTGTCATATGCTAGGGCATCTCTTGGGTATATTCCCAAGAGTGCTATTGCTGGGTCCAGGGGTAGGTTGATCCCAATTTTTCTGAGAAACCGCCACACTGATTTCCAAAGTGGTTGCACAAGTTTGCAGTCCCACCAGCAATGGATGAGTGTACCCCTTTCTCCACAACCTCTCCAGCAAAGGCTATCCTTGGTGTTTTTGATTTTAGCCATTCTGACAGGTGTAAGATGATATCTCAAAGTTGTTTTGATTTGCATTTCTCTGATCGCTAAGGAGGTTGAGCATGACCTTAAGTATCTTTTGGCCATTTTAACTTCTTCTGATGAGAATTCTCTGTTCAGTTCAGTGCCCCATTTTTTAATTGGGTTAATTATCCTTTTAAAGTCTAGTTTCTTGAGTTCTTTATATATTTTGGAGATCAGACCTTTGTCTGTAGCGGGGTTGGTGAAGATCTTCTCCCAGTCAGTAGGCTGCCTTTTTGTCTTAATGACAGTGTCCTTTGCTTTACAGAAGCTTCTCAGTTTCAGGAGGTCCCATTTATTCAATGTTGCCCTTAATGTCTGTGCTGCTGGGGTTATACATAGGAAGCGATCTCCTGTGCCCATATGTTGTAGGGTACTTCCCATTTTCTCTTCTATCAGGTTGAGTGTGTTCAGATTGATATTGAGGTCTTTGATCCATTTGGACTTGAGTTTTGTGCATGGTGATAGATATGGGTCTATTTTCATTCTTCTAAAGGTTGACATCCAATTGTGCCAGCACCATTTGTTGAAGATGCTTTCTTTCTTCCATTGTATACTTTTAGCTCCTTTATCGAAAATTAGTTGTTCATAGGTTTGTGGGTTAAAATCCGGGTCTTCTATACGATTCCATTGGTCGACTGCTCTGTTTTTATGCCAGTACCACGCTGTTTTCATTACTGTAGCTCTGTAATAGAGTTTGAAGTCAGGGATGGTAATGCCTCCAGAAGTTCCTTTATTATATAAGATTGTTTTGGCTATCCTGGGTTTTTTGTTTCTCCATATAAAGTTGATTATTGTCCTTTCAAGATCTGTGAAGAATTTTGATGGGATTTTAATGGGGATTGCATTGAATCTATAAATTGCCCTTGGTAGAATTGCCATTTTTACTATGTTGATCCTCCCAATCCAGGAGCAAGGGAGATCTTTCCATTTTCTGGTATCCTCTTCAATTTCTTTCTTCAATGCCTTAAAGTTCTTGTCAAATAGATCTTTCACTTCCTTGGTTAGAGTTACCCCAAGATAGTTTATGCTTTTTGTGGCTATCGTGAAAGGTGATGATTCTCTTATTTCCCTCTCTGCTTCCATATCCTTTGTGTATAAGAGGGCGACTGATTTTTTGGAGTTAATCTTGTATCCTGCCACATTACTAAAGGCGTTTATCAGCTGTAGGAGTTCTTTGGTGGAGTTTTTGGGGTCGCTCATGTACACTATCATATCATCTGCAAATAATGCAAGTTTAACTTCTTCCTTTCCAATTTGAATCCCCTTTATCCCCTTATGTTGTCTTATTGCTATTGCTAAAACTTCGAGAACTATATTGAAGAGGTATGGAGAGAGTGGACAGCCTTGGCGTGTTCCTGATTTTAGTGGGATGGCTTTAAGTTTCTCTCCATTTAATTTGATATTAGCTGTCGGCTTGCTGTATATAGCTTTAATTAAATTTAGGTATGACCCTTGTATCCCTAATCTCTCCAAGACTTTTATCATAAAGGGATGTTGAATTTTGTCAAATGCTTTTTCAGCGTCTAATGAAATGATCATATGGTTTTTTTCTTTCAGTTTATTTATATGATGGATTACATTGATAGATTTGCGTATGTTAAACCAGCCCTGCATCTCTGGTATGAAGCCTACTTGATCATAATGGATAATTTTTCTAATGTGTTCTTGGATTCGGTTTGCCAGAATTTTGTTGAGGATTTTTGCATCGATGTTCATGAGTGAGATTGGCCTGTAATTCTATTTCTTGGTTGGGTCTTTGAGTGGTTTTGGTATCAGAGTTACTGTAGCTTCATAAAAGGAATTTGGCAATGACTCTTCTGTTTCTATATTGTGAAATACCTTAAGGAGTATAGGTATTAGGTCTTCTTGGAAGTTCTGGTAGAATTCCGCATTGAAACCATCTGGTCCTGGACTTTTTTTGGAAGGGAGGTTTTTGATAACTGCTTCTAATTCTTCACGACTAACAGGTCTATTTAGGTTGTTCACCTGGTCCTGGTTTAACTTTGGTATATGGTATTTATCTAAAAAAGTGTCCATTTCTTTTACATTTTCCAGTTTTGTGGCATACAGGCTTTTGTAGTAAGATCTAATGATTCTCTGAATTTCCTCTGTGTCTGTGGTTATGTCCCCCTTTTCATTTCTGATCTTATTAATTTGCAAATTTTCTCTCTGCCATTTGATTAGTTTGGATAGGGGTTTATCAATCTTGTTGATTTTCTCCAGGAACCAGCTTTTTGATTTATTGATTCTTTCAATTGTTTTCTGTGTCTCTATTTTGTTGATTTCAGCCCTCAGTTTGATTATTTCCAGTCTTCTACCCCTTCTAGGTGAGTCTGCTTCTTTTTTTTCCTAGAGCTTTCAGGTGGGCTGTTAAGTCTCCAATGTGTGCTTTCTCTGTTTTCTTTAAGTGGGCAGTTAGTGCTATGAACTTTCCTCTCAGGACTGCTTTCATAGTGTCCCATTGGTTTGAGTATGTTGTTTCTTTATTTTCATTGTCTTCAAGGACGACTTTAATTTCTTTCTTTATTTCTTCCTTAATCCAGGTATGGTTCAGTAGTTGACTATTCAGTTTCCATGAGTTTGTAGGCTTTCTGGGGGTAGCATTGTTGCTGAATTCTAGCTTTAATCCATGGTGATCTGATAAGATACAGGTGGTTATTAATATTTTTTTGTAACTGTGGAGGTTTGCTTTGTTACCGAGTATGTGGTCGATTTTTGAGAAGGTTCCATGAGCTGCAGAGAAGAAGGTATATTCTTTGCTATTTGGGTGGAATATTCTATAGATGTCTGTTAAGTCCATTTGATTCATTACCTCCCTTAATTCTCTTATTTCTCTGTTAGGTTTCTGTCTGATTGACCTGTCCATTGGTGAGAGAGGAGTATTAAAGTCTCCTACTATTAATGTGTGCGGTTTGATGGCTACCTTGAGTTTTAACAATGTTTCTTTTACGTACGTGGGTGCTTTTATATTAGGGGCATAGATATTCAGGATTGAGATTTCATCCTGATGAATTGTTCCTGTTATGAGTAGAAAATGTCCCTCTCCATCTCTTCTGATTGATTTAAGTTTGAAGTCATCTTTGTTAGAAATTAGTATGGCCACACCTGCTTGTTTCCTAGGTCCATTTACTTGATAAGCCTTATCCCAGCCCTTTACTCTGAGTAGGTGCCTGTCTTTGTGGTTGAGGTGTGTTTCTTGTAAACAGCAGAATGTTGGATCCTGTTTTCGTATCCAATCTCTTAGTCTGTGCCTTTTTATAGGTGAGTTGAGTCCATTGACATTAAGTGATATTAATGACCAGTGGTTGTTAACTCTGGTCATTTTTTTTAGTAGTAGATTTTGTGTGTTTCCCTTCTTTGAGATGTGCTGGTAAAGGGTTTCTAGATGTCTGAGTTACTGTGGTCATTGTTGGACTCCTTGATTAGTGATTTTCCTTCTATTACTTTCTGTAAGGCTGGATTTGTGGCTACGTATTGTTTAAATTTGTTTTTATCCTGGAAAATTTTGTTTTCTCCATTTATAGTGAACGAAAGCTTGGCTGGGTATAGTAGTCTGGGCTTGCATCCATGGTCTCTTAGTTTCTGCAGTACATCTATCCAGGACCTTCTGGCTTTCATGGTTTCCATAGAGAAGTCAGGTGTAAGTCTGATAGGTTTACCTTTATAAGTAACTTGGCCTTTTTCCTTTGCTGCTCTTAGTATTCTTTCTTTATTCTGTATGCTTTGTGTTTTGATTATTATATGGCGAGAGGATGTTTTTTTTGATCCAGCCTATTCGGTGTTCTGTATGCTTCTTGAACCTTCATAGGTATATCTTTCTTTAGGTTGGGAAAGTTTTCTTCTATAATTTTATTAAATATATTTTCTGGACCGTTGAGCTGCGCTTCTTCTCCTTCTTCTATTCCTACTATTCTTAGGTTTGGTCTTTTTATTGTGTCCCATATTTCCTGAATGTTTTCTGATGAGAATTTGTTGGCCTTGCTGTTTTCTTTGATCAGCGTGTTTATTTTCTCTATGGTATCTTCAGAATCTGAGATTCTTTCTTCTATCTCTTGTATTCTGTTGGTTATGCTTGTTTCTGTAGTCTCTATTCGTTTACCTAGATTTTCCCTGTCCAGCTGGCCTTCTGTTTGTGTTTTCTTCTTTGCCTCCATTTCAGTTTTTAAGTCTTGAACTGTTTCCATTATTTGTTTGATTGTTTTTCCTTGGTTTCCTAGGGTATCATTCACTGATTTACTCAATTCTTCAAACTTTCTGTTATACTTCTCATCCATTTCTATAAGGGCATATTTTACATGCTGTTTAAGGGCGTCAATCACTTTCATAAAGTCAATTTTATCTACTTCTTCATGATTAAGGTGTTCATGTCCTCCTGTTGTGAGGTCGCTGGGTTCTGGTGGTTTCATATAGTTTTTCAGATTGTTGGGTGAATTCTTGCATTGGCGCCTGCCCATCTCTTTCTCCGAATGCTCCCCTCTGGATGTTCTTTTACAGGATCAGGTCTCCTTGCCTACTGATGTACTTTCCCAGTGATGGCACCCTGCAGTGATAGCTCTCCTGGTGCTCCAGTGATGTCTCTCCTGGTACCAATATCAGATCTCCGTGCCCAAAGACAGCTCTCCTGGTACCCAGATTAGCTCTCCCACTGATGGCTCTCCTGGTGCCAAGATCAGATCTCCGTGCAGGTTGGGTAGTTCATAAACAAAGGCCTTACCTTGCTTGGTGCAGGCAGGCCAGTGAAACAAAGGAAGTCTCGCCTGCCTACTTGCCCTGAGGATTTGCCCCCAGCGCCAGACAGACTGAGCTGGATGGTGTTATGTGCCCAAAGAGGAAAGGGGGCAGAAGGAAGAAGGGTTCTGGATGCAAGCTGGGTGGGACAAGAAGAGAGAGACAGTATGCAGGGTGTAGAGCCCCTGCAGGGAGCCCGGGGAGTATAGGGTGGGGGATCAGAAACTTCAGAGTTCCCTGTCCAGGGCTGCTTCCGCGGCCGCCGGTCAGGTCACAAACTCACCCCGCTGCTGTCTCTCCTGGTGCCTAGATCAGATCTCTGTGCAGGTTGGGTAGTTCGTAAACAAAGGCCTTACCTTGCTTGATGCAGGCAGGCTGGAGAGACAAAGGAAGTCTCGCCTGCCTACTTGCCCTGAGGATTTGCCCCCAGCGCCAGACAGACTGAGCTGGATGGTGTTATGTGCCCAAAGAGGAAAGGGGGCAGAAGGAAGAAGGGTTCTGGATGCAAGCTGGGTGGGACAAGAAGAGAGAGGCAGTATGCAGGGTGTAGAGCCCCTGCAGGGAGCCCAGGGAGTATAGGGTGGGGGATGAGGAACTTCAGAGTTCCCTGTCCAGGGCTGCTTCCGCCGCCGCCAGTCTCGTAAAAGATTTTATATCCACCGGGCGGTGGTGGCGCACGCCTTTAATCCCAGCACTCGGGAGGCAGAGGCAGGCGGATCTCTGTGAGTTCGAGGCCAGCCTGGTCTACAAGAGCTAGTTCCAGGACAGGAACCAAAAGCCACAAAGAAACCCTGTCTCGGGAAAAAAAAAAAAAGATTTCATATCCACCTTCAGAAATTGTCAACATTAATGTGAGTTTACACATTATCTGTGAAACTTGAACATGCCTTGGCACACAGTTTTTGTGGTTTTCTGTGGTAGAATATATACAATAAATAATCTGCTTATGTGGGATACTTGTTTATTGCTGTGATAAGATACTGTGACAAAAGAATCCTGGCTTGGCTCACAGTGTGAGGAAACAGTCAGTCATGGTGAGGAGGGCTTGGCAGCAAGATTTTTTTTAATTAGTTAATTAATTTATTTTTTTATTAAAGATTTCTGCCTCCGCCCCGCCAACACCTCCCATTTCCCTCCCCTCCTCCAATCAAGTCCCCCTCCCTTGTCAGCCCTAAGAGCAATCAGGGTTCCCTGCCCTGTGGGAAGTCCAAGGACCACCCACCTCCATCCAGGTCTAGTAAGGTGAGCATCCAAATTGCCTAGGCTCCCACAAAGCCAGTACGTGCAGTAGGATCAAAAACTCATTGCCATTGTTCTTGAGTTCTCAGTAGTCCTCATTGTCCGCTATGTTCAGCGAGTCCGGTTTTATCCCATGCTTTTTCAGACCCAGGCCAGCTGGCCTTGATGAGTTCCTGATAGAACATCCCCATTGTCTCGGAGTGTGGGTGCACCCCTTGCGGTCCCGAGTTCCTTGCTCATGCTCTCTCTCCTTCTGCTCCTCATTTGGACCTTGAGATTTCAGTCCGGTGCTCCAGTGTGGGTTTCTGTCTCTGTCTCCTTTCATCGCCAGATGAAGGTTAATATTCAGGAGGATGCCTATATGTTTTTCTTTGGGTTCACCTTCTTATTTAGCTTCTCTAGGATCACGAATTATAGGCTCAATGTCCTTTATTTATGGCTAGAAACCAAATATGAGTGAGTACGTCCCATGTTCCTCTTTTTTGGGTCTGGTTCACCTCACTCAGGATAGTGTTTTCTATTTCCGTCCATTTGCATGCAAAATTCAAGAAGTCATTGTTTTTTACTGCTGAGTAGTACTCTAATATGTATATATTCCATACTTTCTTTATCCATTCTTCCATTGAAGGGCATCTAGGTTGTTTCCAGGTTCTGGCTATTACAAACAATGGTGCTATGAACATAGTTGAGTATATACTTTTGTTGTATGATAGGGCATCTCTTGGGTATATTCCCAAGAGTGGTGTTGCTGGGTCCAGGGCAGGTTGATCCAGAATTTCCTGAGAAACCGCCACACTGCTTTCCATAGTGGTTGCACAAGTTTGCATTCCCATCAGCAATGGATGAGTGTACCCCTTTCTCCACATCCTCTCCAGCAAAGGCTATCATTGGTGTTTTTGATTTGAGCCATTCTGACAGGTGTAAGATGGTATCTTAAAGTTGTCTTGATTTGCATTTCCCTGATCACTAAGGAAGTTGAGCATGACCTTAAGTGTCTTTTGGCCATTTGAACTTCTTCTGTTGAGAATTCTCTGTTCAGCTCAGTGCCCCATTTTATAATTGGGTTGATTAGCCTTTTACGGTCTAGTTTCTTGAGTTCTTTATATATTTTGGAGATCAGACCTTTTCAGTTGCGGGGTTGGTGAAGATCTTCTCCCAGTCAGTGGGTTGGCAGCAAGATTTTGAGGCAACTGGTCACATTGCATCTGAAGCCAGGAAGCAGAGAGCAATTAATGTTAGAGCTCAGCTCACTCGCCTTCATACATACAGAGCAGAATTCTAGCCAAGAGGAGATGCCACCTGCAGCAGGCAGGTTTTCCCACCCCAATTAACCTAATTAAGATATTGTCTCACAGGAGGCTTGAGAGATTGCTCAGAAATTAATAACACTGCCTGCTCTTCCAAAGGACTCAGGTTTAAATCCCAGCACCCACAGGGTGGCTTACAACCATTTAAACTCCAGTTCTAGGGCAATTTACACTCTCTCTGTCCTCTGCAGATACCAGACAGTCACACAGGTGATCAAAACACCCGTACACATAAAATAGTAAAGAGAGAGAGAGGGAAAGAGAGAGAGAGAGAGAGAGAGAGAGAGAGAGAGAGAGAGAGAGAGAGAGAAGGAATCCCCTACAGGCATACCCAAAGTGTGTCTTTCATCAAATTGAGATTGGCCATTACCCCACCATCTAAAAGTGTGCAGTTTAGTAGTTTGCAGTAGTTTACATTGTCATGAAAATGCCATTAGTAGCTTGTTCTGGATCTTCATCATTCTCTGTGGAATTTCTGCACCCATTCACAGGAGCTGCCACACCTCCTGGAGGCCCCAGGAACACTAATTAGCTTTCTCTGCATGAATCTTTATATTCTGGCCATTTCCTGTAGCCAAGACAATTCCTTGAGGTGCATCCTCAGGCCATGCCCCATGATGAGTTTTCCTTCTCTGAGAGCCTGCACACTGAGTTCTACAACACTATCCGCATTCCCACCAGCAGTGCACAGAGGATATCCCCAGAACCCCCACTGGGTGTCATTTTACTGTACCGTCTTACTGATTGAGAATTTCATACACATGTTTTGATCGAATCCACTCGCTTCTTCTCTTCTAATCCCTGCACCACATTCCCTCCCAGCTTCACGTGCTCTTTGTAAACCCACCGAGTCCACTTAATGCTGCCATTGTCTTTTTGGAGGGTATCCTTCTGATTCAGATGAGATGGAATCTTAATATTGTTTTGATATGTATTTTCATTTATGGCCAAGAATAGAACTTTTTTCCATGTAACTCTTGGGCATTCACATTTTTGGGGGGAACAGGCTGGCCATTCATACATTTGTTTTATTAACGTGGGTGAAGACTAGATACTTTTGGTTTTGTTTGTTTTTGAGAGAAGACCTCACTGTGTGGCTCTGGATTGCATGGAATTTGACATGAAAACTAGGCTGACCTTAAACTCACAGAGATCTGCCTGCTCCGACCTCTCAAGTGCTAGGACTAGGGGTGTGCACCACCACCTCCAACCTTAGTGATTAATTTTAATTTCCATTTTGACCCAACCTGGGAAGACAGTCTCAATGAGGGACTGCCTATATTGTGTTGTCCTGTGGGTATGTCTATGGGGGGATTATCTTAATTGAGTTAGCTGATATGGGAAGGCCGAGTCCACAATGGGCAGCACCATTTCCTAGGCAGGATCCTGAACTGTGTAAGAGTGGGAAACAGAGCTGAGCATAGGCAAGCGAGTGAGCAGGCGTGTACACATCACTCCATGAGCCATTTCAGGTTCCTACCTTGAGTTGCCACAAAGATGGACAGTACCCTAGTACTGCAAACTGAAGCACACCCTTTCTTCCCCAAGTTGATTTTGTCAAGGTATTTTATCTGAGCATCAGAAATGAAATAACTCTCCATACCAATGAGTGTATTTGGGCTGTTTCAACATGGGTATACTGTGTGTGCCAATCAAATCGGGTGTTTCAACAGGTGTATATCGTGTGCACCAATCAAATTGGGCATTTCAACAGGGGTATACCGTGGGCGCCAATCAAATCGGGTGTATCAACATGGGTATATTGTGTGCATCAATTAAATTGGGCGTTTCAACAGGGGTATACCATGTGCACCAATCAAATCGGGTGTTTCAACATGGGTATACAATGTGCGCCAATTAAATCAGGGCAGTTTAGCACTTCTTTCTTCTTGCCCTTTGTTTATAGCTGGAGCCTTCGCCTCTTCTGATTACTAGGCCCTTGTAAACTGTGGTCTCCCTGCGGGCCAGAGTGTTCCAGAATTCTCCTGAGCAAATGGGTCTGTTATCCTCAACCTTCTCAACTTCTCTAAAGTAAAAGCTTGATAAGAAGATGTTTATTTCCCTCAGGACTGAGACTCAGGAATTTGGAGGACTCAAATGTTGGACTTAGTTGTTCAATTTGTAGACTTTGTGATTCACAACCAATTTGCTGGTACTCATATGTGCTCTTTCTCCTGGGACACAGGCCTCCTTCTGCACACTTGTGAATGCCACCTTCAGCATCCTGGATAGCACGTGTGAGAACAAAAGTGCCCCAGTGTCCCTACAGGTAACGGTAGCACCTTCTCCATCTGTCTGTCTGTCTCTTCCCATCATCTGAGTGTGTGCATGCATGGCTGCATGAATGTGTGTGTGTGTGTATGCACATGTGTGTGAAGGCCAGGTATTAACCTCAGATATTGTCTTCAGCATCTCAGCATATCTTCACTTTTAGGTTTTTTCTTCAGCATAGAATATAATGGGTCTTGTCCTGACATTTTCAGGACTGTGTGTCATTATTATTTTTTTTTGTATCCCCACCCCTTCCTGTCTTGGACCCATCTCTTCACTCTCTGATTTCAAAACATGTCACTTTCTTTATTCTTTATTTTGAAATTATGTTATTTTTCAAAAATAGAGTATATTTTGTTTGTTCTCCAGCAATTTCATACATGTTAGCCACAATTTCACATATGCAAACTGTCCCACCTAGCCCATTATGCGCCATGAGGAAGGAGAGAGATAGCACTATGCGTTCCAAAGACATTGATAAATCACACATAACTGGGTCACTGATGGATCAGGGTTTCAGGACAAGGACTCAAGGGGTCTTGTTTCTCCTGACAGCACCAAGAAAGGGCGGAAGTGGGGTTTATAAACATAAAATTTACATTTATTGCCAAGTTACAGTTATAATTTTCACCAACTGGGTTTCAGAGGCTTCCTTGAATTAGGGGCTTCCTTGAATGTCCCATCATTGTCAATCAATATAATGCAAGTCTTCCAGTCCAACCAATCAGATTTATTTGTTCCTTCTATTGTTGGGAACAGCCATGAAGCTTATAAAGAACGAAAGATGCATGAAAACTAATTCTATGATTTCTGGGAGGAAGCTGAGCAGTCATTGGAATGGCCTCAGCTTCACTATGGCTTGGAACCTGAACTTTAATACTTTGCAAGCAAAATGGAGTCTGAAGTCAAAATGGCAGACCAAGGTGCTTGCTCCCTTCATAAACCATGGTCATATCTCACCCAGCTCACCCTTCCCACTACCATCTACATTACATGCTACATTATATGTTACAGTACATGCTTCATTACATGTGTTACTTGTTACACATGTTTATGTATGTACATATACATAACTAAACACATAAATGTACCCTGCTCAGTCTGTATACTGTTGCCCAAATTATTTTGAAACATGGTTTCTGGGGACCTTACTCGGGTCTTCATGCAGCAAGCATGTATCGACTCAAGCCCTGTGCCGAGCTTTGAACTCCCTGGGGCAGCATTGGGTACACAAAGTTCATATTTGATTGATTGTAGTTATAAGCCTGGAAACAGAATGGAAGGTGAAGCTACTTCTGTTCTTCCCTGAGGTGCAGTTCTGCATGGAAGTGGCTTATAAATCAGGATTCAGCCAGTTTCCTTTTCCTGTGATGTGGGGGATGGAACTAAAGGCCACCACAACATCTGACCACCAGAGCTGCACCCAGCCTGGACTTCCCTTCAGCTCTAGAACCCCGATACCTCTCTCTTGTTACAGTTTTATCATTTCAGAGAAGTTATGTAAGTGGAAACTCTGTGTGCTCTAGTGTGACTGTAGTGCTCCACGCAGGAGGTGTGGAAACTCTGAGTCCTCTAGTGTGGCTGTAGTTCTCCATGTGGGAGGTGTGGAAACTCTGTGTACTTCTAGTGTGGCTGTAGTGCTCCACACAGGAGGTGTGGAAACTCTGAGTCCTCTAGTGTGGCTGTAGAGCTCCACAGGGAGGTGTGGAAACTCTGTGTACTTCTAGTGTGGCTGTAGTGCTCCACACAGGAGGTGTGGAAACTCTGTGTCCTCTAGTGTGGCTGTAGTGCTCCACACGGGCGGTGTGGAAACTCTGAGTCCTCTAGTGTGGCTGTAGTGCTCCACGCAGGAGGTGTGGAAACTCTGTGTTCTCTAGTGTGGCTGTAGTTCTCCACGTGGGAGGTGTGGAAACTCTGTGTACTTCTAGTGTGACTGTAGTGCTCCACACGGGCGGTGTGGAAACTCTGAGTCCTCTAGTGTGGCTGTAGTGCTCCACGTGGGAGGTATGGAAACTCTGTGTACTGGAGCATGATTGTAGTGCTTCACATGGGAGGCTGGGTCAGGAGGACAGTGAGTGTGGGCCCCATATGAAAAACAAAGAGCTTATTTCAACTTACAGTTTGTAGTACATCAGGTGGGAATGCAAGTCAGGAACATGGAGGAGGGGGTTGATACACAGGCCATGGAGTAGTGCTGTTTCCTGGCTTGCTCCTCATAACTTGTTCAGCCTACTTTCTTTTTTTTCTTCAAGACATGATACATTTTATTAACAGTCCCTAGAAATGGAATATAAGATTTCTATAAAAATTATCAGTTGTTCCAACAATCCAAGTATGTTTTTAAGAAAAATTTTAATAAAACCCTTTTTAATGTGAGAGACTATGCATACTAGATAATTCAAATTGAATGTTCATGAAAAATATATGGAGCATGCCTTCTTAAAGAACCCAGGGTCACCAGTCCAGAGATAGCACAGTGGTCTGGACCTTCCTGCATTAACCATCAATCAAGAACATGCACTACAGACTTGCCTGCAGACAGTTTGATGAAGACATTTTCTCAGCTGAGGTTCCTCTTCCCAGATGGCTCTATCTTGTGTTAAGTTGACAAAAAAAGTAGTACAGCAACTGTTTTATCTTCTCAGTGTACACACATGTGAGAATGCACATGTGCACGTATGCACATGCACACATACACACACATGCACACACACACACACACACACACACACACACACACACACACGGTCAAACTGTCTGTCGAGCACTAACCAAGAAGTTTAGTATACCGAATAAACATTCAGTGTTTGATTCTGGATCTCTAAAGTTAAATGCAGGATTTAAAAGCTGATTTATTCGTGTATTTCTTTCCTCCTGTGGTCAGGTCTTCTGCAGATGTCCACTGTTGCTGTTGTTGCCATGGTGATGTTGTATCTGGCAGCAACATTTCATGAAGCTCTCCCCCATATTCCAGCTCTTTCGTTCTTTCTGTCCCTGTTAAAGGAGCTGCAGGCCGCTTCCTGCCACCCAGCTCCCGGCCGACTGGCTAGCTTATGTTCCAAAATAACAACACACAAACTGTATTCATTTAAACACTGCTTGGCCCATTAGTTCCAGCCTCTTAATGGCTAATTCTTACATCTTGCCTACCCCATATTTAGTAATCTGTGTAGCACCAATCTTACCGGGAAAGATTCAACATGTCTGACCTGGTAGCTTGCTTCATTGCGTCTGCCCTGGAGAGGAGCGACCTTGCTTCTGAGCTCATTTCCTCTTCCTCCCAGCATTCTGTTCTGTTTACTCCACCCACCTATGTTCTAACCTATCAGGGCCAAGCAGTTTCTTTATTAATTAACCAATGACCTTCCTCCATCATGTCCCCACATCTGAATGTTCCCTGGGTGTTGGGATAGAGATATGACATACGTGTCCTGTCTTGGGTTGAGTGTTTATCATTCATTTATTCTTAGCACTCCAGCACAATATGAGTCTCTGAAGTACATATCAAATGCTGTTGTTCCTGTGCCTCACTAGATAAGACACGAATGTTAGTTCATAACTCTCTCTCCTTAGCACATATATGTGTCATGTTGCTTGTTCACACATGTGGCTTCACACAGCATTCTTCCCTAGCGATTCTGTCGGGAACTATGTGACTGAATTTCATGTTCAAACTGTTAAGCAACTTCTTGAGAACTTAATATTTCAGAAAACAATTTAAATGATTACCAGTGAGGGAGGGTTTTGCGAAATTTTCAAGTTTGTCTGGAGAGATTAATCCATAGAAGAAGCTTCTAGGTCAAACAGCATGTGGAGTATAAGCTGGCTCAGACACCGGCTTGCTGTGGCCTGCAAAGGTAAGACTGGGCTTAAATATTCCTAATGGGGCCCTGAAGTCTAGAAATGGAACTGAGCAGATGTCACTTTTGGCTTTTTGTTTATGAGACAGGGTCTCTCTGTCATTCAAAATAGCCTTTAATGGCTAAGTAGCCCAGAACCCACTAGTATTGTAAGAGGCCGCTTGTTTGTTCCTGGCTGCTCAGCCCCAAAATAACCACACAGAAACTGTATTAATTAAATTACTGTTTGGCCTATTACCTCTAGCTTCTTATTGGCTAGCTTGTACATCTTAATTTAACCCATTTCTATTAATCTGTGTATCACCACATGGCTGTGGCTTACAGGCAAAATTCCATCCAGTGTCTATCTCTGGTGGCGCTACATGGTTTCTTTTTCTTTTTTTTTTTTTTTTTTGGATTTTTGAGACAGGGTTTCTCCGTAGCTTTTGGTTCCTGACCTGGAACTAGCTCTTCTAGACCAGGCTGGCCTTGAACTCACAGAGATCCGCCTGCCTCTGCCTCCCGAGTGCTGGGATTAAAGGCGTGCACCACCACCGCCCGGTGGCTACATGGTTTTTGTCTGACTCTGCCTTCTTCCTCCCAGCATTCAGTTCAGTCTTCCCCACCCACCTCTATTCTGCCCTTTCACAGGCTCAAGACAGATTCTTTATTAACCAATGGTATTCACAGCTTATAGAGGGGAATCCCAAATCACCTCCCATTTTCCATCTAAATAAAAAGGAAGGTTTTTAAATATTTATTTATTTATTTTATTTTTTTATTTTTTTTTACTTATTTATTTATTTTTATTCTTTTTTAATTAAAATTTCCACCTGCTCCCCATTTCCCATTTCCCTCCCCTCCTCCCAAATATTGCCCTCCCCCCACTTCCCTCCCCCTATCCCCACTCCTCTTCTCCTCCCCCCACTCCATTCCCCCTCCCTCTCGATACTGAAGAGCAGTCCAAATTCCCTGCCCTGCGGGAAGACCAAGGTCCTTCTATCTACGTCCAGAAAGGTGAGCGTCCAAACAGGCTAAGCTCCCACAAAGCCAGTTCATGTATTAGGATCGAAACCTAATGCCATTGTCCTTGGCTTCTCATCAGTCTTCATTGACCGCCATGCTCAGAGAGTCCGGAATCAACCCATGCTTATTCAGTCCCAGACCAGCTGGCCTTGGTGGGCTCCCAATAAATCAGTTCCACTGTCACAGTGGGTGGGTGCATCCCTCGTGGTCCTGATTTTTTGCTCATGTTCTCCCTCCTTCTGCTCCTCATTTGGACCTTAAGAGCTCAGACCGTTGCTCCAAATTGAGACTCTGTCTCTACCTCGATCCATCGCCAGATGAAGGTTCTAAGGTGATATGCAAGATATTCATCAGTATAGGATAGGGTCATTTCAGATTCCCTCTCCTTAGTTGCCCAAGGTACCAGCTGGGGACATATTCCTGGACACCTGCGAACCCCTCAAGAGTCAAGTCTCTTGCCAACCCTAAGATGGCTCCCTTATATAGGATATATACTTCACTGCTCCCGTATCCATCCTTCCTATATCCCAACCATCCCAATCCTCCGAGCTCCTCCCATCCTCCCCTTCTCATATTTCTCATCCCATTTCCCCTTTGCCCCATGCCACCTCACCCGCAAGTTCCCAGTTTTTGCCCTGGAATCTTGTCTACTTCCCCCTCTCCATGCGGATGACTATATGATTTTCTTTGGGTTCACTTTCTTATTTAGCTTCTATAGGATCACACATTATATGCTTAATGTCTTTTATTTTATGGTTAGAAACCGATTATGAGTGAGTACATCCCATGTTCCTCTTTTTGAGTCTGGGATACCTCACTCAGGATAGTGTTTTCTATTTCCATCCATTTGCACGCAAAATTCGAGAAGTCATTGTTTTTTACTGCTGAGTAGTACTCTAATATGTATATATTCCACACTTTCTTCATCCATTCCTCCATTGAAGGGCATCTAGGTTGTTTCCAGGTTTTGGCTATTACAAACAATGCTGCTATGAACATAGTTGAACAGATACTTTTGTCATTTGATGTGGCATCTCTTGGGTATATTCCCAATAGTGGTATTACTGGATCTTGGGGTAGGTTGATCCCAAATTTCCTGAGAAATCGCCACACTGATTTCCAAAGTGGTTGCACAAGTTTGCATTCCCACCAGCAATGAATGAGTGTGCCTCTTTCTCCACAACCTCTCCAGCAAAGGTTATCATTGGTGTTCTTGATTTTAGCCATTCTGACAGGTGTAAGATGGTATCTCAAAGTTGTTTTAATTTGCATTTCCCTTATCGCTAAGGAGGTTGAGCATGACCTTAGGTGTCTTTTGGCCATTTGAATTTCTTCTGTTGAGAATTCTCTGTTCAGATCAGTGCCCCATTTTTTTATTGGGTTCATTAGCATTTTAAAGTTTAGTTTCTTGAGTTCTTTATATATTTTGGTGATCAGACCTTTGTCTGTTGCAGGGTTGGTGAAGATCTTCTCCCAGTCAGTGGGTTGCCTTTTTGTCTTAGTGACAGTGTCCTTTGCTTTACAGAAGCTACTCAGTTTCAGGAGGTCCCATTTATTCAATGTTGCCCTTAATGTCTGTGCTGCTGGGGATAAACGTAGGAAGTGATCTCCTGTACCCATATGTTGTAGAGTACTTCCAACTTTTTCTTCTATCAGGTTCAGTGTGTTCAGACTAATATTGAGGTCTTTAATCCATTTGGACTTGAGTTTTGTGCATGGTGATAGATATGGATCTATTTTCATTCTTCTACACGTTGACAACCAGTTCTGCCAGCACCATTTGTTGAAGATGCTCTCTTTTTTCCATTGAATACTTTTAGCTCCTTTATCAAAAATTAGGTGTTCATAAGTTTGTGGGTTAAAATCAGGGTCTTCTACTCGGTTCCATTGGTCGACTTCTCTGTTTTTATGCCAGTACCACGCTGTTTTCATTACTGTAGCTCTGTAATAGAGTTTGAAGTCAGGGATGGTAATGCCTCCAGACGATCCTTTATTATATAGGATTGTTTTGGCTATCCTGGGTTTTTTGTTTCTCCATATAAAGTTGATTATTGTCCTCTCAAGATCTGTGAAGAATTTTGATGGGATTTTGATGGGGATTGCATTGAATCTATAAATTGCCCTTGGTAGAATTGCCATTTTTACTATGTTGATCCTCCCTATCCAAGAGCAAGGGAGATCCTTCCATTTTCTGGTATCCTCCTCAATTTCTTTCTTCATTGACTTAAAGTTCTTGTCAAATAGATCCTTTACTTCCTTGGTTAGGGTTACCCCAAGATATTTTATGCTATTTGTGGCTATCGTGAAGGGTGATGCTTCTCTGATTTCCATCTCTGCTTCCTTATCCTTTGTGTATAGGAGGGCAACTGATTTTTTGGAATTGATCTTGTATCCTGCAACGCTACTAAAGGTGTTTATCAGCTGAAGGAGTTCTTTGCTGGAGTTTTTGGGGTCGCTTATGTACACTATCATATCGTCTGCAAATAATGAAAGTTTAACTTCTTCCTTTCCGATTTGAATCCCTTTGATCCCCTTATGTTGTCTTATTGCTATTGCTAGAATTTCAAGCACTATATTAAAGAGGTATGGAGAGAGTGGACAACCTTGTCGTGTTCCTGATTTTAGTGGAATAGCTTTGAGTTTCTCTCCATTTAATTTGATGTTAGCTGACGGCTTGCTATAAATAGCTTTTATTATAGTTAGGAACGACCCTTGTATTCCTAATCTCTCTAAGACCTTTATCATAAAGGGATGTTGAATTTTGTCAAATGCTTTTTCAGCATCTAATGAAATGATCATATGGTTTTTTTCTTTCAGTTTATTTATATGATGGATTACATTGATAGATTTTCGTATGTTGAACCAGCCCTGCATCTCTGGGATGAAGCCTACTTGATCATAATGGATAATTTTTCTGATGTGTTCTTGGATTCGGTTTGCCAGTATTTTATTGAGTATTTTTGCGTCGATGTTCATGAGTGAGATTGGCCTGTAGTTCTCTTTCTTGGTTGTGTCTTTGTGTGGTTTTGGTATCAGAGTAACTTCAGCTTCATAAAAGGAATTTGGCAATGACTTCTCTGTTTCAATATTGTGAAATACATTAAGGAGTATAGGTATTAGGTCTTCTTGGAAGTTCTGGTAGAATTCTGCATTGAAGCCATCTGGACCTGGGCTTTTTTTGGTGGGGAGGTTTTTTATAACAACTTCTAATTCTTCGCGACTAACAGGTCTATTTAGATTGTTCACCTGGTCCTGGTTTAACTTTGGTATATGGTACTTATCTAAAAAAGTGTCCATTTCTATAACATTTTCCAATTTTGTGGCATACAGATTTTTGTAGTAAGATCTAATGATTCTCTGAATTTCCTCTGAGTCTGTGGTTATGTCTCCCTTTTCGTTTCTGATTTTGTTAATTTGCGTATTCTCTCTCCGCCGTTTGATTAGTTTGGATAGGGGTTTATCAATCTTATTGATTTTCTCCATGAACCAGCTTTTTGTTTCATTGATTCTTTGGATTGTTTTCTGTGTTTCTATTTTGTTGATTTCAGCCCTCAATTTGATTATTTCGAGTCTTCTACTTCTCCTAGGTGAGTCTGCTTCTTTTTTTTCTAAAGCTTTCAGGTGGGCTATTAAGTCTCTAATGTGTGCTTTCTCCGTTTTCTTTAAGTGGGCACTTAATGCTATGAATTTTCCTCTTAGCACTGCTTTCATAGTGTCCCATAGGTTTGAGTATGTTGAGTCTTCGTTTTCATTGAATTCAAGAAAGACTTTAATTTCTTTCTTTATTTCTTCCTTGATCCAGGTGAGGTTCAGTAGTTGACTGTCCAGTTTCCATGAGTTCATAGGCTTTCTGGGGATAGCATTGTTGTTGAATTCTAACTTTAGTCCATGGTGATCTGATAAGACACAGGTGGTTACCGATATTTTTTTGTAACTGTGTAAGTTTGCTTTGTTACCGAGTATGTGGTCTATTTTCGAGAAGGTTCCATGAGCTGCAGAGAAGAAGGTATATTCTTTCCTATTTGGGTGGAATGTTCTATAGATGTCTGTTAAGTCCATTTGATTCATTACCTCCCTTAATCCTCTTATTTCTCTGTTAGGTTTCTGTCTGATTGACCTGTCCATTGGTGAGAGAGGAGTGTTGAAATCTCCTACTATTAGTGTGTGTGGTTTGATGACTGCCTTGAGTTTTAGTAACGTTTCTTTTACATAAGTGGGTGCTTTTATATTAGGGGCATATATATTCAGGATTGAGATTTCATCCTGGTGAATTGTTCCTGTTATGAGTAAAAAATGTCCATCTCCATCTCTTTTGATTGATTTTAGTTTGAAGTCAACTTTCTTAGAAATTAGTATGGCCACACCTGCTTGTTTCTTAGGTCCGTTTGCTTGATAAACCTTTTCCCAGCCCTTTACTCTGAGTAGATGTCTGTCTTTGTGGTTGAGGTGTGTTTCTTGTAAGCAGCAGAATGTTGGATCCTGTTTTCGTATCCAATCTCTTAGCCTGTGCCTCTTTATAGGTGAGTTGAGTCCATTGATATTAAGTGATATTAATGACCAGTGGTTGTTAACTCCGGTCATTTTTCCTTTCTTTCTTTCTTTCCTTTGGTAGTAGAGTTTGTGTGTTTCCCTTCTTCAAGTTGTGCTGGTGAAGGGTCTTTAGATGTCTGAGTTATTGTGGGCATTGTTGGACTCCTTGGTTTGTGATTTTCCTTCTATTACTTTCTGAAGGGCTGGATTTGTGGCTACGTATTGTTTAAATTTGTTTTTATCCTGGAAAACTTTGTTTTCTCCATTTATAGTGAACGAAAGCTTGGCTGGGTATAGTAGTCTGGGCTTGCATCCATGGTCTCGTAGTTTCTGCAGTATATCTATCCAGGACCTTCTGGCTTTCATGGTTTCCATAGAGAAATCAGGTGTAAGTCTGATAGGTTTACCTTTATAGGTAACTTGACCTTTTTCCTTTGCAGCTCTTAATATTCTTTCTTTATTCTGTATGTTTTGTGTTTTGATTATTATATGACGAGGAGATGTTTTTTTTTGATCCAGTCGATTTGGTGTTCTGTATGCTTCTTGGACCTTCAAAGGAATATCTTTCTTAAGGTTGGGAAAGTTTTCTTCTATAATTTTATTAAATATATTTTCTGGACCATTGAGCTGTACTTCTTCTCCTTCTTCTATCCCTATTATTCTTAGGTTTGGTCTTTTTATTGTGTCCCAGATTTCCTGAATGTTTTGTGATGAGAATTTGTTGGTTATGCTGTTTTCTTTGATGAGAGTGTTTATTTTCTCTATGGTGTCTTCAGTGTCTGAGATTCTTTCTTCTATCTCTTGTAATCTGTTGGTGGTACTTGTCTCTGTAGTTCCTGTTCGTTTATTCAAATTTTCCATCTCCATCCTTCCCTCGGTTTGTGTTTTCTTTATTACTTCCACTTCGTTCTTCAAGTCTTGAACCGTTTCCCTTACCTGTTTGATTACTTTTTCTTGTTTCTCTTGGTTTTCTTGGGTATCTTTGAGATATTTATTCATTTCCTCTACCTTTTTGTTTGTAATCTCTAATTGGTTGTGGCAGTTTTTCACCTCCTGTTTAAGGTCCTCTATTATTTTCATAAAATTCACTTTTGAGTCGAATTCTTCTAATTCTTCTGTATTAGGGTTTAGACTTCTCATTTCGGGATTCCTGGATCCTGGTGATGTCACGTTGCCTTTCAAGTTGTTGGGGGAATTCTTGCATTGGCGCCTGCCCATCTTTTCCTTCAAATGGAGCCAGGAGAGGCCTGATGTCTTGGACCAGTCTTTGCTGTGACTAACTCTCTAGGTGTATCTCCTCAGTGTAGGGGCAGGAACCGTTCCCTTCCAGATGAACTCCTCAACACCAAAACATGGATGCGTGGTATTCCAATGACCCGCGTAAAGAAGGCCGAATGCAAGGGGTCGGGCGGGGTCCAGTAGAACACCGGCGACACTGCAGTACAAGCTGGAGGTGCCTGCGCTCCCTTTCGGGGGTTGCTGAGGCCTGCCGGCTGCTCTGGTTGGGTAGCCTTAGTGTAGGGGCGTTTGTGCTCTCTACCGGGACCGTCCGCCCCAGGATAGTACACACTCACCCGTCCCGATGAAACTTCTTGGCACCTACACAGGAACTCCTGGATGCCCCAATGAGCCAGGGACTAATGGAAGTAGGGCGCAGGCAGAGCAGGTCCAGCAGATCACAGCAGAGACTGCAGCCCCAGCAGCAGGGGCCCGCTTTCCCTGGCGGGGACCTTGAGGCCTGCCCTCTAGTCAGGGACTCACTGCTCTGGGTTGGTAGCCTTAGTGAAATGGCAGGAAACTGTTCCACAGCTAAGGACCTTGCAGACAAGGCAGGTTTGGAGGTGGGGGTGGGGGCGGGTGTGTAGGAGAGCAAGCCCTGCAGCAGGAGCTGGGGGAGGGGTGTTTGTGCTCTCTACCTGGACACTCACCCGTCCCGATGAAACTTCTCGGCACCTACACAGGAACTCCTGGATGCCCCAATGAGCCAGGGACTAAGGGAAGTAGGGCGCAGGCAGAGCAGGTCCAGCAGATCACAGCAGAGACTGCAGCCCCAGCAGCAGGGGCCCGCTTTCCCTGGCGGGGACCTTGAGGCCTGCCCTCTGGTCAGGGACTCACTGCTCTGGGTTGGTAGCCTTAGTGAAATGGCAGGAAACTGTTCCACAGCTAAGGACCTTGCAGACAATGCAGGTTTGGGGGTGGGGGTGGGGGCGGGTGTGTAGGAGAGCAAGCCCTGCAGCAGGAGCTGGGGGAGGGGTGTTTGTGCTCTCTACTGGGACAGTCCGCCCCAGGATAGCACACACTCACCCGTCCCGATGAAACTTCTTGGCACCTACACAGGAACTCCTGGATGCCCCAATGAGCCAGGGACTAATGGAAGTAGGGCGCAGGCAGAGCAGGTCCAGCAGATCACAGCAGAGACTGCAGCCCCAGCAGCAGGGGCCCGCTTTCCCTGGCGGGGACCTTGAGGCCTGCCCTCTAGTCAAGAACTCACTGCTCTGGGTTGGTAGCCTTAGTGAAATGGCAGGAAACTGTTAAATATTTATTTATTATGTATACAATATTCTGTCTGTGTGTATGCCTGAGGTCAGAAGAAGGCACCAGACCTCATTACAGAGGGTTGTGAACCACCACGTGGTTGCTGGGAATTGAACTCAATACCTTTGGAAGAGCAGGCAATGCACTTAACCTCTGAGCTATCTCTTCAGAAGGTTTTAACTTCAGCACAGTAAAATTATATATAACAAAACAGTTATCAAGCAAGAATTATAGTTATAACATTTATATCGACTTTATCTTTCATCTTAACTGAGGAAAACTATACCTATCTATTCTTCAACTCCATCAAGAATACAGAAGGAAATAATATTACCTAAGTAAACATGAAGTGCACTGTAAGTAACTTCCAAAACTCTAGAATTGACAGAGACATCTCACTGCCTGGACAGTCACCCAAAGTTCTTCTGTAACATTAGAGCATCCATCTTCAGCCTACAGGCCCATAGTATCCAGCAGAGTTTTCCATGAAGCAGGAAATTTCAAAGACAGTTCAGCCTATATTGGCAGTTTGTCAGGACACTTTTTTGTGTCCTGCAGAATGTCTGGCAGTCTCTTTCATGAAGCAGGAACCCCAAAGGACAGTTTCACTTTTAGGCAAGTTCAGCAGTCATTTTCTGTGGGTTCTGCCAGTCCAGTTTATACAGCATAATATCAAGGAGTCCAGGCAGAGCAGTTTCTTGCCCAAATGGCTAACAAACTCCATGAAGAGCCTCTTCGATGCCCATCTTCCTCTTGGAAGTAACTGGTGCTGCCAGGAGCAGCTGTGTCTCACTGTCATGAAAAGTCCTAAGTTCTTAAAACATTTTAAATGCCATATTCCATAGGTCTTTGAAAGGTTTGAAGATTATCTGTCTAACTGAAATATATCTCTATATAGCTAGAAAACCTAACTAACATGATTACAAAGCTTGACTATTATAGATGGTTATCTATTAACATATTTCTATTTATTTATTTATTTATTTATTTATTAAAGATTTCTGCCTCCTCCCTGCCAACGTCTCCCATTTCCCTCCTCCTCCCTCAATCAACTCCCCCTCCCTCAGCAGCCCGAGGAGCAGTCAGGGTTCCCTGCCTTGTGGGAAGTCCAAGGATCTCCCACCTCCTTCCAGGTCTAGTAAGGGTGAGCATCCAAACAGCCTAGGCTCCCACAAAGCCAGTACGTGCAGTAGGATCAAAATCCAGTGCCATTGTTCTTGACTTCTCAGCAGCCCTCATTATCTGCTATGTTCAGCGAGTCCGGTTTTATCCCATGCTTTTTTTAGACCCAGTCGGGTGAGTTCCTGATAGATCATCCCCATTGTCTCAGTGTGTGGGTGCACCCCTCGCGGTCCTGAGTTCCTTGCTCGTGCTCTCTCTCCTTCTGCTCCTCATTTGGGCCTTGGGATTTCAGTCCATTGCTCCAATGTGGGTCTCTGTCTCTGTCTCCTTTCATCGCCTGATGAAGGTTAATATCCAGGAGGATAACTATATATTTTTCTTTGGGTTTACCTTCTTATTTAGCTTCTCTAGGATCATAAGTTATAGGCTCAATGTCCTTTATTTATGGCTAGAAACCCATTATGAGTGAGTACATCCCATGTTCCTCTTTTTGAGTCTGGCTTACCTCACTCAGGATAGTGTTTTCTATTTCCGTCCATTTGCATGCAAAATTCAAGAAGTCATTGTTTCTTACTGCTGAGTCGTACTCTAATATGTATATATTCCATACTTTCTTCATCCATTCTAACATTGAAGGGCATCTAGGTTGTTTCCAGGTTCTGGCTATTACAAACAATGGTGCTATGAACATAGTTGAGCATATACTTTTGTTGTATGATAGGGCATCTCTTGGGTAAATTCCCAAGAGTGGTATTGCTGGGTCGAGAGGTAGGTTGAACCCGACTTTCCTGAGAAACCGCCACACTGCTTTCCAAAGTGGTTGCACAAGTTTGCATTCCCACCAGCAATGGATGAGTGTACCCCTTACTCCACATCCTATCCAGCAAAGGCTATCGTTGGTTAACATATTTCTTAATTATACATTACATTTTTTTTGAGACAGGGTTTCTCCATAGCTTTGGAGCCTGTCCTGGAACTATACCAGGCTGGCCTCAGACTCACAGAGATCTTCCTGCCTCTGCCTCCTGAGTTCTGGGATTAAAGGTGTGTGTCACCACAGTGCAGCTTACACTACATTTTAAAATGAGCTGTACAAACACAATACCTCAGTCAAGAACAGAAATATACATATAACAAAATTGACCTAAAATTTGTGTCAATAGACCAAGATCTATACCAATGCAAATCTTTATAGCACACTAGCCCCAGTCTTCTGCTTCCTAGTGCTAAAGATGACATAGGTCATTTTGCTAATGAGAGAAGGGGAGGAGGAGGAGCAGAAATAGGAGAAGATGGAGGAGGAGTGGGGGAGGAAAAGGAGTAGAAGAAAGATGGGAGTGAGCAGGGGAGGAGTTGGGAAGAAGGGAGGAAGGAGAAGAAAAAAGAGGTATGGGAGGAGCAAGAAGAGGAGGAACCTAGGGAGGAGGAGGGGTGGGCGTGAAAGAGGAGCAGGAGAAGGAGGGGAAGGAGTAGGGGGAAGAACAGGAGGAAGAGGGACAGAAGGAGCAGGTGGGAGGAGGAAAGGGAGGAGTGGGAGGGGTGAAAACATTAGGAAATGTTTCTTTGCAGAGTGCAGCTATGAGCATCTCCCTTGTGCTGGAGCAAGTACCCATGCGGACTGAGATCAGCAGAGAGGAGACATCAGCCCTGGGCACCATCGTGCTGGAGACTGTGGAAAGTGCCATGCTGGCCACACTTCTGACACCCTCCAGAAACGTCAGTCAGACCATTCGGACAGAAAACCTAGGTACTGCATAGCCTTGGGGGCCAGGCTGATTTTCAGGGACGGCATAGTTGGATTCTCATGACTTTCACCAACATGCCAAACCTCTAACGCACAGCAAGGCAGGTCCATATATTAGTGACATTGACAATTTATCAATCACTTGGCCAGGATTAGAGAGGAAACCGAGCGTGTGTCCTTAATTCATTCAATGCACATATGTGGGATGTCTACTATATGATTTAAGATGTGATAATCATTTTCTTGTTTAGCTATTTCCAGTTTTCCCTGCCAAGATGATGGTGGATTTTACTTCTCGATGTAGCATTAGGAAGGAATTTGTGACTATGTCACAAATTTTAGAATATTCTTTTCCTTTCCCTTAGTGACTGAGCATCTTAGCACCGCAGCTATTCCACGTTCTCGTGTCTTAGAGTAAAAATAGGGTGCAAATCAATTCATGAAGGACCCAAAGAATTATCGAGAAATATGTGTTATTTTTAATCCTGGAAGACTTGGGGGCTCTTTGTTACTGTACCATGGCTTATCCTTTCCTGACTGATACATGCTTGATTGCTGACCACTTGGGGATATTGGATGCCACTGATCTTTGTATGCACTTCTCACTCCAGTTAGCCGTTGCGTATTGGTCAGTCCCATGGATATTGGAAATTCTTTTTTAATACCTGCTCTGATTCAGGGATACGAATATAGGTAGTATTTTATCAGCTTTAGGAATTTAGACATCTGATATATGTGATATAGATAAAATGCTATCAAGAAAAAATCCCATAGACTGAGGAAATTATGAACTAAGATATTCTATGTAGTGTAATCAGGGACTATGACCAGGGCAGTGTGCTGGCAAATTGTGAGTGGCAAAGCACTTTCTTGGTGTATCTTCCATGGCATCTCTCGAGGTGTCTTGGTTTGTGGGAAGGCAGTGGGTGGGGAAGGCCCCCTTGGAGTGAGGGTGGGGCTGTATAGCAGCTGACAGTGCCCATTGGGTCAAACAGGAGAAGGAAGGGGCAGTTTGCAGGCATGGACTTTCTCACTCTTTCCCTTTGACTCCTGACTGCCACAATGGCTCAAACCCTCTGAAGTCAGTGTTTCTTGCTTTAAACTGGTTCTCTCAGAAATCCTTCACATGGTTAACACAGGATGGATATCAGGGACGGGAGGAAGGAGGGGTGTGGAGGAGCTGGGGGTGCTAGTGCTTCTCTTGAACTCAGGTGGTTGGCTAGGTTTGGGTTTCCATTCCTAGGGGTGTCATTCCAATCCCAGCTCCACTGGGCAGGTGGCTAAAAAGCCTCAGGCAAACAGCTCCCCCCCCCCAGAAATCTGTGCCCCACATTGGGCACCAAATGAAGCATGATTAATAGAAACTCAGAGAGAGGAATTGGGGTTCACTCTGAAGATCCAAATACCAAAACAGCCAGCCACTGGCTCTTACCTCTACCTCAGTCTGAAATGGCGATCCTGCCTCCAGGAACCTCAGAATGAGACTGAGACTGAGAGCTGTTTCTTCCCATTTTATAATCCTCTCTAGGGCTAGGATTAAAGGTGTGCACCACTGGTATTAAAGGCATGTACCACCCAGTTTCTACAGCAACTAATGTGGCTACTGGGATTAAAGGTATGTTACCACTGCCTGGTCTGTAAGGCTGAGCAGTGGGGCTCTTTCACTCTCTGATCCTTAGGCAAGTTTTATTTATTAAAATACAAATGAAATGCCACTTACTACACAATAATGTACATGCTAGAAGTACAATTTATTCAGCTCACTCCGTACCCCTGACTGGCCTCAAATTCATTGAGAGCTGCATGCTTCAGCCCCTTGCATGCTGAGATTAAAGACCCACACCACCACACTTTCAAGATGAGTGATTTCCAAAATAGCTGAAGCTGTAAGGAGCAGTCAAGAGGCCAGTGTGACTGAAGTAGAGTGGGCAGTGGTGGCTTTGTAGGAGAAAGACTCATGGAAAAAAAGGGAGAAAGTACTGAAAGTTTTGTTGAAGTGAGATGTTGGGGCAGCACTGGAAATTTGGGGATAGGGATGGCATTTAACTCTCTGGTATTGGTACTGACTTTTGATGCTATTGGTATATCAGTCAGCTTTCTGTTACTGCAAAAAATTCCTGAGACACATCAACTTTATAATGGAAAGGGTTGATTATGGCACATGTTTTTAGAGGGTTCAACCATGGTTGGTTTGGGTCTGTGGAAACGCAGCACATTATGGAAGAGTGTGGATTGAAGAGGTGTCTCCCTTCATGCTTATGGGAAGGAGTGGGAGAGACAGAGTGAGCACAAGAGCAATAGTTCTCTAAGGGATGCCAGTAATGACCTAACTTTGTCCCAGGCTCCCAGCCTAAGATTTCCACCACTTACCACTGGTGTCATGAATGGGGGACCAAGCCTTCAATGTAAGTATTCTTAGGGGGAAATTCCACAATCAAATTATTGCAGCTGACTTCAACTCTATTGCTCTCTGATGCATCCCCTTAAAATATGATTGCTCCCCTCTCTTTGTCTTCATGTGTGTGCAGGTGTGAATGTGTATATGTGCATGCAAGTGGAGGCCAGAAGACATGCTAGGCTTTAATTTCTCTTAGGCGCTGTCCATGTTTCTTTGAAGCAGGGTCTCTCCCTGCCCTGAAACTCACTGTATGGCTTCAGATGGCCAATAGGTCCTAGTGCTATTTGCAAGTGTGTACCACCATCCCTGCATGTCTCTTATATGAGGCTTCTGGGAACAGAACCCAAGTTTCCATGCTTGTGAGGTGAGCACTATGCCTACTGAGCTATATCCCAGATGTGAAAAACCCCTTCTGAAGTTACAGCGAGGCTTCTCACTACTTTGTTTTAAGGCCTGCATAATACACATGGATGCATTGTTCTGTGCTGTTTAAGCTTACTGAGCCAGCTGTGGAGGTGGGATGGGATCCCCTTCAGACTCAAACATGTTTGGGATAGGTTACCCTCCAGCACCCTTTGTCCAGGATGGTCTCCCAACTCTGTGAGAAGGGAAATTGAGAATTAAAAAAAAAGAAAAAAATTAGCCCAAGTAGAAATACCATGCCTTTAGAACAGAAAGAGTTACTGCTACAGTGTCTTGAATATGGCTGGGGGTGTGTGTAGCATTCTCAGGCACCTTCCAAGGTGTAAGCATCAATTACTCTTTAGCCGGTGATAGAAAGATGTCTGTGGTAGAGATGGCCAGGGGACACTCTCACCCAGGAGAAGATGTCCCCCATGGTACCCTGTGCTATTCAGGACTGTGACTGGCTGTTTAGTTCTCAGACCTCTGGTCCGGAAGTATCTGATCTGGTCTCTATAGCTTCCGCACTTTGTTTTATCATTTCTGTCTGCTTGCTGTGTTCTTCCTTAAGTGACCTGACTAAAGCCCAAATCACAGCTACGGTGAATTGTACTCCAAACGTAACACTTCCCATCATCCATCAGGACTCAAGAGTTTCCCTACAATGAACTGGTTTTCCATGGTTTCCTTTTGCTTTCAACTATATATATATATGCATATTTTCTTTTTTAAAGATCTACTTTTCATTATTTTAAATTATGTGTCTTGGCGTGTCTATTTGTGAGTATGTACATGTGAGTGCAGGTGTCTGTGAAGGCCAGAAGAGAGCACTGGATCCCCTGGAGGTGCAGGTGGTTTTGGAAACTGATCCTGGGTCCTTGAAAGAGCAGCAAGTGATCTTCATCACTGAACCACGCCACCAGTCCCTGTGCATCTTCGCTGGACAGAAATAAAATTCAAGATAGATATACTTTCTCATGTCTTAACAAAAACACTCCATTTTCCTTTTAGACATCGAAAGCAAAGTTATCAATGAAGAATGCAATGATGAGAATGTCTCCTTTAACTTGAAAGCCAGAGGTGATGAGATGAATGTTAGCTGTTCCATCATCGAGGAATCAGAATCCACAGGTACAGTCATCCTGAGCACCAAGGTAGTGGAGCATCAGTCCACCTGCCCTACAAATCATCCATAGTCATGCAAGGCAGATACGGATGGTGGAGAACAGATGAGAGGAGAGGCAGGGATAGCACTATGCACTCAGAGTTTTCTACATGGCAGGAATGTCGAACATTAAGGGCATGACATGGAATATGGTGCTGTCACCACCCAGTAGAGTGTGGCCACCAGCCATGTGGGACTCTTGATCTCTTGAGCTGTGGTGAGCCCTCGATCTGGATCATTCTACTGTGATGCTTTCCACTGAGTTCTAAAATTTGATTTTTCTTGGGGGGGGATCCTCTTTTCTATCATATCACTGTGATGCTGCCAGTGTTTCGTTTATTGACTGTGTCTTTTGTGGTCAGTCTGCCTTTCTTATTTTATCCAGCTGTATATTTGTATCCTGTTTGGATTCATTGAGTTTATCTGTGTCCTGTTTGATTTTTGTTAAATATTGTTTAACATTTAATGTTTGAAATTTTTAATTGAATTTTACTGAGCTCTACATTTTTCTCTGCTCCCCTTCCTGCCTCTCTTCTCCCTTCAATTATTTTTTTTTGTAGAGAATTTTGTGTATACATACAATGCATTTTGATAAAATCCAGCCATCATTTTCTCCTTTCCAATCCCTTCCCTGCCTCGCACTGTTTGCCTTTCTTAACTGTACGTTTTTTAAACCCACCAAGTTTACTTCATGCTTCCTGTAAGTGCAGGGGTGTAGGTTCATCTGTGAAGATGGGTAGCTTCTCAGGGTACGCATCCGTGAAGGCAATGACTCTCCAGTAGCTATCAGCTGCAAACAGTTCCTCAGCTGGGGTGGGACTCCATGAGCCTCCCCACATCCAGGATGGGTTTTCAGTCTGGCTTGGTCTATGTATGCAGCCGTAGCTGCTGGGAGAGTTCATGTGAATCATCTCTGACATGTCTGGATAATGCTGGCTTTCTGTGGATGTTCCTTCTCTCTGACTCCTATAATCTCCCTGCCCCCTCTGCTAGGCAGATTCCTGAACTGTGAGGAAAGGGAGGTAATACCAATGTCCCGCTTACAGTTGAGCACTGATGCTCTCATATTTTTGCATTGTTTGTTTGAGATTTCACCCATTTCACCCTCACTGACATTTGCTGTGGAATTGGTCATTTTTGCATTAGCCTTGAGTTTTTCCATCTTTTATGTATTACTACATTGGTATTTGCACATCCAGTGTTAGGTCATAGCAGGGCAAAGAAATGAATAAATAGAAGATAGATAGGCAGAGATGGATAGATAGACAGATATTGATAGATAGACAGAAAGACAGACAGACGGACACACAGACAGACAGACACATAGACAGACACAGACAGATAGATATAGACAGACACACAGATAGATAGATGAATGGACAGACAGCAAATATCAGATTGGTTCTCAAAAGACTCATCCGATATTAACTGGGGAACACATCACTTAGGCAATCAACTGTGTTTCTCAATCAAGAATGTCCCAGGCAGAGCAGGGTCCCTCAGAGGAGGCTTCCAAGTCAAAGAACAAATAGCAACACCTAGAAATGTCATCACCAAAGTGAACACTCACATCAGGCAGGGACTCACTATGGAAGTTGAGGCACGAAACTGGACTTCCCAACACAGTTCTGTGCTCTTGGGTGAGCCTCCCAACTTTTGGCTTCTCTTTCCTACTACAGACACTTTCACACCATGGGAATAACACAGCAACTTCTGTTGAAAAGTGCACACATCTAAATAAAAGAATAAAAATTAGAGAAGAGATAAAAGAGATAGAAAAAAATCCATAAATGCAGAATTAGGGAGCTATTGGGTAAGGGCCCATGTCACCAAGCCTGACCACCTGAGTTCAGTCCCCAGGACCTACAAAAGAAAGAGCTGACTTCCACATGCTAGTCTCTCACCTCCACACATACCTCATGGCCTACTCCCACTGTGAGCAGTGGACTCACACTGTAGCAAAAGCATTCAAAGATAAGGGGATGAAATAAAATGCAAACAGAAGTACAAACAATAACAGGAAGAGTGGTGAATGGGAAATGGGACAGCCTTGTCCTGGGGATGTCCTTGCCTGTGTGGAATGTAGCTTCAGGTTCTGCACCTATGAGCATCTTGGTTTCTTTCCCAAGTTGTGTGGTTGATGTCAGTCTGTGAGCCTACATGAATCTCGTTTCCCCTGTCCAGTTCTAGGCTGTTTCTGCAAAACTAGACAGTGTAGTTTGTGAACCTGCCAATAGCAGATCTTGTGTTTTTTTATGGGGTAGGAGTAGTGCCTTATTTAGTTCTAGCTGTCCTATAACTACCTCAAGGAGATCCTCCTGCCTCTGCCTCCTAAGTGCTGGGATCAAAGGCCTGTGCCACTATGCCTGGCTTTACATATTTAAGAACTTAATGTTTCATGTCAAAAATTCCAGTATGGGTAGAGACCCTCAGGTGAGGAGCTATTAGCAGCTGAGGAAGCAACACCAGTTTGCTTCAGGATGTGGCCCTGGGTAGAGTGCCCAGGACCCAGCAGATGGCTGTATACTCAGGCTGTACAAGCTGATTCTATGGGTTGGAATATCTCCCCCTCCCCTGTCTTTCTTTCCTCTCCCTTTCTCATCCCTTCCTCCAAGTCTTGCTTTTGACACTTAAAATCCGTGCTTTCTAGATTTAATTACTCACTTCTCACAGCCTAGTATCATCTGGGAAGAGTTAATGAGAGACTGACTAGGTCAGGATGGCCTGTGCCTGTGTCTGTGGGGTTTGTCTTACATTAGTTGATTGGGAAGACCCAGTTGTGGGTGGCACCGATCCATGGACTGTGGAAGAACAGAGAAGCAAGATGAGCAGTTCAGAGAGCAAGCAGGATAAGATGTGCATTCTCTCTTTGCTCTTGACTATGAATTCAGTGTAACTAACTACTTGGATACCTGCTCTGACAAAATTTTAGAGAATAATGGATTTATTAATACAACAGTAAGTAGATTAAATTAGACAGAGAGAGGCAGAGGGAGAGACAAAGAATCTTTTAGACATCCTTTCCATCCATCTGTTCATCCGTTCATCTGTCCGTACATCCATCTACTTGTGACAGTACATACGTATATGAACATACCAAGGCACAAAAATGACAGTTGGAGACAACTTTTGGGAGTCAGTTCAGTTCCCTTCTTTACTGTGTGGGGGAATTTATGTAACTTAGGTCTTCAGGCTTGGTGACAAACACCTTCCTCTTATGAGACATCTTTCCAGTCCAGGTGTCTTTACAATGACTGTGTATGTTATCCGGTGGCTTCTAAGTTACATTGATCAATGGCATAATTTGCAAACAATGTATTTTGTATGGCACTAGGTAGTGAGCAGGAGGCCTCACACACACGAACAAGCTCTCTATTGCTGAGTCCTCAGTCCTGTCGCAAGACTTACAGATGAGGCAAAGCTAAACTTAAGCACACTTTAAAATTTAAGAAAAATCATGAGGTCTGTTCCTTCAGCTTCTTGAAAACTACTCTCCTTTGTACACGAAGTCTCTTGGTTTCACAAGCTTCCCTGTTTATATCGGGGATGAATGAGGAGTGTGGATGGGGTTTATTTCCTCTCTCATGCCTCAGTTGATCTGCAAGTTCTCTGGTATTTCAACCTTAGAGTAAATCGGGGAGAGTCTGTCTATGTGCATGTCATATGTGTTGCCTGTGTGTGCACATGTTGCCTGTGCTCACATGTTGACCATGTGCCTGTTGTGCAATGTGTCATGTATATTATCAACAGAATAAGCAATTCTATTTTGTTTTATTTTGGGGACATACAGGGACCACAGGAGTGGCTTTTGTCTCCTTTGCAAACATGGAATCGATTTTAGATGAACGCTTCTTCGAAGATGGTCAGGCCTCCTGGAAGCTGAGGATGAATTCCCGTGTTGTTGGTGGCATTGTGACTGGGGAAAAGAAGGATGGCTTCTCCAAGACTGTTGTCTACACCCTCCAGCACATCCAGGTTTGTGCAGAATCTCCTGAGACCCCTGTCTATCTCCCAAGGAGTCCTGCCACCCCAGCTGTGACGGTACCTGTTTAAGAAACAACTGATAGTTTTGTTTTGAAACAATAACATATTTGAGTGAAGGAAATGGATTTCCATTTCGTCTTTACTAAGAGAGATCTTGTGTACCCTCTTCCAAGTTTTCTTAGTGGTGACACAGTGCAACTACTGATACAAAAAGTGTTCATGCTCATGTAGATGAATTTGTACAGGTATGTATGAGTGTGTGTGTGTGTGTGTGTGTGTGCATGCATGCTCACATGCATGCAGTCCTTAGCAAATGTGGCAACTAAAGATGATTGTTAGGTGTCTCCTTAAAGATTTACATTTATTATTTACAATTGTGTGTGTGTGTGTGTTTGTGTGTGTGTGTGTGTGTATGCATACAAGTGCAGGTACCCATGGAGTCCAGAGGCATCAGGTTCCACAGAGCTGGAGTTACATGGTTGTGAACCACCTAATACAGATACTAGGAACTCAACTGAGCTCCTCTGGAAGAGCAGGAATTGTCATTAACCACTGAGCAATCTCTCCAGTCTCCTCTCAACCTTACTTTTTGAGGCCAGATCAGTCAGTAAACCCAGAGTTTGTTGATTCAGTCAGGCTGTCTGATCAGCAGACCTCATGGAAACTCTTATCTCTGCTTCCCAGGCCTAGGACTATAGGCCTATGATTCCACTCTCAGCTTTTATTATGTACACGCTGGGGATTTGAACTCAGTTCCTCATGCATGCACAGCAAGCACTTCTATCTGCTGAGCTATTTCCCCAGCTCTGAAAGGAATTTCCCTGTAACACTAACTGTGTGGTCTAACACCAGGTAAAGCAACACTACAAACTGAAATAGTCAGTTTTTCCATTCCCTGGAAGTTCTGGTTTCAGATGGTGATTGAGTTTGGTCACCTTGAATCCATCCCAGTGAAGTTGTCAGGTGACTGGGTCCTCTGATCTTTCAGCCAAAGCAGAAGTCTGAGAGGCCCATCTGTGTCTCTTGGAACCCTAATGTGGAGGATGGGAGATGGACACGCTCAGGCTGTGAGATCACCAAAGCATCTGAGACATACACAGAGTGCAGCTGTAACCGGATGGCAAACTTGGCCATCATCATGGCTTCTCAGGAGCTCACAGTGAGTATTGGCAACTCTTCATGCTTCTTGAGATGTGTTGATAGAACGTCATTGGTTTTTACCCCTAGTCTTGAGTATTGCAGAAAGTAACCACAGAGGGAGAAAGATGTGTGTCGTAGCCCCATGATAGAGGAATTCATGATGTGGTTAGAAGTGGAACTAAAGTACAAAGTCAGATGTAATAGCCCTGCCTTGGTCAGGCTTTCTAAGAGGGACAGGACAGGATAATGATCATGTGTTAGTGGAGCTGTATTATATATTGGTTTGCATGGTATGACCTATGCATTCTACATATTGCTGCCTTCACACTGGAGAGGCCAGTAACCCAGTAAACACTCAGGCCAAGGAGTTGGATATCATCAGCCTGGCACTAACAGTCTGAAGGATATTTGGAAAACTCTGGGTTTCTGTCCACATTGGAAACCTGAAAAATCTGGGTTTTTGTATCACCCAAGGAACACAGAAGCAACAACAATATCAGAATAGATAAACTTGCCAGCAAGATGTGAAGAAAATGAAACCAAAAGCAAAGCTCTTCCCGTAGAACTCCTTTTATTTGGGCTGCCAACCAGATCTAGGATGGGTCTTTCACATAGCTTGACTGATAACATTTGTCATGGGTGTGCCCAACAGATGGCCATTTGTTGGATTTCAGATTTATTTGCCTTGACCACCAAGATGAGGTGTCACAGTCTCATACAGGCATACTCAATATATTTCACAGGTCTTGCTCTATGAGCACTTACTTTATGCTGTGACTTTCTGTTCGAAGCTAATTGTTTATTGGTCAAGTTCATGGGATAGAAGATTGATGCTTAGTGACCTGCATTATCATGGAATTAGTAAGTGGTGGAGGTGGTACCTGAACCTTGAGAAAGCTTTGTACCAAAATTCTCTTTGTTCTAAACTGTAGACATCAACCACAAATTGAGTTGTGGGAATTTCTGGGTGCCAGCGAAGGCTGATGATATTCTGACACCCCCCATACTTATCCCCTCCCCAGAGAATGCTCTGTAGTCCATTCACTAGAAAGATCATCTACAAACCACAGTCCCTAGAATCCCTTGCCATCCTTTTATGTCTCAAACTTATACACTTTACACCTCTTTTGTGAGTTTCTTTTCTGTATTTTGTAATGAGAAAACTATAAATATCCAGTCTTTAATTACATCAGAGACATGGAAAGGATATAAATATTACCCAAATAAAGTAGCACCGAGCAAACAATTTCCAAAACTAAGAAATGATAGAAACAATTGACTTCCTGGATGGTAACCCAAGGCTGCTCTGTAATATTGGGGCATCTGTCTTCAGTCTACAAGCCTGAATATCTGACAGACTAACCTGTGAAGCAGGAATTTTGAAGGAATGCCTTACTTTAACAAAGTTTGGCAGACACTTTCTGTTGTGACTTGCTTGTCCAATTTGGACAGCATAATGTCAGCAGTTGAGGCAAGGACAGTTTCTTGCCCAGTGGCTAACTTTTGCCCCAAAGAAAGCAAACTCTAGATGAAGTTTCTTCAATGCCAATCATCTTCTCTGAAGTAGATTGGTACTGCCAGGAGAAGACATGTCTTGTTGTCATAAAAAGCTTTATATTATTAAAATAATGCCATATCCTGTGGATCTTTAAAGCATTTGAAAATCACCTGTCCCTCTACAATATATCTGTGTTTAACTTTGAAAACATATCTAACATGAATACAGGTTTGATTGTAATAGGTGACTAACTTGCACTTCTTTATTATCCTAAATAGTTTGTAATAATAACTTTCAAGGACTAGAAACTCACATCACATTGTTGAATGAGCTGCATCAGTACAATACTTTAAATAAGAGTAGAAATATGTGTACAGTATGTTCTAACAAAACCAACTTTAGGTTGGCATCCATATATAAAAATATCTTCAACAAGAGTAGAAATATATACAGCATAACAAAAATAACCTCAAATTTGCATCAATGTCCAAAATTTCATACCAATGTAAAATATTTGGGGATAGTAATTGATTTTTAGTTTAAAAGTAGATTCAATAATCTACCCTTTTATCCCATTATTCTATATTCCCCTCTCTTTTCAGAATGTGATCCCTGAATCTAATATCCTTTGTTCAGCTTATTTATTTATTTATTTATTTATTTATTTATTTATTTATGCTTTTTTTCTTGACCATTACCAACAGCAACTTATAACAACCCCTTAAATAATGACAAATATCCATTACTCATGGAGTGACAAAAAAATCATCCATCCCACCTACTGGCAATGTTGGCTTTATGTTCTCTAGATTGCTTCCTGCTGTCTGGCGGGGGGGGCGGCGGGGGGTGATGGCATCCTTAGGGGATCATGATCAAATTGAAATAATGGTCAAGTCCTGGGAGAGTTAGCTGTGTCATTTGTTACCATTCTCTTTGTAGTGAGAAAACATAGGGCTTTTCTGAAGTTCTGGCTGGATCAGTGCATGAGGCTTGCAATTTTTCTGAGCAGTTTGTAGTACAAAGATGATCTCTGGGTGGTGTTTGTCATCTTAGTGGCATTACTGCAATCCAGGTGGAATTATTGTTTTGGCGCCCCATCATCCTTTTGGAAATGTCAAAGGTTGCTGTTAGGAATGGCCATGGTACACTGCAGAAAACAACCATTTTAAATGTCATATGCAGGAGATCTCAGAGAGCTTAAAAGACCATAATTTGGGAAGTACAATACAGGGGACAAAAACATAATTCCTAGTTACCTGATAGAGACTCAAACCTGAAATCACATACAGGGAGCTAGATGGAGACTCTTTCTAAAATTAGTACATTATATAGTCATTAACAGAAAGTTTAAAAATCTATATGTACATATGTAAATCTTATAAAGTTTGAGATAATATTTATACCTTAAAATTTTTAAGTCTAAATAAAACCAACTGAATATGAGATTAGTGACAATTAGTCCCTTAATTTTGTTTTTTCTTCTGTCCCATATCAGGTGGCTCTTCTGACATAAGACAGAGATTTTGGATTTTACTTTAACAAGCATGCTTGAGTTTAGAGAAGGAGAGAGGTGTGCTCCAACTTCAAAGTCAGTTTAATTTTTTATTAAACTGGAACTACAAAAAGACCATTTGCCCTATATGTCTATAGAGACCAGCAGAAACAAACATTTGGGAAAATATATGAAATTTTATCTGTTGGAGATGTGTTATACCACTAGGACAATTTACTCTTTTGGGGGTGCATTTTCCTCTGGATGATTTGTACTTTTTCTTCAGATGTGCCTTTTGCCCAGTGCTCTTCACTTTTCTTAGTTGAATGCCTTCATTCTTCTGGAAAGTAAAAAACAAAACCCTGTCCCAACCCTACTTTTGGGAATATCCTTTTTGGCAAATTATATCTGATCAAATGAAAGACATTTGTTAGTCTTATATTTCAGTTTAGATTGGATGCTCATGCTGTTTGATAAACTATCACCTCTTCTAATCAAGAGGTCTCTCATGTTCAAATATAATCTTTATCAATTTTGATGGTATCCATAGCTTTTCTTCTCCTGTAGAAACAAAATCAAAACCTCTTCCCCAACAGAACACACATCCTGGTTTCTACTCTAGGTCAACACATCGTTAAAGTGTATGAGCTGATTTAATTCAGCAGTTTTTTTCTATATCCAATGTCTTTCTGCAGCTGTCATTTTTTCTCATTAGCATTAGAAAATTTAAAGTTAATAATGCATTGTTCAATCTATTTCTTGGGGTTTTATTACCTTTTCTGTTTATTAATCATTTCTTTTAGAGTGCAATTAGATCTTAGTATAAATGCTTGTCCTGTAGGAATTTGTGGTATACCTGTAATATTCTTTATGTTGTAATATATAAAAATTTGTTTCACTTTACTAGGGATGTATGCTGGAACATTGTCAGTCTTAATTTTTACAGGTATCCCCATGATGGCCATAACTTATAATAAATGTGTAATTACAGAATCAGTCTTTTTAGAGCTCAAAGAAGATGCCCATCCTGAATATGTATGTATGGTGTGGTCTAACATATTTCAGTTTTCCAAATTCTACAAAATGAAACAAATCCATTGCCAAATTTTATTTTTTGAGTTCCCTTTTGGTTATTTCTTGGAGATAGTAGAGTTTGGTCATATGAAAAGCAAGTAGGCTATTTCCTTATAATTTCCTTAACTTGTTGACAAGTGATGGAAACATTTTTATTCAAACCATTGCTATTAACATGGTGTTTCTCATGAAATTATGAGGCTTCTAGTACATTCCCTACCAGTATTATTTCATAATTACCTTGTGCTAGAGGGCCTGGTAGACCTGTGTGGTTTCTGACCTGTGTCATATACAAGGAATGATTTCCATTTCTGATTATTACTTGTAATTTAATAAATATTAAAGTTAATTCTGAATCATCTGCAATAAATACAGTAGTTTCAATATGTAAAACAACTTTTTCTGCACATTGAAAGTCAGTAACTATCTTAAGTGGTTCTGGAAAATCTAATAATGCCACGAGAATAGCATATAATTCTAAGTTTTAAACAGAATCGCAAGGGATTTGAGTCGCTTTAATTCCTGATTTAAAAATGTGCCTTTCCTGATTGGTTGGCCTCAGTATAGGCTGTAGGGACTCAGGAAATTGATGTTCCCTGTACCACTTGAGCTAATTCGTTCTCTTTATAAACAGAAGACTCTTGCTTTTGGAATATTTGTTGCTAATCTCTCCCAAAAATTTTTGCAATATCTTTGCCAATGTTCATTTTCTGTCCATAATGAGGAGATTTCAGCGTTAGTAAAAGGTACCACAATTTCCACTGGGTCTATTTCTGCTAATTGATGAAGTCTTAATTTTCCTTTCAGAATCAATTTGGAAACTTTTTCTACATAGGTCTTTAAGTTTTTACTTTGTTTTTTTGGTAAAAATATTCATTCTAAGATATTAGCTCCTCTTCTAGAATTCCAGTAGGAGAATGCATAGAAGGTAAAATAACCAGAAGAAAATGAAGGTCTGGATCCAAACAATACACATGTGCATCCTGTAAATACTTTTAAACTAAAACTAGTTATTTCTCAGTCTCAGCAGATACATCTTTTGGACTATTTAAGTTTTATTACGTTGTAATGTTTGAAATAAATTACTTAGTTCTTGAGTTGTCATTCCAATTGTGAGTGATAGCCAGTTAATATCTCCAAGCAATATTTGAAAATCATTATTATTTTATAATTGATCTTTCCTGATTTGTACTTTCTGTGGTTGATTTTTTTGTAAACCTAGTGTTTATCCTAGGTAAGTAATAGACTCTCCCTTTGAAATGTTTTTTAGGAGCAGTTTGTAATCCCCAACAAGGCAAATTTTTCTGTAATTCCTTAAACATTTTTCTAATGTATTTACATCTGAATCAGCTTGCAAGATATCATCCATATAATGGTAAATTATAGATTGAGAAACCTGATTATTTCCAATGGCTTTTGTACAAAATATTGACACAAGGGGGAACTGTTTAACCTTCCTTGTGGAAGGATTTTCCACAGATATCTTTTAATAGGCTGGGAATTATTTTAAGTAGGCTCTATTAAGGCAGAATTTTTCCTAACCTGTTCTTTTTAATTATTTTTTTTTCATTTGTTTTACATACTGACCATTTCCCCCTCCCCTCTCTCCTCCTACTTTCCTTCTATCCTCCCACCTACTCTTCCTCCATCTCCATTCAGAAAGGGGCAGACCTCCAATGGGAGTCAATACAGCAGGCCACATCAAGTTGAGGCAGGACCAAGCTCTCCCTCCTGCATCAAGGTTGGGTGAGGCAACCTATGGGGAATGGGTTCCCAAAAGTCAGCTCAAGTGTCAGGGGCAGATCCTGATCCCATTATTAGGAGCTCCACAAACAGACCCAGGTTTCACAACTGTCAGACACATGCAGAAGGCCTAGGTCAGTCAGTCCCATGGAGGCTCCCTCACTGTTAGTTCAGAGTCAATGAGTTCCCTGGAGCTCACTCTGTGAGTTCTCCTGTCATGACCACACACTAATAGGGGGAGACTTCAACACTCTGCTCTCACCACTGGACAGGTCAGTCAGACAAAAAAACTAACAGAGAAATAAGGGAATTAACAGACTCAAATGGACTTAAGAGACATCTATAGAATATTCATCCAAACAGAAAAGAATATACCTTCTTCTCAGCACTTCATGGAACCTTCTCAAAAATTGACCACATACTCAGTAACAACAAAAAACAAACCTTAACAGACCAAAAAAAATTGGCATAACCCCATGTATCTTATCAGATCACCATGGCTATAAACTAGTATTTAACTGCAACACTAATTACAGAAAGCTTACAAACACATGGAAATTAAACAATGCTCACTTGAATCACCAATGGCTCAAGGGAGAAATTAAGGGAGAAATTAAAGATTTCCTAAAATCCAATGAAAATGACCACACAACATACCCAAATTTATGGGGCACAATGAAAGCAGTGGTAAGAGGAAAGTTCATGGCACTTAATGCCCACATAAAGAAGCTGGAAAAATCCCATATTAGTAAATTAATAGAACATTTGAAAACTTCAGAACAAAAAGAAACAAACTCACCAGGAGAACTAGATGGCAGGAAATAATCAGATTGAGAGCTGAAATCAACAAAATAGAAACAAAGAAAGCAATACAAAGAATTAATGAGACAAAGAGTTGGTTCTTCCAGAAAATCAACAAAATAGACAAACCTTTATCCAAACTAACTAAAAGGCAGAGCAAGAACATCCAAATTAACAAAATCAGAAATGAAAAGGGGGATATAACAATAGACAAGGAGGAAATCCAGAGAGTCATGAGGTCATATTTCAAAAACATATACTCCAGAAAATAGGAAAACTTAAAGGAAATGAACAACTTTCTGGATAAATATCAAGAACATAACTTCCCAAAATTAAATCAAGACCAGGTAAGCAAATATAACAGACCTATAACTGCTAAAGAAATAGAAACAGTCATCAAAAGTTTCCCAACCCAAAAAAAGCCCAGGACCAGATGGTTTCAATTTAGAATTCTACAAGACTTTTTAAAAAAACTTAATACCAATACTCCTCAAAATTGTTACACACACTAAAAATAGAAGGAACTATTGCCAAACTCTTTTTATGAAGCTACAATTACCCTGATATTCAAACCACACAAAGATGTTACTAAGGAAGAGAATTACAGACCAATCTCACTCATGAATATTGATGCCAAAATACTTAGTAAAATACTGGCAAAAAGAACACATCAGAACCATCATCCACCATGATGAAGTTTGCTTCATCCCAGAGATGTAGGGATGGTTCAACATCTGAAAATTTGTCAACATAATCCACTATATAAACAAACTGGAAAAAAATAACCACATGATCATCTCATCAAATGCCAAAGAAAAGCTTTTGACAAAATACAACATCCCTTCGTGATAAAGGTCTTGAAGAGAGCAGGGATACAAGGAACATACTAAATATAATAAAGGCAATATAGAGTAAGCCAAGGGCCATCCTAAATGGAGAGAAACTCATAGCGATCCCACTGAAATCAGGAACAAGACAAGGTTGCCCACTCTCCATATCTATTCAGTATAGTTCTTGAGGTCCTAACTTCTACAAGTCATAAACATTTTCAGTAATGTAGCAGGATACCAGATTAACTCAAAAAAATCAGTAGCCCTCCTTTACACAGATGATAAAAGAAAGGGCCAAGGTTTCTCTTAGCCTGTCTTTTTATAGGTGAATTGAGTCCATTGATATTAAGAGATATTAATGACCAGTGCTTGTTAATTCCTGTTATTTTTCAGTAGTAGTGCTTGTGTGTTTCCCTTCTTTGGGTTTTGCTGGTGGAGGGTTATCTGTTCCCTGTGTTTTTGTGTGTGCAGTTTGCTTCCTTGGGTTGGGGTTTTCTGTCTAGTGCTTTCTGTAGGGCTGGGTTTGTGGATACATATTGTTTAAATCTGTTTTTGTCATGGAATATCTTGTTTTCTCCATTGATGGTGATAGAAAGTTTTGCTGGGTATCATAGTCTTGGCTTGCATCCATGGTCTCTTAATGTCTGTAGCACATTAGCCTTTCTGACTTTCAATGGAAATTGAGAATTTGGGTGTAATTTTGATAGGTCTATCTTTATATGCTACTTGACCTTTTTCTTTTGCAGCTCTTAATATTCTTTCTTTATTCTGCATGTTTTGCATTTTGATTATTATATGGCAAGCGGATGTTTTTTGATCCAGTTTATTTGGTGTTATGTAAGCATCTTGTACCCTCATAGGGATATCCTTCTTTAGGTTGGAAAAGTTTTCTTCTATGATTTTGTTGAATATATTTTCTGTGCCTTTGAGCCGGAGTTCTTCTTCTTCTACCCCTATTATTTTTAGGTTTGGTCTTTTCATGGTGTCCCAGATTTCCTGGGTGTATTTGTTGGATTTAATGTTTTCTTTGATCAATGAGTTTATTTCCTGTACAGTATCTTCAACACCTGAGATTCTTTCTTCTATTTCTTCTATTCTGTTGGTTATACTTGTCTCTGTAGTTCCTATTCATCTACTCAGATTTTCCACATCCAGAATTCCCTCAGTTTGTGTTTTCTTTATTGCCTCTATTTCAGTGTTCCAGTCTTGAACTGTTTCCTTCACCTGTTTGTTTGTTTTTTTATTTGGTTTTCTTGGGTTTGTTTGTGGGATTTATTAATTGCTTCCAATTTTTTGTTTGTCTTTTCCCCCATTTCTTTAAGGGAATTTTTCATTTCCTCTTTAAAGGTCCCCATAATTTGTAGTAGGAGCTGTGGACTGTGTTCCTGCCGCCCCAGCTCCTGATCGCCTAGCTAGCTTATGCCCCGAAATAATGACACACAAACTGTATTCTTTTAAACACTGCTTGGCCCATTATATCTAGCCTCTTCTCGGCTAACTCTTGCATCTGGACTAGCCCATTTCTAATAATGTGTGTAGCACCAGTCTTACTGGGAAAGATTCAGCATGTCTGACCTGGTGGCTTGCTTCATCGCGTCTGCCCTGGTGATGAGCTGCATGGCGTCTGTCTCTGAGAGGAGCTGCCCTGCATCTGAGCTCACTTCCTCTTCCTCCCAGCATTCTGTTCTATTTACTCCACCCACCTATGTTCTAACCTATGAGGGCCAAGTAGTTTCTTTTTTAATTAACCAATGACCTTCCTCCATCAATAATTTTCATAAAGTTACATTTAAAGTCACTCTTTTCTGCTTCTTCTGGGTTAGGATGATCAATTATTCCTGTTGTGTGACCACTGGATTCTGGTGTTACCATGTTGATTTTTAGATTGTCTAATGAATTCTTGCATTGGCGCCTACCCATCTCTTCCCTCAAATGAGTCTTCCAGTGTCTTTGCATCTTGGTCCAATCCCTGCAGTGGCTGTCTGAGTGTTTGGGAGTTTTTTTTTTTTTTGGTCTGCTATACTGTCAATGTTTGTGTTGCAAGAAACATTTCAGTTCTCTCTAAGCCTGTTCTCTTGTCTTTTCTCCTGGTTTGCTCTCTTGGTCCTCTCTTCTTGGTCCCCTCAGTGTTGTAGCAAGCTCTTGGTCCCCTCAGTATTATAGCAAGTTCTTGGTCCCCTCAGTATTGGGGCAAGCTGTGTTTCATAGTTCCACCAAGGTTGAAGAAGGATAGGTGAGTTGGGGCAGGAGGGGGCTAGTAGTTTGTAGGGTCTGGTGGATGGGGTTGGATAATGCAGGAGCCTACCCACAGGAAACTCTCCTGCTGGCTGACTAGAAAAGCTCAGGGGGTTAGAGGAGGGGCCCAGGGTTTTGTCCCACTTTGGAGGTCCTAGAGAGTGGGGTGTCCTACTGGATGGTTGTCACTCACCTCTTAAGTCCCCTCAGTATTGGAGCAAACTGTGTTTCTGATTTATATTTCCTTTATTGCCCCATTTCAGTTTTTAAGTCTTAAACTGTTTGCTTCATCTGTTTGATTGTTTTTCTATGGTGTTTCTTTGCTTTCTTTAAGAGATTTATTGGTTTCTTCTAATTTTTTGTTTACCTTTTCCTCCATTTTTTAAAGGGAGTTTTTCATTTTCTCTTTAAGGGTCTCTATCATCTTCATAAAGTTATATTTAAGTTCATTTTCTTCTGATTTTTCTGGGTTAGGATGTTCAGGTCTTCCTGTTTTATGACCACTGGGTTCTGGTGTTGCCATGTTGTTTTTTAGGGTGCTGAATGTATTTCTGCAATGGCATCTACACATCTCTTCCTCCAACTGGTGTTGGAAGTGTCTTTGTCCCTTGGTTCAATCCTCACAGGTGGTGTCTGTGTCTCAGGGTTCCTCTCTTGGATTGATCATTGCAATTGCTGTCTGTGTCTTAGGTAGCTGCTCTTGGTCTTTTCTGTGCAGTTGCTCTCTGTGTCCCAGGGAGCTGCTGAGGTCTCCATGGATGGGTGGGATTTGGGGCAAAGTAGGACTTGTAGATTATAGGATCTGATTGATGAGTGTGTGTTGGAGCCATGCAGATGACTTGCCTACTGGCCAGCTAGTGAAGCTGAGGTGGGTGCGGGAGCAGCCCAGGGTTTTATCCAGTGCCTAGGGCCTAGAGACTGGACTGACCACTTAGGGAGCTGGCCACTCACCTCTTGGTCCGCTCCGTGCAGACACAGTCTGTGCCTTAGAGAGCTGTCAAGGTCACTGTGGATGGGTGGGTTTGGGGGCAGAATGGTACTTGTAGCTTACAGGGTCTGATTGATGCAGGAGTGGAGCAGCCTACCTGCAGGAGGCTTTCCTGTTGCCTGATTAGTGGTGCTGAGGCAGGTGAGGGAGTGGCCCTGGGTTTTGCCTCAGGGCCTAGAGCCTGGGATATCCAGCTTGGGAGCTGGGCACTCACCTTTAGGTCTGCCATATGCATTTGCAGTCTGTACATCAGAGGTCCTCTGAGGTCACTGGGCAAGCGTGGGCTTGTGGGTGGAGTAGGACTTGTAGCTCACAGGGTCTGTTCTATGTGGGGTTAGAGCTATTTACCTGCAGGAAGCTTGACTCCTGGAAGGCTAGTGAAGCTGAGGCAGGTTGGGGAGGGGCCCGGGTTTTGCCCCAGGGCCTAGGGCCTAGAGACTGGACTGACTAGTTGGGGAGTTGTTCTCTCACCTCTTGATCCACTCTGTGCCTATCAAATTTCTTTATCAATAAAAAAATCAGGAGTCAGATATGGGAACCTGAATGATCAGAGCAGCAGTGGAAAAGCCACCAGTGACCTCCCATCTCTTCAATTCCTCCATCGGAAAGGACTGAGATCCTAACTCCTGCCTTACCACTTCCTGTCTCTATCTTTTCTTAGTCCTATAAACTCTATGGTTATTTTTGTCAAGTAGTGACTAGCTCCACCCTCTGATTCAAAGCAAGCTTTATTGTCAGAATGTGATCAAAATACTACACAACAGAGGGGCTCTTCCCTACAACAGAGGTACCAAGACCCATGCAGGGGACTGTGGGCTGAGGACTTGCAGTGGGATGATAATAACATTCCCTTTTAGATTCTGTGGGAGTCATGTTTTTGTTTTTGGATAAGCCACTTAGCCTATCTGAGTGGAACCCAGCTCCCATGTAAAGCAGCAAGAAGAAAAAAAACTAACACACAGTTAACATGACAAGATACATTTATAAGTACTAATATGATTTATTGTGATTCTATAGAAATGGCCATAAAAAGCAGCCACAGGCTGAAGAGATGGCTGAGTCTGATGAGTGCTTGCTTTGAGACATGAAGATCTGAGTTCATTCCCTAGCACCCATGTCAAAAGTCAGGGGTGGTGACACAGGCTTGGAATTCCTTCCGTGGTGGGAGACAGAGACAATGTACCCCCAGGACTCACTGGTAATCTAGGCTCGTCCAGTCGGTGAGCTCCAGGCTGATGAAAGTTCCTGTGGATGATATTCCTTATGAGAGAGCAAAGGCTGTCCTCTGGTCTCTATGTGCCTGTGTGAACATGTGTACCTGCACATACAGTGTATACACACATGTACACGTGCACACAAAACAAGACAGTTCTTATGTTCCTTCTTTTAGTGATTAGCAAGCTGAGGTATTTATGTCTTCTCAAAAGTTTTTATACCTGGGATCTGGCAAAATTGTGGACAATTTTCTTTCTTTTTATTTATTTATTAAAGATTTCTGAGCCAGGCGGTGGTGGCACACGCCTTTAATCCCAGCACTCGGGAGGCAGAGACATGCGGATCTCTGTGAGTTTGAGGCCAGCCTGGTCTACAAGAGATAGTTCCAGGGCAGGAACCAAAAGCTACAGAGAAACCCTGTCTCAAAAAATAAAAAAAAAAAAGATTTCTGCCTCCTCCCCGCCACTGCCTTCCATTTCCCTCCCCGTCCCCCAATCAAGTTCCCCTCCCTCATCAGCCCGAAGAGCAGTCAGGGTTCCCTGTGTGGGCAATTTTCTTAACAGTGTATGACAACACTGTGTAGAGGACCCTGACTGGCAATATCTTTAACACACAGAAGGCACCAGGAATTTTACAACTACACATTAATGAATAGTATGACTGTTAGTTTCATTCTAAGCTGAAATGTTTCAGATATCAGCATCTTGGGTAGTGCTCAAACCCAGAGGAAGAAACTGCTTCAGACATTTTGAGTGATGAAGGAGATATAGGAGCTTCATGATTCCCTCCCCTCACAGCTCAGTTCAAAGGGCCCAAAGATTGCTAGGGTCACATATGCTACGTTTCTAGGCAATGGTGGGGCTAAAGAGTTAGGGTGTGGAGTCTGGCCACAGCTTGCCTATACCTACAGATGGTTGGTAGCTTCCTCTTTTTCTACATTCTCAAATGTCCATATTCCTTGGAGAATCAATACTACATCCAGGATTTCTACAGCAAGCAATTATGGGAATTGTAGTTTGTGGATGTTCTCTCCAGTATGGAAGGCCAACATTCATTGGGGATGGGGAGTGAGTACTCAGAGATGCTATTGAATTTTTCAGAGTTTCCGGAATGACATTCAGATTATTTTGACTCTAGGGGACAGAAGCCCTGGGACTCTCCTCCCAGTTCAGGTCTGAATAAGGTGCTCTCTTCTTTCTTTCTGGGGTTGAGGATGAATTTCAGTTCTACTGTGAGGCCAACAATGATTTTCCTTCCTGCTAGATGGAATTCTCCCTGTATGTCATCAGCCACGTGGGTACAGTCATCTCCTTGGTGTGCCTCGCCTTGGCCATAGCCACCTTCCTGCTATGCCGTGCTGTTCAGAACCAGAACACCTACATGCACCTGCACCTTTGTGTGTGTCTCTTCCTGGCCAAGTTTCTCTTCCTCACGGGTGTAGACAAGACAGACAACCAGGTTAGTGACCTTTGGACTGTGTTCTAATGCAGCTGCACCATCTTCCCATGTTCCTCTCCTCATCACTATCTAGTTCCCTCCCCAGGGCCACTGGTTTTCTTTCTGTTGATGTGATAAATACCCAAAAGCAACTTCAGCAGGACAGGGTTTATTCCAGCCTATACTTTGATGTCACAGTTCACTGTTTAGGGAATCAAAGAGAGGAAGCAGAGGCCGTGGAGGAAAGCTGCTTGCTGCCTTGTTTCTCCTGGTGTACCCAGTCTGCTTTCTTATACAACCTAGGGTCACCATCCCAGTGATAGTATTGCCCACAATGATTTCCCATCTCAATCCTCTCACTGTTGCCTATAGGTCAGTCTTATCAAAGTTCCATCACTCCAGTTGAATTTCATTTGTGTCAAGTTGACAGGAAGCTAACCACCATAGTCAGTTTCTCACTGGGTTGACTTCTAGTGACAGTTGTCAGTTTAAAATCAGCTCCTTGATCATGCTATGAATTATTTTGTTTCTTCCTATTGTTCTATTTTTCTTTCTTCTTGTATGTGTCATATGCATGCGTGCATGCGTGTTTGCATGTGTGTGAACACAAGAGTGTGCATGTGAACTTGGTGTAATGACTCAACTTCAATCACTCTTCCACATTTCTTATTGAGGTGAAGTCTCTCAACCAATCCAGAGTTGGACAATGTGAATCATCTCACTAGCAGGCTTCCTTCCAGAGCTGGAATTGCAGGTGTGCCAGTATGCCCACTTAGCGCTTATACAGACTCTGGAGATCTGAACTCTGGCTCAGCCCTTACACTCATGTAGCAAGTACTTTAGAAACTCACTACCCCTACTTCAAAATATTGTGCATTATATATTATTTGCCTGGGTGTGTACTTGAATGTGTGCACACATGCACCTGTCATGGAATACATAGAACATCTTGTAGGAGTTGGTTCTCTCCTTCCATGTGATCAATATTGGGAGCAAGTGCATTGATCAACTGAGCCATCTTTTCGGCCTGACCTTGCTTTTTTGAGACAGGGTCTCTCATTGGTCTGGAACTAAGCAAGTAGGCTCAGCTGGCTAGTTGTGATCCCCAGGCAGCCCCTGTCTCTGCTCCCTACTAGGTGACCACAGGTGTGCAGCCTGGCTTGTATCAGGGTGCTGGGAATGGATTTTCTCACCCGTGGTGCATGGATTGGGGGAAATACTTTACTGGCTGATGACAAACAAAATCAGGTTCCACACGGGTCCAGTTGAAGAACAAATGTGCATAGTGCTTCCAGAGCACAGGAGTCTGAGGGACCAACAAACAGCTGCATCACTGCATATGTCCCACACCATCATGGATGATGTCTTCATGGAAGCTGCATCATAGAGCCCCTCCCTCCCTTAACTTCTTCCCTTTGCTTATGTACACTAAGTTCTAGGGTGACTTTCAGCTGAGGGAAACCTGGAGTAAGTAGCACCTGGAGTCCCAGGTGGCTTTCCTCTCTTCCCCTTTTATTAGCTCCATCACCATAGACATTTCTCTTTTTGTTGCCATGGCTACCTGGCTTGGGTATTCACTATTCCATCATGGTGAAGGAGTGACTACATTATGCTCAGAAAAAACAGGCTGGGTTGTTTGAGGAACCCCAGTTGAGGCCATCCCGCACTTGTTCTTGTCCCTCAACCTTCTGCCCGTGTTGGAGGATCCTGATATGCAGACTTCTCCCCTGCAGACGGCCTGTGCCATCATTGCGGGATTCCTGCACTATCTTTTCCTTGCCTGCTTCTTCTGGATGCTGGTGGAGGCAGTGATGCTCTTCCTGATGGTGAGAAACCTGAAGGTGGTCAATTATTTCAGCTCTCGAAACATCAAGATGCTGCACCTCTGTGCCTTTGGCTATGGGCTTCCAGGCCTGGTTGTCGTGATCTCTGCCAGCGTACAGCCACAGGGCTATGGGATGCATAATATGTGAGTGTCATTTTCTTCTTTTTGAAGATCTTGCTCCAGGCTTTGTGATGATGGCTGTACTAGCTACCTTAATGGTTTCCATGGCAAAAGTACCCAAAATAATAATGAAATCAAGGTATAATTGTTTTACTTAAGAGCATTTGAAGGGGAACAGTCTATCATGGCAGAGAAATCAGGGCAGGAACTCAAGGTAGGAACCTGGAGTCAGGGACTATGGAGACATGATGCTCTCTGGCATGCTTATAGCCATGCTCATTGAGCTGCATTTTACAGCACAGGGCCACCTGCCTAGGCATAGTGCTGCTCACAGTGGGCTAGGACCTCCTGTATTGATTAGCATTGGAAAATAACACACAAGTATAGTCACAGGCCAATCTAATGGTGGCAATCCCTCAATTGGGATTCCCTTTTCCCAGGTGACTCTAGTTTGTACTGAGTTAACGAATGTTAACTGGCATAACATTCAAACCACAATGCAGCCACTAAGAACAGTCACTCTAGCAGTGATGTTACCAGTTGACCAGATGGAAACCCTTCACTCTACCCAGAAGGATAATGTGTATAGACAAGGAGAAACTTTCCAGGGTGGAAGGTGTGGGCCCTTGGGTGTTCAAGGCTGATGTAGATACCTTATAGCTCTAAGCCTCAGGAGCTAGGCATCTACAGGTCCAGGGTATAAAAGTCAGAGATTTGAGGCTCAAAGTACTCAGGTTGGAGGCATTATAGTTTCATTTCTCTTGTTCTGATAAACTACTTTGACAAAAGGCAATGCCATAGAGAATAGGATTTATTTTAGCTTGTAGTTCCAGGAGATAGTCCATCATTATGGGGAAGCTAAAAAGCAACATCAAACAGCTGGTCACATGACATCCACAGTGAAGAACAGATGAATAAACGCACGCATGCTCACTTGCTTGTTCTCACATTTCTCCAGTTACACAGTTTAGGATCCCCAGAATATTGAATGGTTCTCCTCACAGTGGTATGGGTCTTTCCACATCAATTAAATTACTTCCAATTGACCATGCTGATCTCCATCTTCCCAATGAGGACACCTCAACTTTCATGTCATTTTTGGGTACACCAATGAGTTTAATTGGGGTTACTTATAGAGTATGGGTGAGGGATTATTTCCAGGAGTGTGACCAACTTGCCAGAAGCTGCACCACTGAAGAAAGTGTCTCTGTCTCTCTCTCTCCCAGCAACTAATAGCTGCCTATAGATCCACAGGAGAGGTAGGGCCTGTGGTGTACTAAGTTAGCTGTGTTCACATGGGGGCGTATGCTTGGCTGGTAGTCTGTTTCTCAAGGAAGCTGGGGTTCCCAGGAAGTGTGTAATAGCTGTCAGTCATATAGTCAACTCAACATGGACACCAATATTTAAACTTATTAAAATATCAAAACGAACCCTTGTAATTGGGCCTTATTTTGAATACTAAATGCTGGCTTAATAGCATTTTACACTACTCTAACAATGCTCAACTCTTGCTGAGCCATAGGAAGGAGTAGGTCCTCTAGTTTTGTTGGTATCAGGGCCACCAAATTGTTCACTACAGAGAGGACTCACAACTGTGTAAGTTTAACTTCCCAGGAAGAGATTATCTAGTTGGGCTATTTTTACTGTTTTCCTAAATGCATAAATAAAACCTGCTCAGAATGCACAGTGCTACTTGTATGCTTGCTTTCAGGACTAGCCATTTAATATTGGATAACCAATTGGTGTGCTCTTCCCTGGAGACTACGTCTCCCGCATTTAGCCTTCCTTAGTTGACAGCAGTTCTTTGTGTAGGGGTGAGGTCTGGCGGAATTTCCCCCATAGGAAGCCTATGAACTACAACTACGATGCCAGGCAGGATAACCCTACATGTGCAACAGTGGTCTCCACACCTTGGTAGTAACCAACAGTTCTCCAAGACCTGTTCTGGACTTAGGACCTGCCCAACAAGAGAGAAATCATACCTGGTACTAGAACCTTTGTCAGTTTCCTAAAGGCTAGTGAAGTCTCCGATATTGAAGAATAACCAGTACTTTACTAAATCGGCATAATTTCTAACCATATTCTAAATATTTTTCCTTTTGTACAGAGATAAATATAGTCCTTACCCCTCCTCAAGGAAACCTAAAAACTTACAATAGACAGAACCTTTATAGAAAACCACAACCAATCAAAATGCAGAGTGTGGGGCCCAGTTCCAACTGAAACACCTAAGGCTCAGGGAACATTGAAGAGGAGGGGGTGGAAAGCTGATAAGACCCTAGTATATTTCTTAGTCAGAAGTGGTGGGTAATCAGCTCTCACTGGAGGAAATGTTGGAGGTGGGGTTTGAGTAACAAAGTGTACTAGTGGAGCGCCGCATGGAGGAAGAAAGTTCTGTGAAAGTTATGAACCAGTCGTCAGCCTGAACTCCATTCTAGGTGAAGGTCTCAGGAGTATTTGCCCATGGTGGATCTTGGCTCATTTGACACTGGTGTGCCCCACCCCACCAGCAGTGCTTCCATATGCATCTCACCCTGCAGTGTTCTGCAGAAGGCACAATTGCCAGGTTGGTGTGGTGAGACAAATGCTCATGCCTCCTGTGTTTTGCTCTACAGCTGTTGGCTGAATAGAGAGACTGGGTTCATCTGGAGTTTCCTGGGGCCAGTCTGCATGATCATCACGGTAAGGAAAACTGTGTTCAAGGACATTTTGGGAACAAGGAAAGCCAAAGTTAGGAACTGTCATCACACTGCAAAGTCTACTACTCTCAACACTCATATGATTCTTGGTTCTTGAGATTTCGCCCAGGTGGGTGTGATTTCTCTGTCTGTCACTTTTCAGTCATGCTCAGGTACAGAAACATCTAGAAGGAGCAACAACCCTTCTTATTCATGCTTTGTGTTTTAGGGGAGAAATAGATCCATCAGTCTCTTCTAGGTCTAGATGCTGAATGGAAGACAAGGTAAAAAGAATTTAACTGCACTTATGATATACAAGCAGGAAGATATCTGTCAGTCTGATGTCAGCCTGGTCTACATAACAGATTAAGTTTTATACCAGCTAGGGATACATTGCAAAATAGAAAGACACTGCACCCAAAAGAAAAATAAGGAAGATAAGGAATAAAGTGACGAACAATGGTCATGATTAGAAAAACTGAGATGAGAAATTTTAAGAAAAAAGCAGAAACCTAGTGATATTTGCAGATCCTGAGTACTGTTTTGGCTCCCTTACTGTTGCTGCAGTAAAATGTGCACAAAAAGTTATCAAGGAGAAAAGGGTTTATTTCAGTCTTCAGGTCTATTCTGGCTGGGCTTATGACAATTTGACACATGCTAGAGTCACCTAAAAGGAGGGAGCCTCCATCGAGAAAATGCCTCCATATGATCCTGCTGTAGAATATTTTCTTAATTAGTGATTGATAGGGAAGGCCCACCCCATTGTGGATAGGGTCTTTCCTGGACTGATGGTCCTGAGTTCTATAAGAAAGAAGACTGAGCAAGACGGAGGAGCAAGCCAGTAAGCAGCACCCCCATGGCCTCTGCATCAGCTGCTGCTTCCAGGTTGCTGTGTTGTTTGAGTTCCTGCCCTGACTTCCTTCAAAGATGAACAGGGATGTGGAAGTATAAGTCAAATAAACCCTTTCCTCTGCTACTTGCTTCCTGGCCATGGTGTTTCCTTTCAGCAATAGGAACTTTAAGACAAGGCCATAGTCCATCATTGAAGGAAGCCAGGGTGGGAATGCAAGGAGGCACTTGAAATAGAAGCCTGAAAAGCATTGCCATTTGCTGGTCCAGGCGTGGACTCCTGCTTAGCTTGCTCTAACATGTCAGGACCATCTGCTGTCAGAATGGTACCTCCCACCCTGGCATGGGCCCTCCAACAGAAAATAGCAATCAAGACAGTGACGCTCAGACATAGCCACAGGCCAGTCCGACCCAGGCAGCTCCTCAGCTGGCACTCTCTCCTGCGGTGACTGTAGACTGTGTTACACTGGCTGTCAAAGTCAAATGTGGCAAACATTATCTCTGCTACTTGCCTTCCATTAAGCCTCTGCTTCTTATGAAGTTGTGTTTCTGCTGTCACCCCTGGTCCTTTTTCCTCGAGTCATTGATATCTGATTCCAGATCACAGAAAGACTGTCCATGATTCTGGATTGGCAGAATTAATGTAGTAAAATGGCTGGGTTTTCTTATCAAAAGTAATCTACATATTCAGTGAAATTTCCATAAAAATACTTCACAGATCTATAAAAACCACCCAATAATTTACACAGAACTATAAAAGATCAGAAATAACCAAATAAGTCATCAGGAGATGATGACTGGAGTTGTCACAATACTTGACCTCAGATTATAGTGCAGTTGAGGCTGGAGAGATGGCTGCTCTTCCAGAGGTCCCAGGTTCAATTCCCAGAACCCACATGGCAGCTCACATCTGTCTGTAACTTTAGTTTCAGGGCTCTGACACCCTCACATTGACATTCATGCAGGTAAAATAATAATGAACAAGAAACAAAACTAAATCAAATTATATTGCAGGGCCACAGCAACAAAGGCAGGCAGATACTGCCAAACAGCAGATCACACATACACACCCACATAAACAGGTGTGTTTGCATATATGTATATTACAACAACTAACAAAAGAGGCCATGAATTTGAAAGCGAGCAAGGAGGGACTGAAGGGAGGAAAGAGAAGGAGAAAATGATTATGATTATAGTGGACTCCCCCCAATACACTATTACCAAAGAAACTTAAGGGAGAAAGGACCTATTTGGCTCTCAGTTCCAAGTTACAGACAATCTTTGTGAAAAATCAAGACCACAGGAAGTCAAACAACTAGTCACATCACACCCACAGTCGAGACCAATGAGCAATGAGCTCATGCATACTGTGCTCAGTTCAGTTTCTCCACTCTCATATATACACAAGCCTCTGCCTAGGGAATAGTGCCACCCACAGTGGCCGAGTCTTCCCTCTAGTCAAGATACTTCCCACATGTATACTTAGAGATGACCCTTAAACAGTCTCTTACAGGTGTTCCTGGAGGCTTGCCTCCTAGGTGTTGACAATTAATAGTAACCATCAAACCACTTTGAGGAGGCTTGGGAAATACATTTGAAGAGAATCAACCAACTCTCGGGTGTCATAATCTATAACACCAACCTTGGCTTCAATTCTAATTTAATAGATGGTGGAAATAAAAAAACAACAACATGGGAACAGCAAAGACAATTTGTTGCAAGGTTGTTTTATTGTAATACAGGAGGTATATATAACTGTCACAGTGTGGTCTCAGGAGCAGGGAGGGACCAGTTTCACTGCATAAGAAGTGTGTTTTGGATGCTGTAGCATGGGGAAGCAGCAGGTCAACTAAGTACAAGTGGGGTGTCTGATGTGGTCAGTCGGGAGTGATGATGGCTTTCTGCTGCTCATCCTAAATTGGAAGCAGAGGCATCAGTTGGGAAGTCATCTGTAACTGATTCAGTCCTGGTTATTTGGATCTGACAAATCCAGGATCGAAGTCTGGCATCCTGGATGGGTGACTGGAGGCCAGATTTCTATGTCAGATTGGTTATGATCGGTCTGTGTGTCTGGTCTACCTACCCTCTGCTTGACCTTGCAGATCAATTCTGTTCTCCTCACCTGGACCCTGTGGGTGCTAAGGCAGAAGCTCTGCAGCGTCAGCTCAGAAGTCTCAAAACTCAAGGACACCAGGTGCAACCTCTTTCTGACTTTTCCCCTTTTGTCTTCCTTCTTCTGAAAGAGCCCCACCAGTCACTTTTCTGTATATATCGTGTGCCTATGCAGGTACATGCATGCTATGACACACATGTAGGGGTCAGAGGACATCTTGCTGTTTTTTTCCATCTTGTGTGAGATAGAGTTGCTTGTAGTTCATCACTGTGTATGCTGGGACATCTGGCTCAATCCTCCTGTCTGTTCCTCCCTTCTCAACACAGGGTAATGGGATTACAGATTACACATTTTGCACTTGACTTCACGTGTGTCCTCAGGATTTGAACTTAGGTCCTCACATTTGTGCACCAAGCAGCAATTTACCCATTGAGCCACCTGCTGGACTGTGATCACCTTTTGTATATTCATGGTATTCAAGTGATGGGGCTTGTACAGAATAGCAGAGTCCAGATGTCAAACTGCCTATTCAATCGATGCCATTTATGATTTGTGTGACATTGCATTGGTTACATGACCTTCACAGAGCTCAGTTTCTTCATCTGTAGGGAAAGAATAGTGATATGTTTTCCTTTAGGTTGGTAATAAGCATTGCCACAATTTCTGGGAACACCAAACCTTCTATAGATTGTCAATACATTCAGTGTGAGCACATGCACATGAAAACATGGACATACACGCACAATGCATACACATAAAACATGGATATATATATATATATATATATATATATATATATATAATGCACACAAGCATACATGCTCATACAGATACACATGAAAATATGGGCATTGTATTAGGGTTTTAATTGCTGTGTAGAGACACCATGACCACAGTAACTCTTATAAAGGAAAACATTTAATTGAGGTGGCATGTTAAGAGGTTTCTCTCCCGCCTGGTCCTCTAGCTGCTTAGTTCCAAAGAAACACCAAAGGTCTACATTAATAATAAACTGGTTGGCCTATTAGCTCAAGATTCTTACTAACTCTTACATCTTAAATTAACCCATAATTCTTATCTGTGTTAGCCATGTGGTTTGGTACCTTTATATCAGTGAGACCTTCTCATCTTGCTTCCTCTGCATTTAGGTGATGACTGTAGACCGAGCCTTTCCTCTTCCCAGAACTCTCCTGCCAATACTTCCTGCCTGGCAACTGGCCAATCAGCATTTTACTAAATCAGTATAAGTGACAAAACTTTACAGAATACAAGACCATTGTCCCACAGTAGTGGTGGCTTACAGTTTCAGAGGTTTAGTTCATTATCATCATGGTGGGGAGCATGGAGGTGTGCAGGCAGAAATGGCACTGGAGAAGGAGCTACTACATATTAATCCCGCAGGCAACAGGAAGTAGACTGTGACACTGGAAGTAGCTTGAGCATAGGAGGACTGAAAGCCCACCCCCACATTGACACAGTTCCTCCAAGAAGGCTATACCAACTCTAACAAATTCACACCTCCCAGTACTGCCACAACCATTGTAGGCTATTTTCTTTCAAACCAACACAGATATGCACACACATGTACACCAACATGGATGTATGCATACATACATGCACACACATTCTTACAAACATGAACTCATACATGCATACATACTTACAAATGCACACATGAATACAGACAAACATGGACATATGCACAAATATAAACATGGATATATGCACATATACATGCAAATAATATAAACATGCACACACACACTCCCACACCCAAATATACATATACATGCATGCACAATATGCACACACTCTCATGAGCACACATGTACAAACCCATACATTCAAATGTAAATACGCAATGCACATTCACACATGCATTTTCAGTCACACACAAGCACATACAAGCATACAAAATGCACATCCACCCACATACATGCACACATGCATTCACATGCACATGTACACACACCACACACATATGTATACACAGAGATACACACACACCACACAGAAATGTGATAAAACGCTAATATTTTAAAATCTCTATTTTGAGACAGATTCTCCCATAGGACCAGCAGGTCTGAAATCCATGATTCTTGGGTGCTAGGGTTACAGGGAGTCATATGATCTGGCCTGGAATCTCTTTCTCTGGCTAGGGAGACAGTGTGAGCCGCTGAGTCATGTGGAAAGTGTGAGGTACAGAGAAGGTGAGTGCCTCACAAATGTCTGAGAACTAGTGAATGAAGCAGGTGGCCACGCACTCTCCTCTTTTCCTTCACACTGTTGTCACCATCGTACTATCTTACAAAACAGCTTTGACTTTACTTGTTCTCTGTTTCTCTCTTCCCCCATCTGTCTCTCCTAATCTAGCCTTGATATCTAAATAAATTCATGTAATAAATGGCATTTACCTAGATTTTTATTTATTATGAAGTTCATAGGATTTGTCCATATTTGTCAGCTATCAGTGCCTCATTCCTTTTTTATGGCAGCTTTGAATGGCCATGCCCCATTTTCTTTATTCTACAGTATGACCATTAACCATAAATGCCATGTCTGATATACCTTATATTTACCTATAATTATTATATTCATTTATATGTTGAGGAATATTTGGCTATTGTCTTCCTCGGGAGGGGGAAAAGAGAATAAGTACTTTGCATGTACAGTGTTTCTTTTATTATATGTGTACGTTTCATTTTTAAGATAATAAAAGGATCTGGAACTTCATAGTAGTGATGTCACAGGACGTGTGAGTATACTCAAGTCACAGAATCACAGTTTGTGTTCTCAAAATGGTGAATTTTGCCTGAATGAAAGAAGGAACTCTTAGTATTTTATAACCATGGGTTTAGCTTTCATATAATGATGTCTAAGGGTCTGGACAATGGGCTCTTATAGCCATTCACCGCCAAACTAAAATCTATTCAATACACACACCCACAATTTTTGAATCCATGTGTATCTTTGGACAACAGCATTTTAGTTGCCCATAGGACTTGATTTTTTTATCCTGTGTCATCAAATTTCACTCTGTCTGCATCCCCAGCATGGTGCTGAGCCAGCTGATATCATCCTCAGACAGTGCTAGGTGTTTCCATGGAAACCATACCGGCTCTCAGGACAATTCCTTCTGTACACATTACCTTCCAGGCTGCTTACCTTCAAGGCCGTTGCCCAGATCTTCATCTTGGGCTGTTCCTGGGTGCTGGGCATTTTCCAGATTGAGTCGATGGCAAGCACCATGGCGTACCTGTTCACCATTATCAACAGTCTGCAGGGGGCCTTCATCTTCCTCATTCATTGTCTGCTCAACCGCCAGGTATGGGGCTGCCCATTTCCACCTTCCTCTCTGCATAGAACCATCCACTTCCTATGTCTGAAGCAGACCCACTTTCTTATATAGAATTCTGTGTTGTGTATGCATGTGTGTTGTATGTATTTGTGTGTATGTGTACGTAACTGTGTGTTGTACATGTGTATTCATACATGTGCTCTTGTTTTCCTGGAGACTAGAGACTGACATTTGGTGCTTTCTCCATCATGTCCCCCTCACATCTGGTACTTTATTTAAATTCATATGGACATGTGTGTGATCTCCTCTTGGAGAAGTTTGACCAAAAGAAAGCCAAACTGAATTCTCTGTCTTACTGCCTGTGCTTCCTGTCTGTCTTCAGTCTGTGGTCTATGGTCTGTCTGACCTACATGTGCTATATGTTGGATCTGTCTGTATTGCCTGTGTGTGTTGTCTATCTGTTGTGCCTCTGTCTAGCAAAGGGATCACTCTGTGTTTATTGGACAGCACACACACACATACATACACACACACACACACACACACACACAAAACATAGCATGGAAAAGGTCAAGTAATTACTCATAGAAGTCTTTCACAGAGTTTTACAAGGGGAGTAATTACTTTACTGACCACAGCTGACCTAGGAGAGCACTCAGAACTGCAGATCTTATCAATCTGTATCTATGTGTTTTTTCCCACATTTAGGGGATATTTGTTTTTCTTCAGATTGTATTCAACCTGTTTGCTGTTCTCAGCAAATGATCACCACAACACACACACACAACACAACACCACACACACACACACACACACTATTCTAGGAAAAGGGGAGAACACATAATTTATGATTAAAGCTCTGTCTTTGGCTTAGATTTTAAAAACTGATAACATGGGCAATCCAAGGCTCTGTAAGGTTAGGCACATTGTCCTCTTAAAGGCAGCATAGAATTAGGCAGGCTTGGCAATGGTAGGAGAGAAGGTTGAGCACACAGTCTTAGATGATTTCAAGGTAAATTATTAACCTAGTTGGAAGGTTTGGGAAAAGTTCAAGGTCTCCTAAGGCAGAGGGTATTTACAGAAGAATGTTTTGTCACACCTATGAGCATGAGTGTAGTGCCTGCAGCAGCCAGAGGAGGACACTGGATCACTTAGAGATGGAGTTGTGGGTGTTTGTGAGCCTCCTGTCATAGGTGTTTACAACCAAACCCGGGCCTTCTGCAAGAACAAGGCACACTCTTAACCACTGCATCTTCTCTCTAGCTCTTCTAGCTTGTCCTTTGAGACAAGGTCTCTTACTGAACCTGGAGCATCAGTTGAGCTAGGCTTGTCAGTCAAGGCCTAGCAAGCATCCTTCTGTCTCTGCCTCCATGTTGATTCCACTCTGAATTTTCTCTATTTTTGACAATTTCATACAAGCACACAATAAACTAGGTTCATATCCACTCCAATTCTTCCCCCAGATTCTTACATATTCTTCTGAACATGTTTCTCAACCAACTTCATGCTTCATGACTTGAAAAACCCTACTAGGTCTAGTTAGTGTTTCCATATATGCATGGGTGTGGGGACATCCACTGGAGCACATCCCCAGAGAAGGAAAATTTTCTCTGTCTCAGAAATGATCAACTAGCAATCATTTCTCAGTAAGGGGAGGGGCCTGTAGGTCTTTTTCCCAATCCATGCTATGATGTGGCCGGCTTGATCTAGTACAGGCACTGGCAGTTGCTGTGAGTCCATGAGTGTGATAGCCTTGTCATTTCTGGAAGACTGCATTCACAGCACCCTCCTCCAGCTCTTACATTCTTTTTACCTTATCTTCCATGTTGTTCCCTGCCCTTGGTGTGTTGGGTGATGTTGTGTCCTGTTTAGGGCTGAGCACCATACTCAGCTTTTTTTATGTCGGTGCTGGAGATCCAAACCCAAGATATCATGTTGTGCAGCAAACTTACTGACTGGTCCAATCCCAGCCTTATTTACCTTACTTTGTTGTGTCTCCCTCTCAGGTACGAGATGAATATAGGAAAGTCATCAGCAGGAAGACTGAATCCAGCTCCCATTCCCAGACTTCAGGGATCTTACTGACATCTATGCAACCCATTTCCAAGATGGTGAGGGAATGACTATGTGTTTCCCACTGATGTTGACTGGAAGGGGCACATTTGCTCAGCAAACTCAACAGTGTCAGTACTGCTGGCTGCTAAGTGTGCTCATGCACAACTGATGGATGGGGATATTAGAGCAGGATGCCTAGGTTTACACCCACCTCTATGACTTATTAACTGTGCAAACTAAACGAGGTTAGATCTATTGGTGCAAAGACAACATACATGTTAAGGATTTTATCCTAGCCAATGACCTATGAGGCTATCAAGGAGATGTTCTTACTGGTTTAATAGGATGTAATAATTTACATTCTCAAGTTCTGTGGCCAGTCTTGCTGCCAAGTAACAGATAAGTGGATTAGTCAAGGAAGGTGTCTCGGTTACTTTTTTCTTGTTGCTGGAACAAAATACGTGACAGAAGCAGCTCAAGGGGGTGTTTATTCTGTCACAGTTCAAGAGTACAGTGCATTATGGAAAATAAATCATAGTAGCAGAACCATAGGCAACTGGTCACACGGTATCTGAGTTAGGAAGGAAAGAAATGAACTGTAGTGTTTGGCTCACATTCTCACGTTTCTCCTCCAGCCCATGGAATGGGTCCACCACATGTAGAGTGGGCCTTCCAGTCTCAGTTAATGCAATCTGGATGGTGCATCTCAGGCACAGACAGAGATTTGTCTCCTAAGTGATTCTAGAATCTGTCATGTTGACAGTCAATGTTAACCATCACAGACGGTATGCACACAGTGGAGTTTTATTCTGCCACCCAAAGGAAATGGGGTAATTTTTTCTGAAACATGGTTAGATTTGGTATCATTCTGTTAAGTGAAATAATCCAGAAACAGAAGTACAAATAATCACACGCTGTCTGTCATACATGGAATTCAGGTTAATAAGTGACACAAAATTAAAACTATAACCATTTGGGAGGAAACAATGATCAGTGGGAGTGGAGACTGGTGAAGAACAGGGAATAGGCATGTTGTGATCAAAGTACATGATATGTGTGAATGAAACCATGACAGAGAAACACATTGTTCTGTTCAATACACTAATAAGGACAGAGCGAATACACGCTTACCCATATATGCACACACACACACTATTTGCTGTATTAAGTGGATTTTTACCTTAACTTCACACTGTGACTTCACTATTCACTTAGTGCATATTGAATGCTGTGCCATATGGGTCTGTCATAGCTTCACTTTCTGTGGCTGTGACAGAAGACCTTGAAGAAAGCAACTCAGTGGAGAAAGAGTTCATTTTATCTCACTTCTAGATAATAGTTCATCTTTAGGGATGCCATGGCAGTTGGCTCTTGAAATAGGTCACATTATATTCACAGTCAGGAGCCGACAGCCATGAACTAAAGCATGTATGCAAGTGCTCAGCATACTCTGTCCACCCTTACAGTTTAGAAACACCTTTCCATGGATCGGTACCACTGATGGTAGGTGGCTATTTCCACATCAGTTAATATAGTCAAGGCATATCCATAGGCCAACCTGATCTGAAAATACCACACTGAGCCTCTCTTTCAGGTGACTCTGGATTGTGTCAAGCTGATGGATAAAATTAGCCATGACAACTTTCCTATTGCTTGGTAGTGTACCACTGATAAATTGCCTATGCTCTAGTAAATCACCAACCCACCATCCTAAAGATACTCACACAAATAACTAGTTAAACTCAAGGAATCACAAAGAAGGAAAAGCATGAACAAAATTTCAGTGTTTATGCTTGTAGTCTGCTTCTATTGATCTCTGTGTACATGTGAGACTGATGCCCCTGCAGACAAGATATTAAGGATAATTGTTGGGTCAATATGTTTGATTGATGAAGAGGTAATTCTCTTTTGTGTTTTTCAGGGTTAACATCATTTCTTGCCTTTAAATATACAATGGAGCGACATTCTGAGAAGATTTCAGGAGCCTATTTTTAATCGCTCTCTGGCTTATGGAAATTCAAGTGGAGGAACTTTCTTGTTAATTCAAAGCATGGTTGGATGGGACCAAATGACAAGGGCTTCATGCAGCAAGGAGAAACATGAGTTACTGCCCCAAATTAGTTTGCCTTCGTGCTCTACAGCTGTGAAGCTCCACATGTTTTGAAAAGAGCACGTCCCACTTCAGTGGCACAAATACTACCATTTTCCCGTCTCCTATGTCCTTTGTTGTGGGGCTTCAGGCATTTTCATCTAACATATGTCGTGTATTGGACATAGAGTAGCTCTCAATAAATGATTTGTTGTCTTTCTGAGAGACTTACCTATCTGTTATTTTCCCTTTGTCAGTTTCATAGATATATGCATTGATCATATCCACCCTAATCCTCAACCTTCTCTGGGCAAACCCAATGTGTTCCCTCTTACCTGCACATCTTATTTCTTGTATCACAATGAGTCCAGCTAGTGCTTCTGCCTGCTAGGATGTGGATGGTCATGTTGATATTGTGGCTGATCACGTGCAGTAAGCACAGCTGCTGTGAATTCTTAAGTACACTAGCCATGCCCTGCCCAGAAGACACTGGTTCACATCTCTTCTTCCCATCCTCCACCACAAACATTCTTTCTATCTCCTCTTCCATGATGTTCCCTGACTTATGGGTTTCATATAATTCTCTTACTTAGGGTCAAGCATTAAATAGTCATTTCTCTCAGAACTTGGACAAGTTAAGAGTCTCTACGTCTTCCTGATTTAAAGAAAAGATCAGTAAAACCATAATGGAACTATCATCTTTGGTTAAGAGGTTTTTAGAAAAGGTTGCATGTGACAGCTTGCCAATACCATCTTAAATGACCAAAAATCAAAGCATCCTCTTTAAGATCAGGGAAACTAAGCATGTACATTCTTTCCACTCTTCAATGTTATGCTTTAAGTCTTAGAGCTCTAAGACAAGGGGAGATAAAGGAAGTTGGGGAAAGATGTCAAGTGTCATACATATACACATGACAGGAGTCTGTACACAAGAGACTCTTAAATCCACCCCAAATCTCTTAAAGCTGATATTCAGCAAAGTAGAAGGACATAAAATCAACACATATAAATGAGCAGCATTCCTATAACCCAGTTACAAACACACTAGACAAAATTTCAGAGGAATATTGAAAAGCAAAACATTTATTTGAGAAAAGAAGCACTATGGGTGCTGTAGAGTGTCAGGCAGCAGCATATTGGGGGCTCTAAGGAGAATTTGGGAGATTCTTGATAGGAGTCAGGTGAAGGCAGAGGTTCTACAGTGTGTGGCTGAAGACTGACTGCTGTACCCATAGAATGTGCTTGCAGCCAGGCCACCTCTGGGTCAGCTATGCAGGTTAGAAGACAAGAATATAGAAAATCAACTAATGTTAGTTCTAGGAACCAAATCGTGTTGTTTTGGGAATTGTCATTGTTCAACAAAAATGAATGAGCTTTACAAAATGGTGAGACTGTGACCATTTATAACTCCAGAAACTTTTTCATGATTTGAGCAGAATTCGTCAATAATGTCTGTCAAGTGTTGAAGGTGTGAAAGAGGTGAAAATTCAAATGAGGTTATCAATTTTAAATTAAAACCCATAGAAACCAAATAACCACATGAATGAAGAGGCCTACTCCTATCCATGCTGTGTTACCGCTCTCAACAGAAAGGTATCCTGGTAGTCAGAAGCCAAAGAATGCCTATAGCTCAGAGAGAACTGTATCCTAGCAGCCAGAAGCCAAGGAAAACCTCTAAGTGTTATGTCTCTAAAGGGAAATGTATCCTGGCAGTTGGAGGCCAAGGGATACCTACAGCTCTGAAAGGAAAGGCATCCCCACAGAAGTCTTACAGCTCTGTTCCAGAGTGGGGGGACCGTCTCCCCAGCAAAGTGTTAAAGTCCTTGTTCCCGGAAAGGTTTCCCTGATGCCAGTCTAACAACCTGGTTCCTGCATGAGTGGTTTCTCGAGCAGGGTGGTCACAGTTCTGTTCTTTGCTCTGGAGAGATGTTTGCTCTAGCAGGGGAGGGTTTCCCAGCCGGATTATCATAGCTCTGCTCCACTCTGCTCAGCTTCCTTGGAGTGTAAAAATTCTGCTACATCAAGGGGAAAGTTTTCTCATCCAAAGTGTTACAGTTCTACTCCCCTCTGCTCCACTGTGCTCTGTCCAGAGCCATTACAGCTCTGTTGGGCTCTGGCAAAAGTTGTTACATCTCTACTCTACTCTGTTTTGGTGAAAGAAAATTGTTACAACAAACCTCACTCAAGAGACTTTTTGGGATGGAGGAATACAGGAGAGTGGTTTCCTCTGCCAGGATAGAAAAAGGCAGCCCCAAACTGAACAGGTAAAAGGTTTATATAGAGTTTTTTTTTCTTTTCTTTTTATTCTTTTTTAATTAAAATTTCCACCTGCTCCCCGTTTCCCATTTCCCTCCCCTCCTCCCAAATATTGCCCCCTCCCCCCACTCCCCTCCCCCTATCCCCATTCCTCTTCTCCTCCCCCCACACCATTCCCCCTCCCTCTCGATACTGAAGAGCAGTCCAAATTCCCTGCCCTGCGGGAAGACGAAGGTCTTCTATCTACGTCCAGGAAGGTGAGCGTCTAAACAGGCTAAGCTCCCACAAAGCCAGTTCATGTATTAGGATCGAAACCTAGTGCCATTGTCCTTGGCTTCTTATCAGCCTTCATTGTCCGCCATGCTCAGAGAGTCCAGTTTCAACCCATGCTTATTCAGTCCCAGACCAGCTGGCCTTGGTGGGCTCCCAATAAATCAGTTCCACTGTCACAGTGGGTGGGTGCATCCCTCGTGGTCCTGATTTCCTTGCTCATGTTCTCCCTCCTTCTGCTCCTCATTTGGACCTTAAGAGCTCAGACCGTTGCTCCAAATTGAGTCTCTGTCTCTACCTCGATCCATCGCCAGATGAAGGTTCTAAGGTGATATGTAAGATATTCATCAGTATAGGATAGGGTCATTTCAGGTTCCCTCTCCTTAGTTGCCCAAGGTACCAGCTGGGGACATATTCCTGGACACCTGCGAACCACTCAAGAGTCAAGTCTCTTGCCAACCCTAAGATGGCTCCCTTAGATAGGATATATACTTCGCTGCTCCCGTATCCTCCCTTCCTATATCCCAACCATCCCAATCCCCCGAGCTCCTCCCATCCTCCCCTTCTCATGTTTCTCATCCCATTTCCCCTTTGCCCCATGCCACCTCACCCGCAAGTTCCCAGTTTTTGCCCTGCAATCTTGTCTACTTCCCCTCTCCATGCGGATGACTATATGATTTTCTTTGGGTTCACTTTCTTTTTTTTTTTTTTTCAGTTTTTTTTTTTATTCTTTTTTACTTAAAATTTCCAACTGCTCCCCGTTTCCCATTTCCCTCCCCCTCCTCCCACATATTGCCCCCTCCCCCCGCTCCCCTCCCCCTATCCACTCCCCCTCCCTCTCGATACTGAAGAGCAGTCCAAATTCCCTGCTCTACATGAAGACCAAGGTCCTCCCACTTCTATCTAGGTCCAGGAAGGTGAGCATCCAAACAGGCTACGCTCCCACAAAGCCAGTTCATGTATTAGGATCGAAACCTAGTGCCATTGTCCTTGGCTTCTCATCAGCCTTCACTGTCCGCCTTGTTCAGAGAGTCCAGTTTCAACCCATGCTTATCTCTCCAGCCTGCCTGGGTTCACTTTCTTATTTAACTTCTCTAGGATCACAAATTATATGCTTAATGTCTTTTATTTATGGCTAGAAACCGATTATGAGTGAGTACATCCCATGTTCCTCTTTTTGGGTCTGGGATACCTCACTCAGGATAGTGTTTTCTATTTCCATCCATTTGCACGCAAAATTCGAGGTCATTGTTTTTTACTGCTGAGTAGTACTCTAATATGTATATATTCCACACTTTCTTCATCCATTCCTCCATTGAAGGGCATCTAGGTTGTTTCCAGGTTTTGGCTATTACAAACAATGCTGCTATGAACATAGTTGAACAGATACTTTTGTCATTTGATGGGGTATCTCTTGGGTATATTCCCAATAGTGGTATTACTGGATCTTGGGGTAGGTTGATCCCAAATTTCCTGAGAAATCGCCACAATGATTTCCAAAGTGGTTGCACAAGTTTGCATTCCCACCAGCAATGAATGAGTGTGCCTCTTTCTCCACAACCTCACCAGCAAAGGCTATCATTGGTGTTTTTGATTTTAGCCATTCTGACAGGTGTAAGATGGTATCTCAAAGTTGTTTTAATTTGCATTTCCCTTATCGCTAAGGAGGTTGAGCATGACCTTAAGTGTCTTTTGGCCATTTGAATTTCTTCTGTTGAGAATTCTCTGTTCAGATCAGTGCCCCATTTTTTATTGGGTTCATTAGCATTTTAAAGTCTAGTTTCTTGAGTTCTTTATATATTTTGGAGATCAGACCTTTGTCTGTTGCAGGGTTGGTGAAGATCTTCTCCCAGTCAGTGGGTTGCCTTTTTGTCTTAGTGACAGTGTCCTTTGCTTTACAGAAGCTACTCAGTTTCAGGAGGTCCCATTTATTCAATGTTGTCCTTAATGTCTGTGCTGCTGGGGATAAACGTAGGAAGTGATCTCCTGTACCCATATGTTGTAGAGTACTTCCCACTTTTTCTTCTATCAGATTCAGTGTGTTCAGACTAATATTGAGGTCTTTAATCCATTTGGACTTGAGTTTTGTGCATGGTGATAGATATGGATCTATTTTCATTCTTCTACACGTTGACAACCAGTTCTGCCAGCACCATTTGTTGAAGATGCTCTCTTTTTTCCATTGAAATACTTTTAGCTCCTTTATCAAAAATTAGGTGTTCATAAGTTTGTGGGTTAAAATCAGGGTCTTCTACTCGGTTCCATTGATCGACTTCTCTGTTTTTATGCCAATACCAAGCTGTTTTCAATACTGAGGCTCTGTAATAGAGTTTGAGGTCAGGGATGGTAATGCCTCCAGACGATCCTTTATTATATAAGATTGTTTTAGCTATCCTGGGTTTTTTTGTTTCTCCATATAAAGTTGATTATTGTCCTCTCAAGATCTGTGAAGAATTTTGATGGGATTTTAATGGGGATTGCATTGAATCTATAAATTGCCCTTGGTAGAATTGCCATTTTTACTATGTTGATCCTCCCAATCCAAGAGCAAGGGAGATCCTTCCATTTTCTGGTATCCTCCTCAATTTCTTTCTTCATTGACTTAAAGTTCTTGTCAAATAGATCCTTTACTTCCTTGGTTAGAGTTACCCCAAGATATTTTATGCTATTTGTGGCTATCGTGAATGGTGATGCTTCTCTGATTTCCATCTCTGCTTCCTTATCCTTTGTGTATAGGAGGGCAACTGATTTTTGGAATTGATCTTGTATCCTGCAACGCTACTAAAGGTGTTTATCAGCTGAAGGAGCTCTTTGCTGGAGTTTTTGGGGTCGCTTATGTACACTATCATATCGTCAGCAAATAATGAAAGTTTAACTTCTTCCTTTCCAATTTGAATCCATTTGATCCCCTTAGGTTGTCTTATTGCTATCGCTAGAATTTCAAGCACTATATTAAAGAGGTATGGAGAGAGTGGACAACCTTGTCGTGTTCCTGATTTTAGTGGAATAGCTTTGAGTTTCTCTCCATTTAATTTGATGTTAGCTGACGGCTTGCTATAAATAGCTTTTATTATACTTAGGAACGACCCTTGTATTCCTAATCTCTCTAAGACCTTTATCATAAAGGGATGTTGAATTTTGTCAAATGCTTTTTCAGCATCTAATGAAATGATCATATGGTTTTTTACTTTCAGTTTATTCATATGATGGATTACATTGATAGATTTTCGTATGTTGAACCAGCCCTGCATCTCTGGGATGAAGCCTACTTGATCATAATGGATAATTTTTCTAATGTGTTCTTGAATTCGGTTTGCCAGTATTTTATTGAGTATTTTTGCGTCGAAGTTCATGAGTGAGATTGGCCTGTAGTTCTCTTTCTTGGTTGTGTCTTTGTGTGGTTTTGGTATCAGAGTAACTTCAGCTTCATAAAAGGAATTTGGCAATGACTTCTCTGTTTCAATATTGTGAAATACATTAAGGAGTATAGGTATTAGGTCTTCTTGGAAGTTCTGGTAGAATTCTACATTGAAGCCGTCTGGACCTGGGCTTTTTTTGGTGGGGAGGTTTTTTATAACAACTTCTAATTCTTCGCGACTAACAGGTCTATTTAGATTGTTCACCTGGTCCTGGTTTAACTTTAGTATATGGTACTTATCTAAAAAAGTGTCCATTTCTTTTACATTTTCCAATTTTGTGGCATACAGGTTTTTGTAGTAAGATCTAATGATTCTCTGAATTTCCTCTGTGTCTGTGGTTATGTCCCCCTTTTCATTTCTGATTTTGTTAATTTGCGTATTCTCTCTCCGCCGTTTGATTAGTTTGGATAGGGGTTTATCAATCTTATTGATTTTCTCCAAGAACCAGCTTTTTGTTTCATTGATTCTTTGGATTGTTTTCTGTGTTTCTATTTTGTTGATTTCAGCCATCAATTTGATTATTTCGAGTCTTCTACTTCTCCTAGGTGAGTCTGCTTCTTTTTTTTCTAAAGCTTTCAGGTGGGCTATTAAGTCTCCAATGTGTGCTTTCTCCGTTTTCTTTAAGTGGGCACTTAATGTTATGAACTTTCCTCTTAGCACTGCTTTCATAGTGTCCCATAGGTTTGAGTATGTTGAGTCTTCGTTTTCATTGAATTCAAGAAAGACTTTAATTTCTTTCTTTATTTCTTCCTTGATCCAGGTGTGGTTCAGTAGTTGACTGTCCAGTTTCCATGAGTTTGTAGGCTTTCTGTGGATAGCATTGTTGTTGAATTCTAACTTTAATCCATGGTGATCTGATAAGACACAGGTGGTTACCGATATTTTTTTGTAACTGTGTAAGTTTGCTTTGTTACCGAGTATGTGGTCTATTTTCGAGAAGGTTCCATGAGCTGCAGAGAAGAAGGTATATTCTTTCTTATTTGAGTGGAATGTTCTATAGATGTCTGTTAAGTCCATTTGATTCATTACCTCCCTTAATCCTCTTATTTCTCTGTTAGGTTTCTGTCTGATTGACCTGTCCATTGGTGAGAGAGGAGTGTTGAAATCTCCTACTATTAGTGTGTGTGGTTTGATGACTGCCTTGAGTTTTAGTAAGGTTTCTTTTACATAAGTGGGTGCTTTTATATTAGGGGCATATATATTCAGGATTGAGACTTCATCCTGGTGAATTGTTCCTGTTATGAGTAAAAAATGTCCATCTCCATCTCTTTTGATTGATTTTAGTTTGAAGTCAACTTTCTTAGAAATTAGTATGGCCACACCTGCTTGTTTCTTAGGTCCCTTTGCTTCATAAACCTTTTCCCAGCCCTTTACTCTGAGTAGATGTCTGTCTTTGTGGTTGAGGTGTGTTTCTTGTAAGCAGCAGAATGTTGGATCCTGTTTTCGTATCCAATCTCTTAGCCTGTGCCTCTTTATAGGTGAGTTGAGTCCATTGATATTAAGTGATATTAATGACCAGTGGTTGTTAACTCTGGTCATTTTTCCTTTCTTTCTTTCATTCTTTTGGTAGTAGAGTTTGTGTGTTTCCCTTCTTCAAGTTGTGCTGGTGAAGGGTCATTAGATGTCTGAGTTATTGTGGGCATTGTTGGACTCCTTGGTTTGTGATTATCCTTCAATTACTTTCTGAAGGGCTGGATTTGTGGCTACGTATTGTTTAAATTTGTTTTTTATATTTTATATTAATTAATTTATTTAATTATTAAAGATTTCTGCCTCTTCCCCGCCACCACCTTCCATTCTCTCCCCCTCCCCCAATCAAGTCTTCCTCCCTCCTCAGCCCAAAGAGCAAGCAGGTTTCTCTGCCCTGTGAGAGGTCCAAGGACTACCCACCTCCATCCAGGTCTATTAAGGTGAGCATCCAAACTACCTGGGCTCCCACAAAGCCATTATGTGCAATAGGAACAAGAACCCATTGCCATTGTTCTTCAGTTCTCAGTAGTCCTCATTGTCCATTATGTTCAGCGAGACCGGTTTTGTCCCATGCTTTTTCAGACCCCGGCCAGCTGGACTTGGTGAGTTCCTGATAGAACATCCCCATCCTGGAAAATTTTGTTTTCTCCATTTATAGTGAACGAAAGCTTGGCTGGGTATAGTAGTCTGGGCTTGCATCCATCGTCTCGTAGTTTCTGCAGTATATCTATCCAGGACCTTCTGGCTTTCATGGTTTCCATCGAGAAATCAGGTGTAAGTCTGATAGGTTTACCTTTATAGGTAACTTGACCTTTTTCCTTTGCAGCTCTTAATATTCTTTCTTTATTCTGTATGTTTTGTGGTTTGATTATTATATGACGAGGAGATGTTTTTTTTTTTGATCCAGTCGATTTGGTGTTCTGTATGCTTGTTGGACCTTCAAAGGAATATCTTTCTTAAGGTTGGGAAAGTTTTCTTCTATAATTTTATTAAATATATTTTCTGGACCATTGAGCTGTACTTCTTCTCCTTCTTCTATCCCTATTATTCTTAGGTTTGGTCTTTTTATTGTGTCCCAGATTTCCTGAATGTTTTGTGATGAGGATTTGTTGGTTATGCTGTTTTCTTTGATGAGAGTGTTTATTTTCTCTATGGTATCTTCAGTGTCTGAGATTCTTTCTTCTATCTCTTGTAATCTGTTGGTGGTACTTGTCTCTGTAGTTCCTGTTCATTTATCCAAATTTTCCATCTCCATCCTTCCCTCGGTTTGTGTTTTCTTTATTACTTCCACTTCATTCTTCAAGTCTTGAACCGTTTCCCTTATGTGTTTGATTACTTTTTCTTGTTTCTCTTGGTTTTCTTGGGTATCTTTGAGATATTTATTCATTTCCTCTACCTTTTTGTTTGTAATCTCTAATTGGTTGTGGCAGTTTTTCACCTCCTGTTTAAGGTCCTCTATTATTTTCATAAAATTCACTTTTGAGTCGAATTCTTCTAATTCTTCTGGATTAGGGTGTACACTTCTCATTTCGGGATTCCTGGATCCTGGTGATGTCATGTTGCCTTTCAAGTTGTTGGGGGAATTCTTGCATTGGCGCCTGCCCATCTTTTCCTTCAAATGGAGCCAGGAGAGGCCTGATGTCTTGGACCAGTCTTTGCTGTGACTAACTCTCTAGGTGTATCTCCTCAGTGTGGGGGCAGGAACCGTTCCCTTCCAGATGAACTCCTCAACACCAAAACATGGATGCGTGGTATTCCAATGACCCGCGTAAAGAAGGCCGAATGCAAGGGGTTGGGCGGGGTCGAGTAGAACACAGGCGACACTGCAGTACAAGCTGGAAGTGCCTGCGTTCCCTTTCGGGGGTTGCTGAGGCCTGCCCGCTAGGCAGGCACTCACTGCTCTGGTTGGGTAGCCTTAGTGTAGGGGTGTTTGTGCTCTCTACCGGGACCGTCCGCCCCGGGATAGTACACACTCACCTGTCCCAATGAAACTTCTCGGCACCTACACAGGAACTCCTGGATGCCCCAATGAGCCAGGGACTAAGGGAAGTAGGGCGCAGGCAGAGCAGGTCCAGGAGATCACAACAGAGACTGCAGCCCCAGCAGCGGGGGCCAGCTTTCCCTGGCGGGGACCTTGAGGCCTGCCCTCTAGTCAGGCCCTCACTGCTCTGGGTTGGTAGCCTTAGTGAAATGGCAGGAAACTGTTCCACAGCTAAGGACCTTGCAGACAAGGCAGGCTTGGGGGTGGGGGTGGGGGCGGGTGTGTAGGAGAGAAAGCCCTGCAACAGGAGCTGGGGGAGGGGCGTTTGTGCTCTCTACCGGGACAGTCCGCCCCAGGATAGTACACACTCACCCGTCCCGATGAAACTTCTCGGCACCTACACAGGAACTCCTGGATGCCCCAATGAGCCAGGGACTAAGGGAAGTAGGGCGCAGGCAGAGCAGGTCCAGGAGATCACAGCAGAGACTGCAGCCCCAGCAGGCGGGGGCCGCTTTCCCTGGCGGGGACCTTGAGGCCTGCCCTCTAGTCAGGCACTCACTGGTCTGGGTTGGTAGCCTTAGTGAAAGGGCAGGAAACTGTCTATATAGAGTTTTTTAGGGGATAAACATTCCAAAGTGAAGATTTTCAGGGTGGGGACTGGTAGGATCGCGTTTCTTGAGCTTGGAATGAGCTCAGAGATTGGTTGGATTTCATGCTTTGGGTTTGGTTTTCATGCTTAGGGATTGGTTGGATTTCAATTTCTGAATGGGTTAGGGGCAGGGTGTGTTTCCTTGGCTCTGGTCTCAGGTCTAGGGTGTTCTTTCACCAGCCTCTTTTACCATACATCCCCCCATTTTGTTTATAATTAATCAACAAGGGCCTGGAATAGGGTTCCATTATCATTAGACTTCTTCCTGTTGAATGGGGCCATTGAGGCTCTTGGGCAATCCTTATTTTTTGTCAGGATGTAACTGGATAGTTCAGGTCCCTGTCTCCATTCCTATAGGTTGGTAAACCTGTAATAGAAACTGGTTAAAAGTCTGGTTTATAAACCTTTTGGATCTGATGTTGAAGAAATTTAGACAAGAAGTTTACGAGGCAGAGTACAATCAGTGGGATTAAGAAAGAGAAGAGAAGAGGGGTTGAGATGGGTAGCATCCAGTCCTGTATCTGACTATCAGTGAGCCACTTGCCAGAGGTTTCAAGCTGTTTGTTTTTGAAGATCCATCTGGAGTTGTTGGATCTTGTGTTTCACTCTACCTAGTTGGTTAACATAGAAACAACATCCCTCCCTGAGGAAGAGACAAAGACCATCTCTCTCTGCTATTAGTTAATCGAATCCTCTCCTATTTTGTAGTACTATGCTGGCTGGAGAGTCTACTTACCCCTAAAGGGTAAGGATACTTTGGGCCATGTTTACAAACCTGGGTGAATTGCAAAAAAAAAAAAAAAAAAACAAACAAAAACAAAAACAAACAAAAAAAAACCTGATGGTAAATAGCTAGGAAGTAGCAAGTCCCACTGCTCAGTGGTGACACCATCAGTTTTTCCCAGGGCTGCTAGAAAGGGTCTGACCTGAATTTGTTATACCATGCTGCTATGAACCTAGTGATGAGAACTGGCAAGGGCTCTTTACTGGGTACCACACCTAATTCAGGAAAAAGGAATACCAGGGCATACATCCCAGACCACTTAGCAGGTAGGTTCCAATAAACATGAATGCCACAGCAAATAGAGTCATTGTGAATGTTTGGACATAGGAGCTGGGTGATAGTACTATGGGTTATGGTATTATTGCTGTCTGTGGAATCTGGGGTCCACAGGTGTGTTCCTGAGGAATTAAAGCAGTCTGTGGAACTGAATAGAGATATGAAAGAGATAAGGTGGTAGTGATATTTGGCTCCAGTCAGTAAGGTGAAGTAATCTAGTAAAAAAATGAAGGCCACAACTGGTGGTTTTGTGTTTGACATTGGAGGGACACACAGCAAGCATTCTCCAAAGTGGTCAGTGTCAATATCATTCAATAGCTGATATGCAAAGATTAAGGTCTCAAACAAGAGATGGTGTGTCAAGGAGGTGGGGATCAATATTGTCAAGGAGGGTGAAATTAGAGATGCAAGAACTTTCAAGAAGCTCTGAACCATTTCTACTGTGTCTATATGTAGGGTTTGAGAGAGTAGCACGTGCACCTACCACTCTTGTGACGACCAGCTTCAGCAGCCCAGAGATAGAAGGAAAGCCGCAGAGTCAATGGATTAATCACTCATCTTTGATTTTGTATCCGAGGGAGTAAAACTTGATTATCTGGGTCTTGTTCAAAAGGGGAAATAAACACACACACACACAGAGACCAGAGACACACACACACATACTATCATATTTTTTATCTTTTATTTCTTTTCTTACATATATCCAGGTATATCCAGATGTTTCTTTTCTTTCTCTCTTGATGTTTTCCTTATAACTAACTTTATTTTTTCCTTTACAGCTTATATATCCCAGCAAAAATTTTCAAGCAGTTTAAAAATTATAATGTGGTTACATGATATCTCTAAGTGAATGATTATCCTGAATTCAAATAAAAAGCAGCATGTTTTACATATCCCTTACAGGGTTGAACCTTTTCTGTATTACAGGTGAAAAACAAGTTGTCCCAAGAGCCCACATACATTTGCACCCAAGCAACTTGTTATAGATTATCAGAGTGTAAGTAAACTTTCTCAGCTAGTTTGCTGGCAGGATGCACTTTGTGGTTACAATGGCAGGATCAATTATTATTTTAGCATTCATCTCAAAAGCTAATCTTATAAAAAAGATCATACAAGTTTTGCCTATAAAAAGCCCTGTAAGCCCTGAAGGGAAGCTCCTCCTGTCCTCACTGTGTTGAATATGTTAGACGTGTTCCTTGCCTGTCTCGTATTTGTGACTTATAATAAACCTTGCTTTTTCATCTAAGTCTTGGTCTCTCTGGGGGTTGAGGGGTCTGGGCACAATAGGAATAGCAAACCTAAACTTTTAAATACGAAAGACAACCAGTCAGCTCTATTTGGAATCCACAGGGTGCATACCCACTCATAAATAGTATTTTATATCAGGAAGCTGAGGGCAGAAATAATCACCCTTGATCACCAACCTGTTCTAACAAGAAAGGTATCTCAGCAATAGCCAGGCTACCATTGTTACTGCTTTCAAACCACAATGAGTCCCTAGTTCAGCTATTAAAAGTGTGTTCTTCTGAACTAACCCATTTCCATTAAACTATGTATTGCCACAAGGCTGTGGCTTACTGGTAATATTCTGGCATCTTACTCCTCTGGAAGATACATGGTATCTCCTCAAATGTAGCACAAATAATAAAAACCCAGAGATAGAAATTGAGGTTCAGCTGAAAACCAGAAAAGCAAAGCAGTCAAACCAATAGAGAAGTCTTACTTCTACCAAGGCTGGGTGACCATAAATTCTCTCTCCTTCCATTTTATATTTCCTTTAGTGCTGGGTTTAATGCATATGACTCACTAGGACTGGGATTAAAGGTACGAGGCACCACCACCTAGATTTGTTTCTGCATTGATCTTGTGTAGCCCAGAGTGGCAGTGAACTCACAGAAATCCATCTGACTCTGTCTCCCAAATCCTGGGATTAATGGTGTGTGTCACCAATACCTGACCTTTAGTGACTTTAACTCTGCCTCTGGTCTTCAGGAAAATGTATTTATTAAAATACAAATAATATTCCACCACAAAAATTTATTTGTATCTAGAATATGTCAACTAAGCAGCAGCATATTGGTCTTTTCCCTTGGGCTTCATGGCTTCACTGTGATGTTTCCCCTTTTTAATTTTATTTATGCGTTTACTTAATCCCTATTGCTATCTGTAGGCTGAAGGATAAGCTGATTATCTATGATTACATAATTCTAGTATTTCTGTGTTTAACCTTCCCTTCCTCCTTTAAGGAATACACCTCATCCAATGCTGAGGGGATCTAAGAGGTGAGTCAGTTGCCACAGGGCCAGACAGCCAGATGTCATCCTCTCTGGACCTCCCCAAGTGGGACAAAACCAAGGATCCCCCCCACAACTCCCTTGGTCCTTCTAGCCAGCCAGCAGGGAGTATTCCTATGGCTGGGCTATCCTGCAACCCACCCTGCCCACAGACCCACCTTTTTGCCTGAGATCTCAGTGGAATCCTGGGACACAGATTGCCCCAACACTGAGGGGACCTAAGAGTCAGTTACAGCAAGCATTGGAACAAGATGCCAAGACACTGCCAGCCTCATTTGAAGGAAGAGATAGGTAGGCGCCAATGCAAGAATTCCTCCAATATCCTAAAAAGCAACATGGTAACATCAGAACCGAGCAAACTTGATCATCCTAACCCAGAAGAAGTAGAAGGAAACAACTTTAAAGATAACTTTATGAAAATGATGGACACCTTTAAAGAGGAAATAAAAAACTCGCTTAAAGAAATGGAAGAGAAGACAACAAAAAGTTGGAAGAAATGAATAAATCCCTAAAAGATATTCCCCTCCCCCCAAAAACAACCTAGAAAAAGCAATCAAACAGGTGAAGGAAACAGTTCAACTTGAAGACTGAAATGAAGGCAATAAAGAAAACACAAACCAAGGGAATTCTTGATGTGGAAAATCTTTGTAAATGAACAGGAACTACAAAGCAAGTACAACCAACAGAATACAAGAGAAAGAAGAAAGAATCTCAGGCGCTGAAGATACTACAAAGGAAATAGACTCATTGGTTAAAGAAAACATTAAATTCAACAAATCCTTAACAGAAAACATTCAGGAAATCTGGAACACCTTGAAAAAAACAAACCTAAGAATAATAGGGGTAGAAGAGGGAGAAGAACTCTAGATCAAAGGCAAAGAAAATATATTCAACAAGAAACATGCAGGTATAACTATCCTAATATCTAGCAAAATAGATTTCAAACTAAAATTAATCAAAAGAGTTGGAGAAGGGCATTTCATAGTCATCACAGGAAAAATACATCAAGATGAACTCTCGGTTCTGAGAATCTATGCCTCCAAAGCAAGAGCACTCACATTTGTAAAAGAAACATTCCAAAAGTTTAAATTACACATCAAACCCCATACACTAATAGTGAGAGACTTTAACACCCCACTTTAATGAATGGACATGATTGCCAGACAGAAATTTAACAGAGAAATAGCAGAAATAAAAAATTTCATGACTCAAATGAACTTAACACACACACACACACACACACACAACATTTCACTCAAATATAAAAGAATAGACATCAAGGTAAAATCAATCAAAAAAGACAAAGAAGGACATTTCATATTAGTCACAGGAAAAATCCATCAAGAAGAAATCTCAATACTGAACATCTATGCCCCAAACACAAGGGCACTCTCATATGTAAAAGAAACACTTCTAAAGCTTAAATCATAATTAAACTCCACACACTAATAGGGGGAGACTTCAACACTCCCCTCTCACCACTGGACAGGTCAATCAGACAAAAAATGAACAGAGAAATAAGAGAACTAACAGATGTTATGACTCAAATGGAGTTAACAGACGTCTATGGAATATTTCATCCAAGCAGAAAAGAATACACCTTCTTCTCAGCACCTCATGGAACCTTCTCAAAAATTGACCACAAACTCGGTAACAAAACAAACCTCAACAAATACAAAAAATTGGAATAACCCAATGTACCTTATCAGATCACCATGCTTTAAAACTAGAAGTCAACAGCAATACTAATTCCAGAATACCCACAAACACATGGAAATTAAACAATGCTCACCTGAATCATCAATGGGTCAAGAAAGAAATAAAAAGGGAAATTAAAGACTTCCTAAAATTTAATGAAAATGACCACACAACATACCCAAATTTATGGGACACAATGAAAGCAGTGGTAAGAGGAAAGTTCATAGAACTAAATGCCTACATAAAGAAGTTGGGAAAATCCCATACTAGTGAATTAACAGAATATTTGAAAACTTTAGAACAAAAAGAAGAAAACTCACCTAAGAGAACTAGACAGCAGGAAATAATCAAATGAGAGCTGAAATCAACAAAATAGAAACAAAGAAAACAATATAAAGAATCAATGAGACAAAGAGTTGATTCTTTCAGAAAATCAACAAAATAGACAAACCTTTGTCCAAACTAAACAGAGGGCAGAGAGAGAATATCCAAGTTAACAAAATCAAAAATGAAAAAGGGGACATAACAACAGACATGGAGGAAATACAGAGAACCATCAGGTCATATTTTGAAAACCTGTACTCCAAAAAATTGGAAAACTTTAAGAAAATGGATAACTTTCTGGATAAATATCACTTACCGAAATTAAATCAAGACAAGATAGCAAATTAAACAGACATATAATGGCTGAAGAAATAGAAACAGTCATCAAAAGTCTCCCAAACAAAAAAAAGCCCAGGTCCAAATGGTTTCAGCTCAGAATTCTACAATATTTTCAAAGTAGAATAAATACCAATACTTTTCAAATTATTCCACACAATAGAAACAGAAGGAACACTGTCAAACTCTTTTTATGAGGCTACAATTACCCCTTTACCCAAACCACAGAGACATTACTAAGAAAGAGAATTAAAGACCAGTCTCACTCATGAACATTGATGCAAAAATACTAAATAAAATACTGGCAAATTAAATCCAAGAAGACATCAGAGCCAGAGCCATCATCCTCCATGATCAAGTCAGCTTCATCACAGAGATACACGGATGGTTCAACATATGAAAATCTGTCAATGTAATCCATCATACAAACAAACTGAAAAATAAAAATCACATGATCATCTCATTAGATGCCGAAACAGCTTTTGACAAAATACAACATCCCTTCATGATAAAGATCTTGGAGAGAGCAGGGATATAATGAACATACTTAAACACAATAAAGGCAATATATAGCAAGCCAACAGTTAACATCAAACTAAATAAAGAGATACTTCCAGCAATTCCACTGAAATCAGGAACAAGGCAAGGTTGTTCACTCTCTCTATATTCAATATAGTTCTTAAGGTCCTAGGTAGAGCAATAAGACACCAAAAGGAGATCAAGTGGATACAAATTGGAAAAGAAAAAGTCAGACTCTCATACTATGCTGATGATATGATAGTTTATATAAGTGATCCAAAAAATTCTACCAAGGAACTTCTATAACTCATAAACACTTTCAGCAATGTAACAGGATACAAGATTAACTAAAAAAATCAGTAGCCCTCCTGTACACAGATGATAAAAGAGCTGGGAGAAAACCAGAGAAACAGCATCCTTCACAATAGCCACAAGTAACATAAAATATCTTGGAGTAACTCTAACCAAGCAAGTGGAAGACTTGTATGACAAGAACTTTAAATCTTTGAAGAAAGAAATTGAAGAAGATGCCAGAAAGTGGAAAGAACTCCTATGCTCTTGGGTAGGCAGAATTAACATGGTAAAATAGCACTCTTACCAAAAGCAATCTACAGATTCAATGCAATGCCCATCAAAATCCCAGTAAAATTCTTCAGAGACCGTGAAAGAACTGTACTCAACTGCATATGAAGAAGCAAAAAAACAAAACAAAACAAAACAAAACAAACAAACAAACAAACAAACAAACAACCCAGGACAGCCAAAACAATCCTGTACAATAAAAGAACTTCTGGAGGTGTCACAGTCCCTGACTTCAAACTCTACTACAGAGCTACAGTACTGAAAACAGCCTGGTATTGGCATAAGAAGACAGGAGAACCAATGGAACCATATCGAAGACCTAGATTTTAATCCAAACACCTTTGAACACTTGATTTTTAACAAAGAAGCAAAAAAATATCAAGTGGAATAAAGAACAAATATTTAACAAATGGTGCTGGCATAACTGGATATCAACATGTAGAAGACTGGAAATAGACCCATATCGATCACCATGCACAAAACTCAAGTCCAAATGGATCAAAGACCTTAACGTAAAGCCAGCCACAATGAACCTTTTAGAAGAGAAAGTGGGAAGTATACTTGAATGCATTGGCACAAGGAACCACTTCTTAAATATAACCACAGGAACACAGAAACTGAGAAAAATCATTAATAAATGGGACCTCCTGAAACTGAGAAGCTTCTGTAAAGCAAAGGACACGGTCAACGAGACAAAACAACAGCCTACAGAATGGGAAAAGATCTTCACTAACCCCACATCAGACAGAGGTCTGATCTCCAAAATATACAAACAATTCAAAAAATTGGTCATCAAAAGAACAAACAGTCCAATAAAAAATGGAGTACAGACCTAAACAGGGAACTCTCAACAGAGGAATCTAAAATGTCTGAAAGACACTTAAGGAAATGTTCAACATCCTTAGTCATCAGAGATATGCAAATCAAAACAACTCTGAGATTCCATCTTACACCTGTAAGAATGGTCAAGATCATAAACACTGATGACAACTTATACTGGAAAGGTTGTGTGGACAAGAGAACACTTCTGCACTGCTGGTGGGAATGAAAGCTGGTACAGCCCCTTTGGATGTCAGTGTGGCAATTTCTCAGAAAATTAGGAAACAACCTTCCTCAAGACCCAGTAATACCACTTTTGGGTATATATCCAAAGGATGCTCAATCATGATACAAGGACATGTGCTCAACTATGTTCATAGCAGCATTGTTTGTTATAGACGGAAACTTGAAACAACCTAAACGCCCCTTGACTGAAGACTGGATAAGGAAAATGTGGTACATTTACACCATGGAGTACTACACAGCAGAAAAAAAATAATGACAGCTTGAATTTTGCAGGAAAATGGATGGACCTAGAAAACATTATTTTGAGTGAGGTAATCCAGACAGAGAAATCCAGACATGTACTTACTCATAAGTGATTTTTAAACATAAAGCACAGAAAACCAGCCTACAAATCACACACAAATCACAATCCCAGAGAATTTAGACAACAATGAGGACATTAAGAGAGACATACATAGAGATAATCTACATGGGAAGTGGAAAAAAACAAGATCTGCTGAGTAAATTGGGAACATGGAGATTTTGGGGGATGATTGAAGGAGAGGGGAGAGGCAGGCAGGAGAGCAGAGAAAAATGGAGAGCTCAATAAAAATCAATAAAAAATTAATCTAGTAACTGAATTTCATGGGACTACTGGGCCATTGATAAATTTAACTTTATATATCCATATTCCATTAATTAATGAATGTATATATATATATATCCTACGATAGAATATATAATAATACACATATAAATATACTGATAAACACACATAATAATATATAAATAAACATGTGTTTATAATTATGTATATACATTTGAAAGAATATGTTAATAATTAGCAGGAATTAACCCATGAAAAATAAATGATTGAGGCAATTGAGTTTGCGAATATGCTAGTACAGTCATCTTTAAATCGATGAAGCGGTTTGAAGCTCACTAAGCGTGATTTTGCTTGTTTTTTAGTTTTTTCTGTTCTGTAAAGCATAATGTGGCATGACCCCTACCTCTCTATCTCCTGTGCTCCAGTCTATAACAATTGTTCACCCAGGGGAAAACATGGGGAAAACGTTCCTACTTTCACTTTATAACCAAGACCTTGTGGAAAATCCAGAAGTTCAGAATGTCATAATATACATGTAATTTTTCTAAATGATTCTAGGTTCCTGAATCTCCACTAGTATTTGTGAATTGCATGTTCTTCAGGATGTGGTTCAGCCAAGAAAGATGCATGACTGATTATGGGCATGCCCAATTGTTAAAAGAAAACAAATGGAATCATGTCATGTTCACTTTTTCATTAATGTGTTTTTCAACATGAAACATCATTATATGCTGGTAACAGTAAAAATAAACGATTACAGTGAATTAACCAAACTATCCTTGCATTATGTGAACAGAGTGTTCAGATAAGTCTCTGGTTCACTATGCATTCAAATGGTTTTCGGTGTTGATCACCAAAGTTTGTGATGGTTTGTTTCAGCGATGCACCTGATACATTCTAAAGTATCCTGGGAGAGAAGTCCCAGTGAAGAGTTGCCTAGATTAATTTGGCCTCTGAGAGATTATGTAACTTGTGTTAACTGGGGCACAAAGACCCACCATGACTTTAAGTAGAATCATTTAATGAACTGGGCCTGGACAGAATATATTGGAATGAGTCACTTGACCAATAGGATCTATGAAATAACCCACTGGTCTCTGCTCTTCACTGTTGATGGTGATGTGACAAGCTGTTTCAATCAGTTCTGACTGCCTTGAGTTCCTTGGGATAATGGACTGTAAACTGGAATTTTGAGTCACATAATTCTTTTCTCACTTAAGTAGCTTCGATCCACATATTTTATTTTAGAAAAAGGAAATAAACAGTGTTTATAGCAGATATCGTTCTGTGAGATAATTTAAATACTCTACACCTCTCTATCTCTTGTTCTCCTGTCTATGACAATTGTTCACCCAGTGGAAAACATAGGGAAAACGTTCCTACTTTCACTTTATAACCAAGACCTTGTAGAAAATTCCAGAAATCAGAATGTCATAATCTACATGCAATTTATTTAGGATCCTGAAATGACAGTCTCTCCTTGTTCATATTTGGAAACTTTGTGGGAAAAGTTCAGGGTTTTCCTGTTGAGAACCTTACAAGGGCAGGACACTGATGGCTTTTTGAACAAATTTTTTTTGCCCTTGGTTCTTAAGTATTTATTTCCTATTATGACATTGGCACCTAAATTATGATTTTTACCCAGCTCTACATTTTTGTGTCAGATAGTAAAACAGTCTAGAAAATTTCTCTTTGGAAAAAGAATCCCAAGATACCTTTTTAGAGTACTTGTAGGACCATTTATTTAAGTTCCCTTGGTGACATTTTGCACCATCCCAATGAAAAGTCTTCCTGTTATATGTTCACTGGATTCTGGTGTTATCATGTTGCTTTTCAGATTGTTGGAGGAATTCTTGTATTGGTAGCCCATCTCTTCCTTCAAATGCTGTTAGGAGCGTCTTTGAGACTTTTTCCAATCTTTGCTGTGGCTACCTGTGTACTTAGGGGTTTTTCTTGGTCTGCCCTCTCTTAGGTCCCCTCTGCACTGGAGTCGTCTCTCAGATCCACAGAAGTAGGCTGTGGTGGTGGATCTAAGGACCCACCAGATGGAAAGAAGTGCTTTGGGGCAAGTTGGGATGGGATAAGTAGAGAAAGGCAGTAGCCAGGGAGATGCCCCACTGAATGGCCAGGAAGTTTTAGGGATTGGGGGGTACCTGTGCTCCGTTCCCGGGTTGTCCAGCCTGCCAGTCAGGCACTCACTTACCCCTCAGAATGGAACTTCTGGTACAATATCAGGGCCACTTTCTGGCCAGGGATTTCACGGACAAAAGCACGGGCTTGCTGGGTGCAGGCTCAGTGGAACAAAGAAACTCCTGCAGCAGGTGCATTCACCACTTTGTTCCCAGACCCTCAGCCCCCAAAGCAGGCTGAGTTGAGGGATCCTATGACCCCGCAGATAGAAAAGCTTCTTGGGGGGAAGCTGGGATGGGATAACAAGAGAAAGGCAGTAGCCCAGGAGAAGCCCCCGCTGAATGGCCAGGAAGTTTAGGGGAATTTAGGGTGCCTGTGCTCCCTTCCCGGGGAGTCAGGCTGGCCTGTCAGGCACCCACTCACCCCTCAGGATGGATCTTCTGGTACAGGATCAGGGCCACTTGCTGGCCAGGGACTTCACAGACAAACAAACTGAAAAATAAAAATCACATGATCATCTCATTAGATGCTGAAAAGGCATTTGACAAAATTCAACATCCTTTTATGATAAAGGTCTTGGAGAGGTTAGGGATACAAGAACCATATCTAAATATAATAAAAACAATATACAGCAAGCCAACGGCTAATATCAAATTAAATGGAGAGAAACTCAAAGCCATTCCATTAAAATCAGGAACAAGACAAGGCTGTCCACTCTCTCCTTATCTCTTCAACATAGTGCCTGAAGTTCTAGCAATAGCAATAAGATAACATAAGAAGATCAGGGGGATTCAAATCGGAAAGGAAAAATGTCAAACTTTGTTATTTGCAGATGATTAGGTAGCGTATATCAGTGACCCCAAAAACTCTACCAGAGAACTCCAACAATTGATAAATACCTTCAGCGATGTGGCAAGAGACAAGATCAACTAAAAAAATCAGTAGCCCTTTTATACACAAAGGATAGAGAAGCAGAGAGGGAAATCAGAGAAACTTCACCTTTCACAATAGCCACAAATAACATAAAGTATCTTGGGGTAACTCTAACCAAGGAAGTGAAAGATCTATTTGACAAGAACTTTAAGACTTTGAAAAAAGAAATTGAAGAGGACCCCCGAAAATGGAAGGATCTCCCATGCTCTTGAATGGGTAGGATCAACATAGCAAAAATGGCAATTCTACCAAAGGCAATCTATAAATTCAATGCAATCCCAATCAAAATCCCTCCAAAATTCTTCACAAACCTTCAGAGAACAATAATCAACTTTATTTGGAAAAACAACAACAACAACAAAAAATCTAGGATAGCCAGAACAATCCTATACAATAAAGGAACTTCTGGAGGCATTACCATCTCTGACTTCAAACTCTATTACAGAGCTACAGTAATGAAAACAGCTTGATATTGGCATAAAAACAGAGATGTCGACCAATGGAATCAAATTGAAGACCCAGATATTAACCCACAAACCTATGAACACCTGATTTTCGACAAAGGAGCTAAAAGTATACAACAGAAGAACGAAAGCATCTTCAACAAATGATGCCAGAATAACTGGATGTCAACTTGTAGTGGAATGAAGATAGATCCATATCTATCACCATGCACAAAACTCAAGTCGAAATGGATTAAAGACCTCAATATAAAACTGACCACACTGAACCGATAGAAGAGAAAGTGGGAAGTAGACTGCAACACCTACAACCCCAGTAGCGCAGACAATAAGAGCAACACTGAATAAATGGGATGTCCTGAAACTGAGAAGCTTCTGTGAAGATGGAGGAAGGGCTGATATAGGAGCAAGGAAGAAGATAACTACATTAAGGGATCCATTTTAGGGTTGGCAAGAGACTTGGCTCTACAGGGGATCCCAGGTGTCCACGGGGATTGCCCCAGCTAGGTCCTTGGTCAACAGAGGAGAGGGTGTTTGAAATGTTCTTGCCCCACTATCACAGTGATGATTATCTCGAATATCACCGTAGAATCTTTATCGGAGACTGATGGAGATAGAGATAGAGATCCTCATCAGAGCAACGGACTGAGATCCCAAGTCCAGTTGAAGAGCAGAAGGAGGGAGAAGACGAGAAAGGAAGTTAGGACCGTGAGGGGTTGGTCCACCCACTGAGACAGTGTGCCTGTTCTAATGGGAGCTCACCAAATCCAGCTGGACCGGGACTGAACGAGTATGTAATCAAACTGGACTCTCTGAATGAGGCTGACAATGGGGGCTGACTGAGAAGGCACTGGGACTGGTTTCTACTGCATATACTGGCTTTTTTTGAACCCTAGTTTGTTTGGATGCACAGCTTCCTAGGCCTGGATGTAAGGGGGAGGGCCTTGGACTTCCCACAGGGCAGGGTTCCCTGCCCTCTCTTAAGAAGGAAAGGGGAGTCCAAGGTCCTCCCACTTCTATCTAGGTCCAGGAAGGTGAGCATCCAAACAGCCTAGGCTCCCATAAAGCCAGTTCATGTATTAGGATCGAAACCTAGTGCCATTGTCCTTGGCTTCTCATCATTGTCCGCCATGTTCAGAGCAGGGCAGGGAATTTGAACTGCTCTTCAGTCTTGAGAGGGAGGGGGAATGGAGTGGGGGGAGGGGGAGAGGTATGGAGAGAGGGGAAAGGAATTGGGGGGAGGGGGCGAAGTGTGGGAGGGGGGAGGGAAATGGGAAATGGGGAGGAGGCGGAATCTTAATTAAAAAAGAATAAAATAGGGGCTGGAGAGATGGCTCAGCGGTTAAGAGCATTGCCTGTTCTTCCAAAGGTCCTGAGTTCAATTCCCAGCAACCACATGGTGGCTCACAACCATCTGTAATGAGATCTGGTGCCCTCTTCTGGCATACACACAGACAGACTATTGTATACATAATAAATAAATAAATATAAAAAAGAATAAAATAAAGAGAAAAAATAAGACATATGAATGCTTAAGAAATAAGTAATTTCACACAATAGTGAAAAAGGATGGTAATATTACATTAAGTAAAGTTTGAAAAGTCTGTCTGTATATTGCTTTTAAATAAAAAGATAAATTGGTAAAAAAAAAGAAAGAAGGAAGGGGGAAAGAGGAGGGTGAGTGGGGGAGCAGGAGGGGAATGGGTGGAGGGGAGGAAGTGTAAATTTTTGAAAGGAAAAATAAACAGCAACAACAACAACAACAACAACAAAAACACTATGTGTTTCCAAAGATTGTTTAGTTGCTTGTGTGGATGTGTATGTGTTCATGAACTGTATCTGGACAAATTTGTACATGTATACACATGTGTGTAGGCCTATGAAGGCTATAAGAGGAAAATGTGTGTTCTCTACATTTATCAATGTATTCTTCTTGAGGCAAGTCTCCAAACTCATGACTTTTGGGCTGACTTAAAGACAGGAAGTCAGAGAGATCATCCCTTTATCTGCTATGATGTCATGAGGACATGGGTGGTGCTAACTTTCAATCCCCTATTGTCATGATGCACAGCATGCATGCTTGCACCCTGCATCATAATCTAGACAAAGACTATATAATTTGAATTATTCACAAATGGAGTCTTCTCCTTTATGCTTTTTCTTTATAGTCAAATGTTGGTATTAAGGAGAATTTTTTATTTGTTCCCATTCATACAATATCTCCTGTGGTTATTTATAAAGTGCCAGAAATGTGCCAACTAGGGAAGAAATTCCCAATGTTGCTCCTGTGATTGCAGCCATAGATTTTTCCTCTTTTCTGCAGGTGTAGTTCGGGATGGTTTGTTCTCCTCTATGAGCCAGAAGTGAAAAGTAAAATATGTCCCTTGATGATCTGTCCCAGAAGTGTAGATACCATATCCCAGAAACACATTAGGTAAAAGAAAGACATTCCTTTTGATCTCCTCAATGGCAAAAGTCAAGGCTACTGTAAATTGGTAGTGGTTGGTATTGATTCTGTGTAGGAGAACTAGGTATCATTACAGAACAATCTTCAATTACCATTGTCTTACAAATGAATACAGTAACTGTCACACACTAAATGAAAGCTTACCCTTACATTCCCCATGTTGAAACCACATCTTGTTATTTGATGATGTTACAATATAAGATCAGTTGGAGGTCAGTAGAATGGGTCGTGATCATATTTAACAGTTTATTTGGAGATTTCTGCCTTTTAATATTAGAACAATTATTCATGTATTTCCTGTATGAGTATAGAGCAAGAAAACTATCTTCTATTCATGAAGCAGGCAGTCACTACATGATTGTCACAAGGCTTTATCTTGCAATGCCTATCCTTCTTAAAAGTGATAAACATATTTTCTGTGATTCTGGGGATGGGGAATATTTTTGCTGTGGGGAATCAGAGTGAGCTAAGACTTTCCAAGAAACCCTTAGGAAAGGAGAGAGGGAAATACAGATCTATGTCCTTGTCCAAGGTTGTACTTGGCTGGTGCCAGTGCAACAGGTAAGTCAAACTTGAGTTTCCTGGGCTAGGGCTTCCACTTGTGTTGTGGTTACCATTCCTAAGGCTTCTGGTTCTGAGACTTCCTGTGTTTTCTTTGGCAACATTGTCTACCTTAGTTCTCTGCTTTCTATGCTCATTTTTCCACTTCAGAAAGACTATAGGATTCTTTTTTTTATCTTTTATATTTTTTATTGAAAAAAAAAATTTCTGCCTCCTCCGCGGCTCCCATTTCCCTCCCCCTCCTCCCGCCCCTCTCCCCTCCCCCCACTCCTCTTCTCCTCCCTCTCCAGTCCTAGGAGCAGTCAGGGTTCCCTGCCCTGTGGAAAGTCCAAGGTCCTCCCCCCTCCATCCAGATCTAGGAAGGTGAACATCCAAACTGTCTAGGCTCCCACAAAGCCAGAACCTGAAGTAGGATCAAAACCCCATGCCATTGTCCTTGGCCTCTTGTCAGCTCTCATTGTCCGCCATGTTCAGAGAGTTCGGTTTTATCCCATGCTTTTTCAGTCACAGTCCTGCTGGCCTTGGTGAGCTCCCAATAGATCGGCCCCACTGTCTCAGTGGGTGGGTGCACCCCTCATGGTCCTGACTTCATTGTACATGTTCTCCCTCCTTCTGCTCCTCATTAGGACCTTGGGAGCTCAGTCCGGTGCTCCAGTGTGGGTCTCTGTCTCTATCTCCATCCATCGCTAGATGAAGGTTCTATGGTGATATGCAAGATATTCATCAGTATGGCTATAGAATAGGTTCATTTCAGGTTCCCTATCCTCAGGTGCCCAAGGAACTTACTGGGGACATTGCCCTGGGCATCTGGTAGCCACTCCAAGTTCAAGTCTCTTGCCAACCCTTAGGTGGCTCCCTTAACTAAGATATGAGTTTCCCTGCTCCCCTATCCAACCTTCCTATATCCCCAATCATCCCATTTCCCCAAGTTCCCCTCATCCTCTCCTTCACACTTTTCTCTCTCCATCTCCCCTTACCCCCATCCCACCCTACCCCCAAGATTCCAATTTTTTGCCCGGCAATCTTGTCTATTTCCCATAGCCAGGAGGATAACTATATGTTTTTCCTTGGGTTTGCCCTCTTGTTTAGCATCTTTAGGACCACAAGTTATAGACTCAGTGGCCCCCTATCCCTGGCTAGAAACCAATTATGAGTGAGTACATCCCATGATCTTCTTTTGGGGTCTGGGTTACCTCACTCAGGATAGTATTTTCTATTTCCATCCATTTGCATGCAAAATTCAAGAAGTCATTGTTTTTTACCGCAGAGTAGTACTCTAATGTGTATATATTCCACACTTTCTTCATCCATTCTTCCATTGAAGGACACCTAGGATGCTTCCAGGTTTGGGTATTACAAATAATGCTGCTATGAACATAGTTGAACAAATGCTTTTGTCATATGATAAGGGATCTCTTGGGTATATTCCCAAGAGTGGTATTGCTGGGTCCAGGGGTAGGTTGATCCCAATTTTTCTGAGAAACCACCACACTGATTTCCAAAGTGGTTGCACAAGTTTGCAGTCCCACCAGCAATGGATGAGGGTACCCCTTTCTCCACAACCTCTTCAGCAAAGGCTATCCTTGGTGTTTTTGATTTTAGCCGTTCTGACAGGTGTAAGGTGATATCTCAAAGTTGTTTTGATTTGCATTTCTCTGATCGCTAAGGAGGTTGAGCATGACCTTAAGTATCTTTTGGCCATTCGAACTTCTTCTGTTGAGAATTCTCTGTTCAGTTCAGTGCCCCATTTTTTTAACTGGGTTAATTATCATTTTAACGTCTAGTTTCTTGAGTTCTTTATATATTTTGGAGATCAGACCTTTATCTAATGTGGGGTTGGTGAAGATCTTCTCCCAGTCAGTAGGGTGCCTTTTTGTTTAGTGACAGTGTCCTTTGCTTTACAGAAGCTTCTTAGTTTCAGGAGGTCCCATTTATTCAATGTTGCCCTTAATGTCTGTGCTGCTGGGGTTATACATAGGAAGCGATCTTCTGTGCCCATATCTTGTAGGGTACTTCCCATTTTCTCTTCTATCAGGTTGAGTGTGTTCAGATTGATATTGAGGTCTTTGATCCATTTGGACTTGAGTTTTGTGCATGGTGATAGATATGGGTCTATTTTCATTCTTCTACAGGTTGACATCCAGTTGTGCCAGCACCATTTGTTGAAGATGCTTTCTTTCTTCCATTGTACACTTTTAGCTCCTTTATCGAAAATGAGGTGTTCATAGGTTTGTGGGTTAAAATCCGGGTCTTTTATACGATTCCATTGGTCGACTTCTCTGTTTTTATGCCAGTACCACGCTGTTTTCATTACTGTAGCTCTGTAATAGTGTTTGAAGTCAGGGATGGTAATGCCTCCAGAAGTTCCTTTATTGTATAAGATTGTTTTGGCTATCCTGGGTTTTTTGTTTTTCCATATAAAGTTGATTATTGTCCTCTCAAGATCTGTGAAGAATTTTGATGGGACCTTGATGGGGATTGCATTGAATCTATAGATTGCCTTTGGTAGAATTGCCATTTTTACTATGTTGATCCTCCCAATCCAAGAGCAACAGAGATCCTTCCATTTTCTGGTATCCTCTTCAATTTCTTTCTTCAATGCCTTAAAGTTCTTCTCAAATAGATCTTTCACTTCCTTGGTTAGAGTTACCCCAAGATATTTTATGCTTTTTGTGGCTATCGTGAAAGGTGATGATTCTCTTATTTCCCTCTCTGCTTCCATATCCTTTGTGTATAAGAGGGCAACTGATTTTTTGGAGTTGATCTTGTATCCTGCCACATTACTAAAGGTATTTATCAGCTGTAGAAGTTCTTTGGTGGAGTTTTTGGGGTCGCTCATCTACACTATCATATCATCTGCAAATAACGCAAGTTTAAATTCTTCCTTTCCAAATCGAATCCCCTTGATCCCCTTATGTTGTCTTATTGCTATTGCTAAGACTTCAAGAACTATATTGAAGAGGTATGGGGAAAGTGGACAGTCTTGGCGTGTTCCTGATTATAGTGGGATGGCTTGAAGTTTCTCTCCATTTAATTTGATGTTAGTTGTCGGCTTGCTGTAAATAGCTTTAATTATATTTAGGTATGACTCTTGTATCCCTAATCTCTCCAAGACTTTTATCATAAAGGGATGTTGAATTTTGTCAAATGCTTTTTCAGCATCTAATGAAACTATCATATGATTTTTTCTTTCAGTTTATTTATATGATGGATTACATTGATAGATTTGCGTATGGTAAACCAGCCCTGCATCTCTGGGATGAAGCCTACTTGATCATAATGGATAATTTTTCTAATGTGTTCTTGGATTCGGTTTGCCAGTATTTTGTTGAGAATTTTTGCGTCAATGTTCATGAGTGAGATTGGCCTGTAATTCTCTTTCTTGGTTGAGTCTTTGTGTGGTTTTGGTATCAGAGTTACTATAGCTTCATAAAAGGAATTTGGCAATGACTCTTCTGTTTCTATATTGTGAAATACATTTAGGAGTATAGGTATTAGGTCTTCTTGGAAGTTCTGGTAGAATCCGCATTGAAGCCATCTGGTCCTGGACTTTTTTTGGAAGGGAGGTTTTTGATAACAGCTTCTAATTCTTTGCGACTCACAGGTTTATTAAGGTTGTTTACCTGGTCCTGGTTTAACTTTGGTATATGGTATTCATCTAAAAAAGTCTCCATTTCTTTAACATTTTCCAGTTTTGTGGCATACAGGCTTTTGTAGTAAGATCTAATGATTGTCTGAATTTCCTCTGTGTCTGTGGTTATGTCCCCCTTTTCATTTCTGATTTTATTAATTTGCAAATTCTCTCTCTGCCGTTTGATTAGTTTGGATAGGGGTTTATCAATCTTGTTGATTTTCTCCAGGAACCAGCTTTTTGTTTCATTGATTCTTTCAATTGTTTTCTGTGTTTCTATTTTGTTGATTTCAGCCCTTAGTTTGATTATTTCCAGTCTTCTACTCCTTCTAGGTGAGTCTGCTTCTTTTTTTTCTAGAGCTTTCAGGTGGGCTGTTAAGTCTCCAATGTGTGCTTTCTCTGTTTTCTTTAAGTGGGCACTTAGTGGTATGAACTTTCCTCTCAGGACTGCTTTCATAGTGTCCCATAGGTTTGAGTATGTTGTTTCTTTATTTTCATTGAATTCAAGGACGACTTTAATTTCTTTCTTTATTTCTTCCTTAATCCAGGTATGGTTCAGTAGTTGACTGTTCAGTTTCCATGAGTTTGTAGGCTTTCTGGGGGTAGCATTGCTGTTGAATTCTAGCTTTAATCCATGGTGATCTGATACGATACAGGTGGTTACAGATTTTTTTTGTAACTGTGGATGTTTGCTTTGTTACCGAGTATGTGGTCAATTTTCGAGAAGGTTCCATGAGCTGCAGAGAAGAAGGTATATTCTTTCCTATTTGGGTGGAATATTCTATAGATGTCTGTTAAGTCCATTTGATTCATTACCTCCAATAATTCTCTTATTTCTCTGTTAGGTTTCTGTCTAATTGACCTGTCCATTGGTGAGAGAGGAGTGTTAAAGTCTCCTACTATTAATGTGTGCGGTTTGATTGCTGCCTTGAGTTTTAGCAATGTTTCTTTTACGTACGTGGGTGCTTTTGTATTAGGGGCATAGATATTCAGGACTGAGACTTCATCCTGATGAATTGTTCCTCTTATGAGTAGAAAATGTCCCTCTCCATCTCTTCTGATTGATTTAAGTTTGAAGTCAACTTTGTTAGAAATTAGTATGGCCACACCTGCTTGTTTCTTAGGTCCATTTACTTGATAAGCCTTATCCCAACCCTTTACTCTGAGTAGGTGTCTGTCTTTGTAGTTGAGGTGTGTTTCTTGTAAACAGCAGAATGTTGGATCCTGTTTTCGTATCCAATCTCTTAGTCTGTGCCTTTTTATAGGTGAGTTGAGTCCATTGACATTAAGTCATATTAATGACCAGTGGTTGTTAACTCCGGTCATTTTCTTAGTAGTAAATTTTGTGTGTTTCCCTTCTTCGAATTGCGCTGGTGAAGGGTCTCTAGTTGTCTAAGATATTGTGGTCATTGTTGGACTCCTTGGTTAGTGATTTTCCTTCTATTACTTTCTGTAAGGCTGGATTTGTGGCTACGTATTGTTTAAATTTGTTTTTATCCTGGAAAATTTTGTTTTCTCCATTTATAGTGAACGAAAGTTTGGCTGGGTATAGTAGTCTGGGCTTGCATCCACAGTCTCTTAGTTTCTGCAGTACATCTATCCAGGACCTTCTGGCTTTCATTGTTTCCATAGAGAAGTCAGGTGTAAGTCTGATAGGTTTACCTTTATAAGTAACTTGGCCTTTTTCCTTTGCAGCTCTTAATATTCTTTCTTTGTTCTGTATGCTTTGTGTTTTGATTATTATATGGCGAGGGGATTTTTTTTTTTTTGATCCAGCCTCTTCGGTGGTCTGTATGCTTCTTGAACCTTCATAGGTATATCTTTCTTTAGGTTGGGAAAGTTTTCTTCTATAATTTTATTAAATATATTTTCTGGACCGTTGAGCTGCGCTTCTTCCCCTTCTTCTACTCCTATTATTCTTAGGTTTGGTCTTTTTATTGTGTCCCATATTTCCTGAATGTTTTGTGATGAGAGTTTGTTGGCCTTGCTGTTTTCTTTGATCAGCGTGTTTATTTTCTCTATGGTATCTTCAGAATCTGAGATTCTTTCTTCTATCTCTTGTATTCTGTTGGTTATGCTTGTTTCTGTAGACTCTATTCGTTTACCTAGATTTTCCATGTCCAGCCAGCCTTCTGTTTGTGTTTTCTTCTTTGCCTCCATTTCAATTTTCAAGACTTGAACTGTTTCCATTATCTGTTTGATTGTTTTTCCTTGGTTTCCTAGGGTATCATTCACTGATTTACTCAATTCTTCAAACTTTCTGTTATGCTTCTCATCCATTTCTATAAGGGCATTTCTTAATGCTGTTTAAGGGTGTCAATCACTTTCAAAGTCAATTTTTTCTACTTCTTCATGATTAAGGTGTTCATGTCCTCCTGTTGTGAGGTCACTGGGTTCTGGTGGTTTCATATTATTTTTCAGATTGTTGGGTGAATTCTTGCATTGGCACCTGCCCATCTCTTCCTCCGAATGCTCTCCTGTGGATCTTCTTTTACAGGATCAGGTCTCCTTGCCTACTGTTGTACCTTCCCAGTGATGGTACTCCCCAGTGATGGTTCTCCTGGTGTTCCAGTGATGGCTCTCCTGGTGCCAATATCAGATCTCCGTGCCCAATGATGGCTCTCCTGGTGCCAAGATTAGCACTCCGTGCCCAATGATGGCTCTCCTGGTACCGAGCTCAGATCTCCGTGCTGGTTGGGTAGTTCATAAACAAAGCGCCTACCTTGCTTGGTGCAGGTAGGCCAGTGAAACAAAGGAACTCCCGCCTGCCTGTTTGCCCTGAGGATTCGCTCCCAGCGCCCAGACAGGCCGAGCTAGGTGGTGTTATGTGCCCAAAGAAGGAAGGGGGCAGAAGGAAGAAGGGTTCTGGATGCTAGCTGGGTGGGGTAGGAAGAGAGAGGCAGTCTGCAGGGAGTAGATTGTCTTCAGGGAGCCCAGGAGGGATGGGAGGGGTGTGAGGAACTTCTGAGTTCCCTGTCCGGGGCTGCTGCCATGGGTCACAAACTTACCCCAATGATGGCTCTCCTGGTACCGAGCTCAGATCTCCGTGCTGGTTGGGTAGTTCGTAAACAAAGCGCCTACCTTGCTTGGTGCAGGCAGGCCAGTGAAACAAGGGAACTCCCGCCCGCCTGTTTGCCCTGAGGATTCGCCCCCAGCGCTGACTATAGGATTCTGTACTTTTTCACAGACTTGTTAGGCTTAAGTCATCAGTTTATTCAAAAATTTCAACTCCCGGTTATTGCTTTTGTCATTTGTATTTCTGATCCTCATCTCTTGACACCTTGCCATTTTTGACCATTTTTCTTTCTAGTTTTTTTTCTGGTTCATGTCATTATGTTGTATTTGTATATGATACATGTGCATATATAACCACATGTGTGTATGTGTGTGTTGTGTGTATATATGTGGTGTGTACATGTGAATGTGGTGTATATGTGCATATGCAGTGTATAAGTGTGAATGTATTAGTGTGAGTTTGTGTATGTATGCATTTGTGAAATATCCAGATATGTTCACAAGCAGAGGCCAGAGGTGAAAGCAAGGCATCTTTTTCTATCAGTGACTTAAAATAAGGTTGGTCCCTCGGTGAACTTGAAGTTTGTACTTTCAGCTACGCTAGTTGCCCAGGAAATTCCTGGTTTCCTCTGCTTTCCTAGCACAGGCACATGCAATTGTACAGTGTTTTACTGTGGGCTTTAGAGGCTCTAACTCATGCTTTTCCAGAGTATGTTCCCCACTGACCCATTTCTCCAGCCTGAAGACAAGGTTGATCAAGGATGAACTCACAATCAAGTTAGTCTACTTGGGGAGATGTCTGGCTCGCAAATCATTCATGTTATAAACAAGGAAAACAACATGAATTTTCTCACTCTTTTTGTCTCTTTTAACTTGTTTTCAAGTTATGTCATGGCATAGCATTCAATATAGAAATGATCAGGTTTTTGCTTTTTTTTATACTACGTAGGTCATTTGGATTATAATTTGGAGTTTTATGTGTATTCTAACTTCCTTGCATCCTTTTGCCCACATGTGTTTTTTTGGTATCTACAATATGCTATCTGATTCTCACATATAATTTGGCATTTCATGTGGTCAGGATATACTCAGATCTGGCATTCCTATGTAATTCTACAGTCTATAGGTAGCCAAGGTATTTATTTGCACTAACTGTGATTTTGAATGTACTTGTTTAACATATTTTACTTTGAGATTTTCATATATTTAGTATTATGTATTTAAATTTATTATCATTATATATGTACATGGGTGGTATAATGTATGCCCACATATATACTGGATGCACACCTGTGAATATTCATGAAGAGGATAGAGGGGGTCATCTTGTGCCCTGTTTGCTCACTCTGCACCTTATTCCCATGACATAGACTCCAGCTGAACCTGGACCTCCTCTGGCATCCAGTCAGACTCAGCCACCTTGACTCTCTGTCTCACAGTGCGGGAGTTGCAGGTGCATATCCAAGGACACCAAACTTTAACCTGGGTGCAGGGGATAGGAACTCAGGTCCCATACTTAATGGAGAAGTGGAAGCCATGGAACCAGCTGTGCCATCCATTTGTAGTGTAGCTTCACTTGCCCTCTGCCAACCACATGCAGTCACACTGTCAGTCTGGATAAATGACACCATCTGCAGTGTGCTCAGTGGTTGTTTCATTTTTTTTCTCTCCTCGAAAGACTTAGTTTTCTTGTACCATATATCATTTTATATTTCTTATTCTAGCCTTTTGAAATAGTTTACCTTTTGTGGATTCCTAGTCTTAATATTCTAGATCTATATTTTCTTGTCTGTTAAACTTTAGTTGTCATTATTCACTTCTGATTTAGTGTCCAACACTGAAATACTTTTGTTTCCTTTAATTTTGAATTAGAATATAACTACACATTTCCCCTTTTCTTTTTTCCTCAGATTTCCCTGTATTCCCCCCCCTTGTTCTTTTAATATATTGCCTTTTATTTTTTAATCTAAGTTTTAAAAAGAAAACAAACTATCCTATTTCATTTTATATACCAATCCTAGTTCCTATTCCCTCCCCTTGTCCCATTCCCACCACCTACACTGTGAAAACATTACCCCATCCACTCCTCAGAGAGGGTAAGGAATATTGCTTTGGGAAAGGTCCAAAGCCCTCTCCCTACTCTATCTAGGTTGAGCAAGAAATCCATCCAAAGAGAATGGGTTCCCAAAAAGCCAGTGAATGCAGCAGGGATAAATCCTGGTGTCACTGCCAATTTCCCCACAGTCTGCCCCAATCATACAACTATCACCCACATTCAGAGGGTCTACTTTGGTCCTTTGCTGGCTTCTTCATGTCTGGCTGGAATTGGTGAGCTCCCATTAGCTCAGGTGAACTGTTTCGGTGGATGTACCCATCATGGTCTTGACCTCTTTGTTCATATTCTCACGTCTCACACTCTTCAGCTGGTCTTTGGGAGCTCAGCCCAGTGCTCCACTGTGGGTCTCCACCTGTTTCCATCAGTTGTTGGATGAAGGTTCTATGATGACATTTAAGATATTCATCAATCTGACTACAAAGCAAGGCCAGATCGGGCACCCTCTCCTCTATTACTTAGGGTCATAGCTGGGGTCATCTTGTGGATTCCTGGGAATTTCCCTAGTGTCAGGTTTCTTTGAGCTTCCTGAATCAAAATATCCCTTTCCTTGCTCTCATCTTTGTCCTTCCTCCTTCTCAACTATCCCATTCCCTCAAGTTCTCCTCCCCGTTTCCATTCTTCCCTCCTCTTCCCCTTCCATTCTCCTTTCTCCCTACACCCCATACTCCCAATTTTGTGAGGTGATCTTATCTATTTCCCCTTTCTAAGGTGGATCTAGTATGTTTTTCTTAGGGCTCACCTTGTTACTTAGCTTCTCTGGGATCATGGACTATACACGCATTATCTTTTGCTTTACAGTTAGTATCCACTTATGAGTATATACCATGTTCATCTTTCTGCATCTGGGTTGGTTACCTCACTCAGGATGGTCTTTTTGAGTTCCATATATTTGCATGCAAATATCAGATGTCGTTACTTTTTACCTTTGAGCAGTATTCCATGGTGTAAATGTACCACATTTTCCTTATCCATTCTTTGGTTGAGGGGTATCTAATTTTTTCCAGGTTTTGGAAATAAACAAATAATGCTGCTATGAATATAGCTGAACAAATGTCCTTATATTAAGGTTGAACATCCTTTGGGTATATGCCCAAGAGCGGTATTGTTGGGTCTTGAGGTATGTTGATTCCCAATTTTCTGATAAACCACCATACTGATTTCCAATGTGATTGTACAGGTTTGCATTCCCATCATCAATGGAGGAGTGGTCCCCTAACTCCACATCCTCTCCAGCATAATCTATCATTAGTGTGTTTGATCTTAGCCATTCTTACAGGTGTAAGATGGTATCTCAGAGTTGTTTTGATTTGCATTTCTCTGATGTCTAAGGATCTTGAACCTTTCCTTAAATGTCTTACAGCCATTTAAGATTCTTCCGAGAATTCTGTGTACTTCTGTACCCCATTTTTAATTGAATTATTTATCTTACATGTGGTTCCAAGCTTTGAATTTTCAGATAAATGTTTTAAATTTCGAGTGTCTGTAAAACTCAAAGCATGAAATGGATCATAGTGGAGAACAGGCCTGGAGGGAAGTGGGATGGCAGAGGAAATGCACTGTGGAAGGGGTAAGGAAACCTTGAAAGTGGAAAGTTTTCATCAGCGAGGGGAGAAGCATGGTGGTGGGGAAAGGGTTAACCAAAATTAAGTATGGAGGAAAAAAATCCTTTTGGAAAGATACTACATTTGAAGTCCTTTAAAACCATTTGAGGGGCTGGTTAAATAGTTTAGCATGTGAAGGTGCTTTATGCCAGCCATATGCTGTTGAGTTTGATGTTGGGAAACCACATGGTAGAGGTAAGAAAATGATCTAGAAAATGCTGCTCTGACCTCTACACATGAACCGTGGCTTGCCACCAAGCCTAATGAATGGAGTTGCATCCTTGGAAGCCTACGTAAAACAACTGAATGAAGGAGCCCTGCATGCATGTGTAATGTTCTTCCCAAAGATTAAGTTGACTAAACAAAGGTTCCAATACTGTGAGATAGTGTAATCTGATGTGAAGAAAGGGGGCTCCTGTCAAACATTACAGGATACTACCAATGTCCTCATTAACACACGAGGATTAGATTGTTGGACAATTCTGAACACACTATATACTTGGGATATAGGACATTTAAAGGTCATGTTGTATCTGTGCTGTATAGGTTTCACAGTACTAGAAGCTTCTATGCAAGCTACTGGATGAGGAAAGTTGGTGATGATTCTACCCATCTGTAGACCCTGCATATGACAACTTGCCTGGCAAGATATTGTCCGTGTGATAGTGTGTTGACTCTTATAGGAACAATAAAGTTTGTGACTTGATTTTAAGTCTACCACACAGTAGGGAACTCTTGGCTGGTTCTCTAAACCTGGTTCAGAGCCCAATGACTAAGGCCATGGTGATGTAATATGGAAATCTCTCTGATTCTAGAGACTGAAACCTTTGCTGGACATCACAGTCAGAGGTCATAACATGTTTTGAGGTCATTTAAGATATAAGGCTGCTATCTTACTGTGTACTCAAACTGATTGTTAACCCACTTTTAAGAGAATAATGTAACAATGACCACTACTTTCCTTGGTCTTCCTACATAGCCACCTTTTACAAACTAAACTAATACTTAACTAATATTTTCTTCTGTGCCCCCTGATCCAGAACAAATGTGTATAATTTGTATAAAACAGCATACACAGAGGTTGAAAACACTCTTAAATGAATATCTACCAAAACAGTTGAACACAGCATCATCAATGGGCAAACATGGTGTTTGTAATGTTTTTTTTTTTTGTTGTTGTTGTCTGGGTGAGTTGGGATCAGTCGCAGTTATTACCTTCATCCCTTGTCAGACTCCACGAATGATTCTGTAAGATATCCCACTCCTTCCCCAGGTGATTCTTATGGGGAAATTCAATAAAAGGGTGAGCAACAAAAGGGGCAGACATACATTCACACACAGGGACAGATGCAGGGACAGACAGACATAGCGACAGACACAGACTCAGACATGAAAACAGACACAGGGACAGACAGACTTCTTCAGAAAGGCACAGATTTAGATTCATGCACCAGACAGAGAAGGGAAGACAGGGAACATGTAGAAAATTCAAATCTGGAAATGACTCCCAGTGGAAGTGCTTTTATTTCTTTCCTTAATGCCACACTGATGAAGTATTGGTGACCCTGAGTTAATCACTGATGTGTTGAATTCACACACTAGGCCCTCTGTTGTTGTTTTGTTAAAATTACATAGACTCAAGCTGCCTTCTAAGTACTCTCGCTGACACCTATACATTCGAGCAACTGTGATCCCTAATGAGAGATGTTTCTTTAGTCAATGGGCTCTGGTGAATGCATAGACTCACACCTGGCCAAAGTTTAGAGAATGCATAACTGTGCAGTTCTCAGACCTCAGCAGGACATCTGAAGCACAACACCCTCCAAGGCTCCTCAGGGACTACTCTGGAAGAGAGAGGCGGAGGTTGTAGATGGTTTCTGTGAAATGGTGTCAAGGACACAATGATCATCACACACAGGAAGGAGCTCGTAAGGCCCCAGCCTCAGTGAGGGACTTTTCTCACTTAATTTGTGCTGGGGGATGGGATGCCATAAAAATTACAGAAAAAGGAAATTCAGGTAAGCAGCCACACTTTAACTCTGTGGATGTTAAGGCCAATAGAGTAGTTTGGGTGGTGCTTTTTACTTATGTTAGAGTTGAGTATGGAAACCTCTACAAGACTGGTCTTTGACTTAGAAAATCCACTAAAATTCATTGACGCCTATTATTGAACTCCAGTTCCCAAAAAAGTAATGGGAGGCTCAGATACCCAGAAATGGGCTCAACCTGGACTTTGGAGGATATTTGGAGGATAGATAAAAGCCAACATTCCTTACAAACTTGTGAAGTTAGTTCTTCTACCCAAAGGTGTCATTTCTCTTATCACTAGAAGTAGGGAATATTGGTGGCCTGTGGTGTCTATTATCACAATAAGATACAGACTGGCCTCCAGGCTCCTTCAGTGGCACAAGTACCTGCTGTACAGTTCAAAGTCCATGCTAGTGTTCTAGGTCTTCTACCCTCCTGCCCTCCCCTAACCTTCCTCTAGTTCAGAAGCATCCCTACCCCAGCTCCTCATTCTCTTTCTAAGCCTATCTCTCTGTCTCCTCCTGTCTCTATGTTCCTCCCCCTCTCTGTGTGTCTCCTCCTCTGTCTCTCTCCCTCTGCCTCTCTGCTTTTGCTTCTTTCATAGTCAGGTGTTCAGCCTACATCTGTTCCTGCTCTGTCTGATTCGATATGCCACTACCTGTTCTATCTCTGATAGGTATTATAGAAGCTTTCTCCTTAAACATGTCACCAAGACATCATGTCAACAGTTTGTACAATACCAAGATACAGTTTAAAATATTTTTAAAACATATTTTAATGAAAAAACTATTATATACTGAAATCAATATATACGGTGTCAAGAAATATTTAGCATTAAATTTTATAAATTTTCTTAAATATTCCTGAAATTGTCATTGTTGTCAGTAGTAGCTCCTCATAGGCTTCAGCAGCAACTAAAAAGAAAAGCAAGAATTATCAGTAGTATCAAGAACATCATTGGTGGCAGTGACAGGATGAGCAGTAACAGAGGCATCACCAGTAGAATCATATGTAGTGTCATGTCACAATGAATGTCATTGTAGTTGAGAAGTGGTGACAATGTGGAGTCTTATTTCATTGGTTTTAATTCTCACATGTTGCTTCTTTGGGGGTGTTTATTTCCAAAATGATGCTATCCACATAAGTCACAGTGTATGGACAGAGAAAAATAGAAACTAATATCTAACGGTTACATTTCTCTGCTTAGCCATTCAGACAACACAAGTTTCATGTTAGATGCATTTTCAATATGATTCGAAAAGATAACCTTTTTTTCTAGTTTTAGGTAATGGCTAAAGGTCTACAAGAGCTAGTTCCAGGACAACAACCAAAAAAAAGCTACGGAGAAACCCTGTCTCAAAAATTAAAAAAAAAAAAAAAAGAGTCATATATATCACAAAATTTATTTATGATATGTATTGGTGCCAAAGAGAATTGGATTTCTAGCATCTATTTTAAACCACAGCTGTGGTCTAACTTACCTTGTTAAACTCATTTTAATGCATGTCACGTGTTAAATTAGGTTGAATACCCACATCATCACTGTTGATACGAATTTCAGAAACCATATTCCAGTTGTTAGCATGAGCAATGCCATTGTTGCTTCCCAAAGCGGCAGACCCTTGGAGTGAGTTGCATAGTGGGTGTATTCAGCTGGACTGGTAGCACTGAAATACTCATTAGCACTATGAGGGTCGAAAGTGTCACCTGGAACATGAACAAGAGCAGATTCCTGATCAGTAGTGAAGCTACCACACTTGTGTTCTCTTCTAAGCAAGTTTCAAGAACAGGGTCAGAATGTTGCTGAGGGGGAGAGAACGAGGAGAAAGGCGAGAAAATGGCGTTCACAGATTACAGTACCTACAGCCAAGCTGCAGCCCAGCAGGGCTACAGTGCTTACACAGCCCAGCCAACTCAACGATATGCACAGACCACCCAGGCGTATGGGAAACAAAGCTATGGAACCTATGGACAGCCTACTGATGTCAGCTCTACCCAGCCTCAGAGCACTGCCACCTACAGGCAGAGTGCATATGCAACTTCTTATGGACAGCCTCCCAAGGTGATACCACTCCAACTGCCCCCATGCATAGGGCAACCTGTACAAGGATGTGGCACTGGTGCTTATGACACCACCACTGCTCCAGTCACCACAACCCAAGCCTCTTGTGCAGCTCAGTCTGCATATGGCACCCAGCCTGCCTACCCAGCCTATGGCCAGCAGCCACTGCACCTGCAAGACCACAGGACGGTAACTGCCCACTGAGACTAGTCAACCTCAATCTAGCACAGGGGGTTATAACCAGCCCAGACTAGGGTATGAATAGAGTAATTACAGATATCCCCAGGTACCTGGGAGCTACCCCATGCAGCCAGTCACCGCACCTCCACCCTATCCTCCTACCAGCTCCTCCTCTTCACAGCCAACTAGTTACGATCAGAGCAGTTACTCTCAGCAGAACATCTAAGGGCAACCTAGCAACTATGGACAGCAGAGTAGCTATGGTCAACAAAGCAGCTATGGGAAGCAGCCTCCCACTAGTTACCCCCCTCCGACTGGATCCTACAGCCAGGCTCCAAGTCAATATAGCCAACAGAGCAGCAGCTACGGGCAGCAGAGTTCATTCTGACAGGACCACACTACATGGTGTCGGGAGCAGGAGTCTGGAGGATTTTCCGGACCAGGAGAGAAGCTGAGCATGAGTGGCCCTGATAACCGGGAGAGGAGAAGAAGGGGATTTAATCATGGAGGCATGAGCAGAGGTGGGCGGGGAGGAGGACATGTTGGAATGGGCATTAGAGAGCGAGGTGACATCAATAAGCCCAGTAGACCCATGGATGAAGGACCAAGTCCTGATCTAGGCCTTCCTATAGATCCTGATGAAGATTCTGATAACAGTGCAATTTATCTGCAAGGTTTAAATGACAATGTGACTCTGGATGATCTGGCAGACTTCTGTAAGCAGTGTGGAGTTGTCAAGATGAACAAGAGAACCAGGCATCACATGATGCACATCTATTTGGATAAGGGGACAGGAAAACCTAAAGGTGATGCCAACTGACAAGGCTGCTGTGGAATGGTTTGATGGAAAAGATTTTCAAGGAAGCAAACTTAAAGCTTCTCTTGCCCGAAAGAAGCCTCCAAAGAATAGCATGCGGAGTGGCATGCCACCTCATGAGGGCAGAGGGATGCCACCACCACTCCGTGGAGGTCATAATAGCCCAAGAGGTCCCAAAGGACCCATGGGTCGCATGGGAGGCATTGGAGGAGAAAAGAAGGATTCACCCCATGAAAACCTTGGGGCTCCTTAGCCCCTCTGGAGGAGGAAATATCCAGCACTGAGCCGAAGTTTGGCAGTGTCCCATGCCAGGCTGGGGAACCCAGAACTTGACCTGGAGAACAGAATGCAAGCAGTGTAAGGAACCAAACCTGAGGGATACCTCCCGCAACCCTTCCAACCTTCAGGATGTGATCGTGGCCAAGGCGGCAGTGGTGTCATGCAGTGAAAAAGAGGTGGACTTATGGATCGTGGTGGTCCTGGAGAAATGTTCTGAGGTGGCAGAGGTGGAGAGAAACGTGACTTCTGAGGAGGCCATAGCTTTGACCGGGGTGAACTTGGTGGAGGAATACGACATGGTCCTGAGGGTCCTCCTGGAACATTGATGGAGGAAATGATAGGAAGAAGAGGTAGACCTGGAAGACCTGGAAAACCTGCATAAAATGATAAAGGTGAGCACCATCGGGAACTCAGTGACTGGCCCTACTAGAGAGACCTGCAGAGCTGCATGGATGACCAGATTTATTTTTTAAAACCAGAAAATGTTTTAAATTTAAATTGCATATTTATAATGTTGGCTACAACATCATCATTAACACTGGCTGTACTTTAGTATTTTCACCATTTGTGAAGAAACATTAAAACAAGTTAAATGGTAGTTTGCTGAGTTTTTTTTCTTTCAAAGTTGCTGGTTTTAAAACTTGACAATAGGGACCCCTTGTGAGCACACTGAGTATCATTGTGGAAAAGCAAGAGGGCCTCTAATTGTCACAAAGTTCATGGTTGTGATTGTTTTCAAAAAGATTACAATGTTTATTAACTGTCAAAAATTAATGTTGCGGAGGGCCCATGGTGTCACCAGTATGGCTACCAGGAGCAAGCTCAGCGTCAGCATGTGGTCTCCCCCTTGCATGCCCAGTGTAAGTCCTAAACAACGTATGTAATCCATTGTGGTGTCGTGAAGGGTAATTTTCTCAGATTCCTGAAGAGAGTCACCTCTGTGACTTGTACCTGGAAGTGAAGGTAATTCAGTGTCGGCGGTAGGCTGAGGCACAATGCCATCATCATCATTTGCAGAAAGAAATCCTTCCGGCTTGGTTTCTTCAACCTTTAAGGAAATTTTGAGATCTTAGTTTTCATTAAAAATTTTCCTGATTTTGATTCACTTTAGAAAAACTTATCTGTTAATGCCAGGGCCTTGATTCATAGTCCACAAATATTTGTTTGCTCAGGGAAATTTTATCACTTTAACCATTGATATCGTGTAACCTTTGCTTCTTTCGTTTGATTCAAAGCTCAGAGATTGAGAATCTTAAAAGGGGACCTGTTCAGCTTTATGTGTGTGGGGGTGGGGTGGTCAGTGAATGACCTTCATAAGGTGGTTCTCTGTTTTCACCTGATGAGGCTGCCCTGGTGGCATGCAGCAAGGATGGGGTGGACTTATGGACTGTGGTGGTCCAGGAGAAATGTTCCGACGTGGCAGAGGTAAAGACAGAGGTGGCTTCTGAGGTGTCTGTAGCTTGGACTGAGGTAGTTTTGGTGGAGGAATACGACGTGGTCCTGAGGGTCCTCCTGGACCATTGATGGAACAGATGAAATGAAGAAGAGGTGGACCTGAAGGACTTGGATGACCTGTGTAAATGGATAAAGGCGAGCACAGTCAGGAACTTAGAGACTGGTCCTACTAGAGTGACCTGCAGAGCTGCATGGATGACCAGACTTATTTTTAAAACCAGAAAATGTGTGAAATTTATAATTCCATATTTATAATGTTGGCCACAACATCATGATTATTTCTGGCTGTACTTTAGTAGTTTCACCATTTGTGAAGAAACATGAAAACAAGTTAAATGGTAGTGTGCTGAGTTTTTTTCTTAAAAGATGCTGGTTTTAAGACTTGACAATGGGAACCCCTTGTGAGCATAATCAGTATCATTATGGAGAACCAAGAGTGCCTCTAATTGTAAAAAAGTTCATGGTTGTGATTGTTTTCAAAAACATTCCATCCCAGCACTTGGGATGCAGAGGCAGGCAGATCTCTCTGAGTTCGAGACCAGCCTGGTCTACAAGAGCTAGTTCCAGGACAGACTCCAAAACCACAGAAATCCCTGCTTCGAAAAACCAAAAACCAAAAAAAATAAAATTCCAAATGTTTATAAATTTTCAAAAAATTAATGTTGCAGAGGGTCCATGGTGTCACCAGTATGGCTTCCAGGGGCAGGCTCAGAGTCAGCATGTGGTCTCCCCCTTGCATGCCCAGGGTAGGTACTAAGGAACGTGTGTGATCAATTGTGGTGTCGTGAAGGGTAATTTTCTCAGATTCCTGAAGAGAGTCACCTCTGTGACTTTACCTGGAAGTGAAGGTAATTCAGTGTCGGCGGTAGGTTGAGGCACAAGGCCATCGTCATCATTTGCAGGAAGAAATCCTTCCGGCTTGGTTTCTTCAACCTTCAAGGAAATTTTGAGATCTTAGTTTTCATTAAAAATGTCACTGATTTTAATTCACTTTAGAAGAACTTATCTGTTAATGCCAGGGTCTTGATTTATAGTCCCCGAATATTTGTTTGCTCAGGGAATTTTTATCACTATAACCACTGATATCATGTAACCTTTGGTTCCTTTCTGTTTCATTCAAAGCCCAGAGTTTGAGAATCTTAAAAGGGGACCTGCTCAGCTTTATGTGTGTGTGTGGGGGTGGGTGGGCAGAGAATGACCTTCATAAGGTGGCTCTCTGTTTTCACCTGTTGAGGCTGCCCTGGTGGCATGCAGCGAGAATGATATGGACTTATGGACCGTGGTGGTCCTGGAGAAATGTTCCGAAGTGGCAGAGGTGGAGACAGAGGTGGCTTCTGAGGTGTCTGTAGCTTGGACCGAGGTGGCTTTGGTGGAGGAATACGACGTGGTCCTTCGGGTCCTCCTGGACCATTGATGGAACAGGTGGAATGAAGAAGAGGTGGACTTGGAGGACCTGCGTAAATGGATAAAGGCGAGCACAGTCAGGAACTTAGAGACCGGCCCTACTAGAGAGACCTGCAGAGCTACATGGACGACTACATTTATTTTTTAAAACCAGAACATGTTTAAAATTTATAATTCCATATTTGTAATATTGGCCACAACATCATGTTTATACTGTCTGTACTTTAGTATTTTCACCATTTGTGAAGAAACATGAAAACAAGTTAAATGGTAGTTTGCTGAGTCTTTTTCTTTTAAAGATGCTTGTTTTAAGATTTGACAATGGGAACCCCTTGTGAGCATACTCAGTATCATTGTGGAGAACCAAGAGGGTCCCTAATTGTAACAAAGTTTATGGTTGTGATTGTTTATAAAACATTCCAAACGGTTATTACCTGTCAAAAATAATGTTGCAGAGAGTCCATGGTGTCACTAGGGTGGCTACCAGGAGCAAGCTCAGCGTCAACATGTGGTCTCCCCCTTGCATGCCCAATGTAAGTCCTAAAAAATGCGTGTTACTTACTGGCTTTGTGGGAGCCTAGGAAGTTTGGATGCTCACCTTACTAGACCTGGAAGGAGGTGGGAGAACCTTGGACTTCCCACAAGGCCGGGAACCCTGACTGCTCTTTGGGCTGCTGTCAGAGGGGGAGTGTATCGGGGGAGGGGGAAGGAAATGGGAGGTGGTGGCAGGGAGGAGGCAGAAATCTTTGATAAACAAATAAATAAAAGAGTAAACTGGTGTTTGCTTCTTTTCAACAGTAGCAACCATAGTAGCTTTCAGCACTACTTATGCTGTGCAGTTGAGAAAAAATTTACCAGTCTGTATAGTTTAACGTCTATAAGTTGTGTGACTTGGATATCAGGTGTTTTCAATGTTATAATTTCCCCTTCAAGTTTTGGAAAGTAACAAGAACATTGGCAATGAATAGCCTGCAGTACATGGGAGGCCAGGAGACCTCACTGGCCAAACACTCTAAAGTAACAGACATATTCCTAAAATAGTACATTTTTATTTGCTAGCCTATGGTGTTTAGTAAGAGCATTTTCACCTAGTAAAAAGTTACTGGGGAGACAAGTCTTCCACAGAAATACATAAGTTTCTAAATGAATTTTTGCAAACGTGTTCAGAGTTCTCTGTCTTTCTGGAGTTTTTGTTCTACCTCACCTTCCATCTCCCACTCTTTTAAAATTCTTTCCAACCCATTAATCCCATTTAAGCTTTTATATCACTAATTTTTAACACCTTCCTTTCAAAATCTTTCTTTGCCCTCCTAATAATTTTCTGACATTTCTTGCTATTTTTTCAGAAACATATCAACCTAAATATTCAAAGCTGATATCAACAAATAAAAGACAAGTGTGGTACCTATCCATCTTGGCACATCACTAAGAATTATTGTTTCCTACTACTTTAACCTCTGAATATCATAAGTGTCTTATCTGTCATAGTTGTCATATTTTTCTTACTTATTGAATGATATTTTCATGTGGAAATATATGACATTTTCATTATCTGTTCAACAATTGAGGAACATCAAGGATGTTTAAAATTCTAGGATAATAAAATAAATAAAATAAAAAAATGTGTGTGATTCATGGTGGTGTCGTGAAGGGGAGTTTTCTCAGATTCCTGAAGAGAGTCACCTCTGTGACTTTACCTGGAAGTGAAGGTAATTCAGTGTCGGCGGTAGGCTGAGGCACAAGGCCATCGTCATCATTTGCAGGAAGAAATCCTTCCGGCTTGGTTTCTTCAACCTTCAAGGAAATTTTGAGATCTTAGTTTTCATTAAAAATGTCACTGATTTTAATTCACTTTAGAAGAACTTATCTGTTAATGCCAGGGTCTTGATTTATAGTCCCCGAATATTTGTTTGCTCAGGAATTTTTATCACTATAACCACTGATATCGTGTAACCTTTGGTTCCTTTCTGTTTCATTCAAAGCCCAGAGTTTGAGAATCTTAAAAGGGGACCTGCTCAGCTTTATGTTTTTTTTTGTGTGTGTGTGTGTGTGTGGGCAGAGAATGACCTTCATAAGGTGGCTCTCTGTTTTCACCTGTTGAGGCTGCCCTGGTGGCATGCAGCGAGAATGATATGGACTTATGGACCGTGGTGGTCCTGGAGAAATGTTCCGAAGTGGCAGAGGTGGAGACAGAGGTGGCTTCTGAGGTGTCTGTAGCTTGGACCGAGGTGGCTTTGGTGGAGGAATACGACGTGGTCCTTCGGGTCCTCCTGGACCATTGATGGAACAGGTGGAATGAAGAAGAGGTGGACTTGGAGGACCTGCGTAAATGGATAAAGGCGAGCACAGTCAGGAACTTAGAGACCGGCCCTACTAGAGAGACCTGCAGAGCTACATGGACGACTACATTTATTTTTTAAAACCAGAACATGTTTAAAATTTATAATTCCATATTTGTAATATTGGCCACAACATCATGTTTATACTGTCTGTACTTTAGTATTTTCACCATTTGTGAAGAAACATGAAAACAAGTTAAATGGTAGTTTGCTGAGTCTTTTTCTTTTAAAGATGCTTGTTTTAAGATTTGACAATGGGAACCCCTTGTGAGCATACTCAGTATCATTGTGGAGAACCAAGAGGGTCCCTAATTGTAACAAAGTTTATGGTTGTGATTGTTTATAAAACATTCCAAACGGTTATTACCTGTCAAAAATAATGTTGCAGAGAGTCCATGGTGTCACTAGGGTGGCTACCAGGAGCAAGCTCAGCGTCAACATGTGGTCTCCCCCTTGCATGCCCAATGTAAGTCCTAAAAAATGCGTGTTACTTACTGGCTTTGTGGGAGCCTAGGAAGTTTGGATGCTCACCTTACTAGACCTGGAAGGAGGTGGGAGAACCTTGGACTTCCCACAAGGCCGGGAACCCTGACTGCTCTTTGGGCTGCTGTCGGAGGGGGAGTCTATCGGGGGAGGGGGAAGGAAATGGGAGGTGGTGGCAGGGAGGAGGCAGAAATCTTTGATAAACAAATAAATAAAAGAGTAAACTGGTGTTTGCTTCTTTTCAACAGTAGCAACCATAGTAGCTTTCAGCACTACTTATGCTGTGCAGTTGAGAAAAAATTTACCTGTCTGTATAGTTTAACGTCTATAAGTTGTGTGACTTGGATATCAGGTGTTTTCAATGTTATAATTTCCCCTTCAAGTTTTGGAAAGTAACAAGAACATTGGCAATGAATAGCCTGCAGTACATGGGAGGCCAGGAGACCTCACTGGCCAAACACTCTAAAGTAACAGACATATTCCTAAAATAGTACATTTTTATTTGCTAGCCTATGGTGTTTAGTAAGAGCATTTTCACCTAGTAAAAAGTTACTGGGGAGACAAGTCTTCCACAGAAATACATAAGTTTCTAAATGAATTTTTGCAAACGTGTTCAGAGTTCTCTGTCTTTCTGGAGTTTTTGTTCTACCTCACCTTCCATCTCCCACTCTTTTAAAACTCTTTCCAACCCATTAATCCCATTTAAGCTTTTATATCACTAATTTTAAACACCTTCCTTTCAAAATCTTTCTTTGCCCTCCTAATAATTTTCTGACATTTCTTGCTATTTTTTCAGAAACATATCAACCTAAATATTCAAAGCTGATATCAACAAATAAAAGACAAGTGTGGTACCTATCCATCTTGGCACATCACTAAGAATTATTGTTTCCTACAACTTTAACCTCGGAATATCATAAGTGTCTTATCTGTCATAGTTGTCATATTTTTCTTACTTATTGGATGATATTTTCATGTGGAAATATATGACATTTTCATTATCTGTTCAACAATTGAGGAACATCAAGGATGTTTAAAATTCTAGGATAATAAAATAAATAAAATAAAAAAATGTGTGTGATTCATGGTGGTGTCGTGAAGGGTAATTTTCTCAGATTCCTGAAGAGAGTCACCTCTGTGACTTTACCTGGAAGTGAAGGTAATTCAGTGTCGGTGGTAGGCTGAGGCACAAGGCCATCGTCATCATTTGCAGGAAGAAATCCTTCCGGCTTGGTTTCTTCAACCTTCAAGGAAATTTTGAGATCTTAGTTTTCATTAAAAATGTCACTGATTTTAATTCACTTTAGAAGAACTTATCTGTTAATGCCAGGGTCTTGATTTATAGTCCCCGAATATTTGTTTGCTCAGGGAATTTTTATCACTATAACCACTGATATCGTGTAATCTTTGGTTCCTTTCTGTTTCATTCAAAGCCCAGAGTTTGAGAATCTTAAAAGGGGACCTGCTCAGCTTTATGTGTGTGTGTGGGGGGGGGGTGGGTGGGCAGAGAATGACCTTCATAAGGTGGCTCTCTGTTTTCACCTGTTGAGGCTGCCCTGGTGGCATGCAGCGAGAATGATATGGACTTATGGACCGTGGTGGTCCTGGAGAAATGTTCCGAAGTGGCAGAGGTGGAGACAGAGGTGGCTTCTGAGGTGTCTGTAGCTTGGACCGAGGTGGCTTTGGTGGAGGAATACGACGTGGTCCTTCGGGTCCTCCTGGACCATTGATGGAACAGGTGGAATGAAGAAGAGGTGGACTTGGAGGACCTGCGTAAATGGATAAAGGCGAGCACAGTCAGGAACTTAGAGACCGGCCCTACTAGAGAGACCTGCAGAGCTACATGGACGACTACATTTATTTTTTAAAACCAGAACATGTTTAAAATTTATAATTCCATATTTGTAATATTGGCCACAACATCATGTTTATACTGTCTGTACTTTAGTATTTTCACCATTTGTGAAGAAACATGAAAACAAGTTAAATGGTAGTTTGCTGAGTCTTTTTCTTTTAAAGATGCTTGTTTTAAGATTTGACAATGGGAACCCCTTGTGAGCATACTCAGTATCATTGTGGAGAACCAAGAGGGTCCCTAATTGTAACAAAGTTTATGGTTGTGATTGTTTATAAAACATTCCAAACGGTTATTACCTGTCAAAAATAATGTTGCAGAGAGTCCATGGTGTCACTAGGGTGGCTACCAGGAGCAAGCTCAGCGTCAACATGTGGTCTCCCCCTTGCATGCCCAATGTAAGTCCTAAAAAATGCGTGTTACTTACTGGCTTTGTGGGAGCCTAGGAAGTTTGGATGCTCACCTTACTAGACCTGGAAGGAGGTGGGAGAACCTTGGACTTCCCACAAGGCCGGGAACCCTGACTGCTCTTTGGGCTGCTGTCAGAGGGGGAGTGTATCGGGGGAGGGGGAAGGAAATGGGAGGTGGTGGCAGGGAGGAGGCAGAAATCTTTGATAAACAAATAAATAAAAGAGTAAACTGGTGTTTGCTTCTTTTCAACAGTAGCAACCATAGTAGCTTTCAGCACTACTTATGCTGTGCAGTTGAGAAAAAATTTACCAGTCTGTATAGTTTAACGTCTATAAGTTGTGTGACTTGGATATCAGGTGTTTTCAATGTTATAATTTCCCCTTCAAGTTTTGGAAAGTAACAAGAACATTGGCAATGAATAGCCTGCAGTACATGGGAGGCCAGGAGACCTCACTGGCCAAACACTCTAAAGTAACAGACATATTCCTAAAATAGTACATTTTTATTTGCTAGCCTATGGTGTTTAGTAAGAGCATTTTCACCTAGTAAAAAGTTACTGGGGAGACAAGTCTTCCACAGAAATACATAAGTTTCTAAATGAATTTTTGCAAACGTGTTCAGAGTTCTCTGTCTTTCTGGAGTTTTTGTTCTACCTCACCTTCCATCTCCCACTCTTTTAAAACTCTTTCCAACCCATTAATCCCATTTAAGCTTTTATATCACTAATTTTTAACACCTTCCTTTCAAAATCTTTCTTTGCCCTCCTAATAATTTTCTGACATTTCTTGCTATTTTTTCAGAAACATATCAACCTAAATATTCAAAGCTGATATCAACAAATAAAAGACAAGTGTGGTACCTATCCATCTTGGCACATCACTAAGAATTATTGTTTCCTACTACTTTAACCTCTGAATATCATAAGTGTCTTATCTGTCATAGTTGTCATATTTTTCTTACTTATTGAATGATATTTTCATGTGGAAATATATGACATTTTCATTATCTGTTCAACAATTGAGGAACATCAAGGATGTTTAAAATTCTAGGATAATAAAATAAATAAAATAAAAAAATGTGTGTGATTCATGGTGGTGTCGTGAAGGGGAGTTTTCTCAGATTCCTGAAGAGAGTCACCTCTGTGACTTTACCTGGAAGTGAAGGTAATTCAGTGTCGGCGGTAGGCTGAGGCACAAGGCCATCGTCATCATTTGCAGGAAGAAATCCTTCCGGCTTGGTTTCTTCAACCTTCAAGGAAATTTTGAGATCTTAGTTTTCATTAAAAATGTCACTGATTTTAATTCACTTTAGAAGAACTTATCTGTTAATGCCAGGGTCTTGATTTATAGTCCCCGAATATTTGTTTGCTCAGGAATTTTTATCACTATAACCACTGATATCGTGTAACCTTTGGTTCCTTTCTGTTTCATTCAAAGCCCAGAGTTTGAGAATCTTAAAAGGGGACCTGCTCAGCTTTATGTTTTTTTTTGTGTGTGTGTGTGTGTGTGGGCAGAGAATGACCTTCATAAGGTGGCTCTCTGTTTTCACCTGTTGAGGCTGCCCTGGTGGCATGCAGCGAGAATGATATGGACTTATGGACCGTGGTGGTCCTGGAGAAATGTTCCGAAGTGGCAGAGGTGGAGACAGAGGTGGCTTCTGAGGTGTCTGTAGCTTGGACCGAGGTGGCTTTGGTGGAGGAATACGACGTGGTCCTTCGGGTCCTCCTGGACCATTGATGGAACAGGTGGAATGAAGAAGAGGTGGACTTGGAGGACCTGCATAAATGGATAAAGGCGAGCACAGTCAGGAACTTAGAGACCGGCCCTACTAGAGAGACCTGCAGAGCTACATGGACGACTACATTTATTTTTTAAAACCAGAACATGTTTAAAATTTATAATTCCATATTTGTAATATTGGCCACAACATCATGTTTATACTGTCTGTACTTTAGTATTTTCACCATTTGTGAAGAAACATGAAAACAAGTTAAATGGTAGTTTGCTGAGTCTTTTTCTTTTAAAGATGCTTGTTTTAAGATTTGACAATGGGAACCCCTTGTGAGCATACTCAGTATCATTGTGGAGAACCAAGAGGGTCCCTAATTGTAACAAAGTTTATGGTTGTGATTGTTTATAAAACATTCCAAACGGTTATTACCTGTCAAAAATAATGTTGCAGAGAGTCCATGGTGTCACTAGGGTGGCTACCAGGAGCAAGCTCAGCGTCAACATGTGGTCTCCCCCTTGCATGCCCAATGTAAGTCCTAAAAAATGCGTGTTACTTACTGGCTTTGTGGGAGCCTAGGAAGTTTGGATGCTCACCTTACTAGACCTGGAAGGAGGTGGGAGAACCTTGGACTTCCCACAAGGCCGGGAACCCTGACTGCTCTTTGGGCTGCTGTCGGAGGGGGAGTCTATCGGGGGAGGGGGAAGGAAATGGGAGGTGGTGGCAGGGAGGAGGCAGAAATCTTTGATAAACAAATAAATAAAAGAGTAAACTGGTGTTTGCTTCTTTTCAACAGTAGCAACCATAGTAGCTTTCAGCACTACTTATGCTGTGCAGTTGAGAAAAAATTTACCTGTCTGTATAGTTTAACGTCTATAAGTTGTGTGACTTGGATATCAGGTGTTTTCAATGTTATAATTTCCCCTTCAAGTTTTGGAAAGTAACAAGAACATTGGCAATGAATAGCCTGCAGTACATGGGAGGCCAGGAGACCTCACTGGCCAAACACTCTAAAGTAACAGACATATTCCTAAAATAGTACATTTTTATTTGCTAGCCTATGGTGTTTAGTAAGAGCATTTTCACCTAGTAAAAAGTTACTGGGGAGACAAGTCTTCCACAGAAATACATAAGTTTCTAAATGAATTTTTGCAAACGTGTTCAGAGTTCTCTGTCTTTCTGGAGTTTTTGTTCTACCTCACCTTCCATCTCCCACTCTTTTAAAACTCTTTCCAACCCATTAATCCCATTTAAGCTTTTATATCACTAATTTTTAACACCTTCCTTTCAAAATCTTTCTTTGCCCTCCTAATAATTTTCTGACATTTCTTGCTATTTTTTCAGAAACATATCAACCTAAATATTCAAAGCTGATATCAACAAATAAAAGACAAGTGTGGTACCTATCCATCTTGGCACATCACTAAGAATTATTGTTTCCTACAACTTTAACCTCGGAATATCATAAGTGTCTTATCTGTCATAGTTGTCATATTTTTCTTACTTATTGGATGATATTTTCATGTGGAAATATATGACATTTTCATTATCTGTTCAACAATTGAGGAACATCAAGGATGTTTAAAATTCTAGGATAATAAAATAAATAAAATAAAAAAATGTGTGTGATTCATGGTGGTGTCGTGAAGGGTAATTTTCTCAGATTCCTGAAGAGAGTCACCTCTGTGACTTTACCTGGAAGTGAAGGTAATTCAGTGTCGGTGGTAGGCTGAGGCACAAGGCCATCGTCATCATTTGCAGGAAGAAATCCTTCCGGCTTGGTTTCTTCAACCTTCAAGGAAATTTTGAGATCTTAGTTTTCATTAAAAATGTCACTGATTTTAATTCACTTTAGAAGAACTTATCTGTTAATGCCAGGGTCTTGATTTATAGTCCCCGAATATTTGTTTGCTCAGGGAATTTTTATCACTATAACCACTGATATCGTGTAACCTTTGGTTCCTTTCTGTTTCATTCAAAGCCCAGAGTTTGAGAATCTTAAAAGGGGACCTGCTCAGCTTTATGTGTGTGTGTGTGGGGGGGGTGGGTGGGCAGAGAATGACCTTCATAAGGTGGCTCTCTGTTTTCACCTGTTGAGGCTGCCCTGGTGGCATGCAGCGAGAATGATATGGACTTATGGACCGTGGTGGTCCTGGAGAAATGTTCCGAAGTGGCAGAGGTGGAGACAGAGGTGGCTTCTGAGGTGTCTGTAGCTTGGACCGGGGTGGCTTTGGTGGAGGAATACGACGTGGTCCTTCGGGTCCTCCTGGACCATTGATGGAACAGGTGGAATGAAGAAGAGGTGGACTTGGAGGACCTGCGTAAATGGATAAAGGCGAGCACAGTCAGGAACTTAGAGACCGGCCCTACTAGAGAGACCTGCAGAGCTACATGGACGACTACATTTATTTTTTAAAACCAGAACATGTTTAAAATTTATAATTCCATATTTGTAATATTGGCCACAACATCATGTTTATACTGTCTGTACTTTAGTATTTTCACCATTTGTGAAGAAACATGAAAACAAGTTAAATGGTAGTTTGCTGAGTCTTTTTCTTTTAAAGATGCTTGTTTTAAGATTTGACAATGGGAACCCCTTGTGAGCATACTCAGTATCATTGTGGAGAACCAAGAGGGTCCCTAATTGTAACAAAGTTTATGGTTGTGATTGTTTATAAAACATTCCAAACGGTTATTACCTGTCAAAAATAATGTTGCAGAGAGTCCATGGTGTCACTAGGGTGGCTACCAGGAGCAAGCTCAGCGTCAACATGTGGTCTCCCCCTTGCATGCCCAATGTAAGTCCTAAAAAATGCGTGTTACTTACTGGCTTTGTGGGAGCCTAGGAAATTTGGATGCTCACCTTACTAGACCTGGAAGGAGGTGGGAGAACCTTGGACTTCCCACAAGGCCGGGAACCCTGACTGCTCTTTGGGCTGCTGTCGGAGGGGGAGTCTATCGGGGGAGGGGGAAGGAAATGGGAGGTGGTGGCAGGGAGGAGGCAGAAATCTTTGATAAACAAATAAATAAAAGAGTAAACTGGTGTTTGCTTCTTTTCAACAGTAGCAACCATAGTAGCTTTCAGCACTACTTATGCTGTGCAGTTGAGAAAAAATTTACCAGTCTGTATAGTTTAACGTCTATAAGTTGTGTGACTTGGATATCAGGTGTTTTCAATGTTATAATTTCCCCTTCAAGTTTTGGAAAGTAACAAGAACATTGGCAATGAATAGCCTGCAGTACATGGGAGGCCAGGAGACCTCACTGGCCAAACACTCTAAAGTAACAGACATATTCCTAAAATAGTACATTTTTATTTGCTAGCCTATGGTGTTTAGTAAGAGCATTTTCACCTAGTAAAAAGTTACTGGGGAGACAAGTCTTCCACAGAAATACATAAGTTTCTAAATGAATTTTTGCAAACGTGTTCAGAGTTCTCTGTATTTCCGGAGTTTTTGTTCTACCTCACCTTCCATCTCCCACTCTTTTAAAACTCTTTCCAACCCATTAATCCCATTTAAGCTTTTATATCACTAATTTTTAACACCTTCCTTTCAAAATCTTTCTTTGCCCTCCTAATAATTTTCTGACATTTCTTGCTATTTTTTCAGAACCATATCAACCTAAATATTCAAGCTGATATCAACAAATAAAAGACAAGTGTGGTACCTATCCATCTTGGCACATCACTAAGAATTATTGTTTCCTACTACTTTAACCTCTGAATATCATAAGTGTCTTATCTGTCATAATTGTCATATTTTTCTTACTTATTGAATGATATTTTCATGTGGAAATATATGACATTTTCATTATTTGTTCAACAATTGAGGAACATCAAGGATGTTTAAAATTCTAGGATAATAAAATAAATAAAATAAAAAAATGTGTGTGATTCATGGTGGTGTCGTGAAGGGTAATTTTCTCAGATTCCTGAAGAGAGTCACCTCTGTGACTTTACCTGGAAGTGAAGGTAATTCAGTGTCGGCGGTAGGCTGAGGCACAAGGCCATCGTCATCATTTGCAGGAAGAAATCCTTCCGGCTTGGTTTCTTCAACCTTCAAGGAAATTTTGAGATCTTAGTTTTCATTAAAAATGTCACTGATTTTTTCACTTTAGAAGAACTTATCTGTTAATGCCAGGGTCTTGATTTATAGTCCCCGAATATTTGTTTGCTCAGGGAATTTTTATCACTATGACCACTGATATCGTGTAATCTTTGGTTCCTTTCTGTTTCATTCAAAGCCCAGAGTTTGAGAATCTTAAAAGGGGACCTGCTCAGCTTTATGTGTGTGTGTGTGTAGGGGGGTGGGTGGGCAGAGAATGACCTTCATAAGGTGGCTCTCTGTTTTCACCTGTTGAGGCTGCCCTGGTGGCATGCAGCGAGAATGATATGGACTTATGGACCGTGGTGGTCCTGGAGAAATGTTCCGAAGTGGCAGAGGTGGAGACAGAGGTGGCTTCTGAGGTGTCTGTAGCTTGGACCGAGGTGGCTTTGGTGGAGGAATACAACGTGGTCCTTTGGGTCCTCCTGGACCATTGATGGAACAGGTGGAATGAAGAAGAGGTGGACTTGGAGGACCTGCGTAAATGGATAAAGGCGAGCACAGTCAGGAACTTAGAGACCGGCCCTACTAGAGAGACCTGCAGAGCTACATGGACGACTACATTTATTTTTTAAAAGCAGAACATGTTTAAAATTTATAATTCCATATTTGTAATATTGGCCACAACATCATGTTTATACTGTCTGTACTTTAGTATTTTCACCATTTGTGAAGAAACATGAAAACAAGTTAAATGGTAGTTTGCTGAGTCTTTTTCTTTTAAAGATGCTTGTTTTAAGATTTGACAATGGGAACCCCTTGTGAGCATACTCAGTATCATTGTGGAGAACCAAGAGGGTCCCTAATTGTAACAAAGTTTATGGTTGTGATTGTTTATAAAACATTCCAAACGGTTATTACCTGTCAAAAATAATGTTGCAGAGAGTCCATGGTGTCACTAGGGTGGCTACCAGGAGCAAGCTCAGCGTCAACATGTGGTCTCCCCCTTGCATGCCCAATGTAAGTCCTAAAAAATGCGTGTTACTTACTGGCTTTGTGGGAGCCTAGGAAGTTTGGATGCTCACCTTACTAGACCTGGAAGGAGGTGGGAGAACCTTGGACTTCCCACAAGGCCGGGAACCCTGACTGCTCTTTGGGCTGCTGTCGGAGGGGGAGTCTATCGGGGGAGGGGGAAGGAAATGGGAGGTGGTGGCAGGGAGGAGGCAGAAATCTTTGATAAACAAATAAATAAAAGAGTAAACTGGTGTTTGCTTCTTTTCAACAGTAGCAACCATAGTAGCTTTCAGCACTACTTATGCTGTGCAGTTGAGAAAAAATTTACCAGTCTGTATAGTTTAACGTCTATAAGTTGTGTGACTTGGATATCAGGTGTTTTCAATGTTATAATTTCCCCTTCAAGTTTTGGAAAGTAACAAGAACATTGGCAATGAATAGCCTGCAGTACATGGGAGGCCAGGAGACCTCACTGGCCAAACACTCTAAAGTAACAGACATATTCCTAAAATAGTACATTTTTATTTGCTAGCCTATGGTGTTTAGTAAGAGCATTTTCACCTAGTAAAAAGTTACTGGGGAGACAAGTCTTCCACAGAAATACATAAGTTTCTAAATGAATTTTTGCAAACGTGTTCAGAGTTCTCTGTCTTTCTGGAGTTTTTGTTCTACCTCACCTTCCATCTCCCACTCTTTTAAAACTCTTTCCAACCCATTAATCCCATTTAAGCTTTTATATCACTAATTTTTAACACCTTCCTTTCAAAATCTTTCTTTGCCCTCCTAATAATTTTCGGACATTTCTTGCTATTTTTTCAGAAACATATCAACCTAAATATTCAAAGCTGATATCAACAAATAAAAGACAAGTGTGGTACCTATCCATCTTGGCACATCACTAAGAATTATTGTTTCCTACTACTTTAACCTCTGAATATCATAAGTGTCTTATCTGTCATAGTTGTCATATTTTTCTTACTTATTGAATGATATTTTCATGTGGAAATATATGACATTTTCATTATCTGTTCAACAATTGAGGAACATCAAGGATGTTTAAAATTCTAGGATAATAAAATAAATAAAATAAAAAAATGTGTGTGATTCATGGTGGTGTCGTGAAGGGGAGTTTTCTCAGATTCCTGAAGAGAGTCACCTCTGTGACTTTACCTGGAAGTGAAGGTAATTCAGTGTCGGCGGTAGGCTGAGGCACAAGGCCATCGTCATCATTTGCAGGAAGAAATCCTTCCGGCTTGGTTTCTTCAACCTTCAAGGAAATTTTGAGATCTTAGTTTTCATTAAAAATGTCACTGATTTTAATTCACTTTAGAAGAACTTATCTGTTAATGCCAGGGTCTTGATTTATAGTCCCCGAATATTTGTTTGCTCAGGAATTTTTATCACTATAACCACTGATATCGTGTAACCTTTGGTTCCTTTCTGTTTCATTCAAAGCCCAGAGTTTGAGAATCTTAAAAGGGGACCTGCTCAGCTTTATGTTTTTTTTTTGTGTGTGTGTGTGTGTGGGCAGAGAATGACCTTCATAAGGTGGCTCTCTGTTTTCACCTGTTGAGGCTGCCCTGGTGGCATGCAGCGAGAATGATATGGACTTATGGACCGTGGTGGTCCTGGAGAAATGTTCCGAAGTGGCAGAGGTGGAGACAGAGGTGGCTTCTGAGGTGTCTGTAGCTTGGACCGAGGTGGCTTTGGTGGAGGAATACGACGTGGTCCTTCGGGTCCTCCTGGACCATTGATGGAACAGGTGGAATGAAGAAGAGGTGGACTTGGAGGACCTGCATAAATGGATAAAGGCGAGCACAGTCAGGAACTTAGAGACCGGCCCTACTAGAGAGACCTGCAGAGCTACATGGACGACTACATTTATTTTTTAAAACCAGAACATGTTTAAAATTTATAATTCCATATTTGTAATATTGGCCACAACATCATGTTTATACTGTCTGTACTTTAGTATTTTCACCATTTGTGAAGAAACATGAAAACAAGTTAAATGGTAGTTTGCTGAGTCTTTTTCTTTTAAAGATGCTTGTTTTAAGATTTGACAATGGGAACCCCTTGTGAGCATACTCAGTATCATTGTGGAGAACCAAGAGGGTCCCTAATTGTAAAAAAGTTTATGGTTGTGATTGTTTATAAAACATTCCAAACGGTTATTACCTGTCAAAAATAATGTTGCAGAGAGTCCATGGTGTCACTAGGGTGGCTACCAGGAGCAAGCTCAGCGTCAACATGTGGTCTCCCCCTTGCATGCCCAATGTAAGTCCTAAAAAATGCGTGTTACTTACTGGCTTTGTGGGAGCCTAGGAAGTTTGGATGCTCACCTTACTAGACCTGGAAGGAGGTGGGAGAACCTTGGACTTCCCACAAGGCCGGGAACCCTGACTGCTCTTTGGGCTGCTGTCGGAGGGGGAGTCTATCGGGGGAGGGGGAAGGAAATGGGAGGTGGTGGCAGGGAGGAGGCAGAAATCTTTGATAAACAAATAAATAAAAGAGTAAACTGGTGTTTGCTTCTTTTCAACAGTAGCAACCATAGTAGCTTTCAGCACTACTTATGCTGTGCAGTTGAGAAAAAATTTACCTGTCTGTATAGTTTAACGTCTATAAGTTGTGTGACTTGGATATCAGGTGTTTTCAATGTTATAATTTCCCCTTCAAGTTTTGGAAAGTAACAAGAACATTGGCAATGAATAGCCTGCAGTACATGGGAGGCCAGGAGACCTCACTGGCCAAACACTCTAAAGTAACAGACATATTCCTAAAATAGTACATTTTTATTTGCTAGCCTATGGTGTTTAGTAAGAGCATTTTCACCTAGTAAAAAGTTACTGGGGAGACAAGTCTTCCACAGAAATACATAAGTTTCTAAATGAATTTTTGCAAACGTGTTCAGAGTTCTCTGTCTTTCTGGAGTTTTTGTTCTACCTCACCTTCCATCTCCCACTCTTTTAAAACTCTTTCCAACCCATTAATCCCATTTAAGCTTTTATATCACTAATTTTTAACACCTTCCTTTCAAAATCTTTCTTTGCCCTCCTAATAATTTTCTGACATTTCTTGCTATTTTTTCAGAAACATATCAACCTAAATATTCAAAGCTGATATCAACAAATAAAAGACAAGTGTGGTACCTATCCATCTTGGCACATCACTAAGAATTATTGTTTCCTACAACTTTAACCTCGGAATATCATAAGTGTCTTATCTGTCATAGTTGTCATATTTTTCTTACTTATTGGATGATATTTTCATGTGGAAATATATGACATTTTCATTATCTGTTCAACAATTGAGGAACATCAAGGATGTTTAAAATTCTAGGATAATAAAATAAATAAAATAAAAAAATGTGTGTGATTCATGGTGGTGTCGTGAAGGGTAATTTTCTCAGATTCCTGAAGAGAGTCACCTCTGTGACTTTACCTGGAAGTGAAGGTAATTCAGTGTCGGCGGTAGGCTGAGGCACAAGGCCATCGTCATCATTTGCAGGAAGAAATCCTTCCGGCTTGGTTTCTTCAACCTTCAAGGAAATTTTGAGATCTTAGTTTTCATTAAAAATGTCACTGATTTTAATTCACTTTAGAAGAACTTATCTGTTAATGCCAGGGTCTTGATTTATAGTCCCCGAATATTTGTTTGCTCAGGGAATTTTTATCACTATAACCACTGATATCGTGTAATCTTTGGTTCCTTTCTGTTTCATTCAAAGCCCAGAGTTTGAGAATCTTAAAAGGGGACCTGCTCAGCTTTATGTGTGTGTGTGGGGGGGGGTGGGTGGGCAGAGAATGACCTTCATAAGGTGGCTCTCTGTTTTCACCTGTTGAGGCTGCCCTGGTGGCATGCAGCGAGAATGATATGGACTTATGGACCGTGGTGGTCCTGGAGAAATGTTCCGAAGTGGCAGAGGTGGAGACAGAGGTGGCTTCTGAGGTGTCTGTAGCTTGGACCGGGGTGGCTTTGGTGGAGGAATACGACGTGGTCCTTCGGGTCCTCCTGGACCATTGATGGAACAGGTGGAATGAAGAAGAGGTGGACTTGGAGGACCTGCGTAAATGGATAAAGGCGAGCACAGTCAGGAACTTAGAGACCGGCCCTACTAGAGAGACCTGCAGAGCTACATGGACGACTACATTTATTTTTTAAAACCAGAACATGTTTAAAATTTATAATTCCATATTTGTAATATTGGCCACAACATCATGTTTATACTGTCTGTACTTTAGTATTTTCACCATTTGTGAAGAAACATGAAAACAAGTTAAATGGTAGTTTGCTGAGTCTTTTTCTTTTAAAGATGCTTGTTTTAAGATTTGACAATGGGAACCCCTTGTGAGCATACTCAGTATCATTGTGGAGAACCAAGAGGGTCCCTAATTGTAACAAAGTTTATGGTTGTGATTGTTTATAAAACATTCCAAACGGTTATTACCTGTCAAAAATAATGTTGCAGAGAGTCCATGGTGTCACTAGGGTGGCTACCAGGAGCAAGCTCAGCGTCAACATGTGGTCTCCCCCTTGCATGCCCAATGTAAGTCCTAAAAAATGCGTGTTACTTACTGGCTTTGTGGGAGCCTAGGAAATTTGGATGCTCACCTTACTAGACCTGGAAGGAGGTGGGAGAACCTTGGACTTCCCACAAGGCCGGGAACCCTGACTGCTCTTTGGGCTGCTGTCGGAGGGGGAGTCTATCGGGGGAGGGGGAAGGAAATGGGAGGTGGTGGCAGGGAGGAGGCAGAAATCTTTGATAAACAAATAAATAAAAGAGTAAACTGGTGTTTGCTTCTTTTCAACAGTAGCAACCATAGTAGCTTTCAGCACTACTTATGCTGTGCAGTTGAGAAAAAATTTACCAGTCTGTATAGTTTAACATCTATAAGTTGTGTGACTTGGATATCAGGTGTTTTCAATGTTATAATTTCCCCTTCAAGTTTTGGAAAGTAACAAGAACATTGGCAATGAATAGCCTGCAGTACATGGGAGGCCAGGAGACCTCACTGGCCAAACACTCTAAAGTAACAGACATATTCCTAAAATAGTACATTTTTATTTGCTAGCCTATGGTGTTTAGTAAGAGCATTTTCACCTAGTAAAAAGTTACTGGGGAGACAAGTCTTCCACAGAAATACATAAGTTTCTAAATGAATTTTTGCAAACGTGTTCAGAGTTCTCTGTATTTCCGGAGTTTTTGTTCTACCTCACCTTCCATCTCCCACTCTTTTAAAACTCTTTCCAACCCATTAATCCCATTTAAGCTTTTATATCACTAATTTTTAACACCTTCCTTTCAAAATCTTTCTTTGCCCTCCTAATAATTTTCTGACATTTCTTGCTATTTTTTCAGAACCATATCAACCTAAATATTCAAGCTGATATCAACAAATAAAAGACAAGTGTGGTACCTATCCATCTTGGCACATCACTAAGAATTATTGTTTCCTACTACTTTAACCTCTGAATATCATAAGTGTCTTATCTGTCATAATTGTCATATTTTTCTTACTTATTGAATGATATTTTCATGTGGAAATATATGACATTTTCATTATTTGTTCAACAATTGAGGAACATCAAGGATGTTTAAAATTCTAGGATAATAAAATAAATAAAATAAAAAAATGTGTGTGATTCATGGTGGTGTCGTGAAGGGTAATTTTCTCAGATTCCTGAAGAGAGTCACCTCTGTGACTTTACCTGGAAGTGAAGGTAATTCAGTGTCGGCGGTAGGCTGAGGCACAAGGCCATCGTCATCATTTGCAGGAAGAAATCCTTCCGGCTTGGTTTCTTCAACCTTCAAGGAAATTTTGAGATCTTAGTTTTCATTAAAAATGTCACTGATTTTTTCACTTTAGAAGAACTTATCTGTTAATGCCAGGGTCTTGATTTATAGTCCCCGAATATTTGTTTGCTCAGGGAATTTTTATCACTATGACCACTGATATCGTGTAATCTTTGGTTCCTTTCTGTTTCATTCAAAGCCCAGAGTTTGAGAATCTTAAAAGGGGACCTGCTCAGCTTTATGTGTGTGTGTGTGTAGGGGGGTGGGTGGGCAGAGAATGACCTTCATAAGGTGGCTCTCTGTTTTCACCTGTTGAGGCTGCCCTGGTGGCATGCAGCGAGAATGATATGGACTTATGGACCGTGGTGGTCCTGGAGAAATGTTCCGAAGTGGCAGAGGTGGAGACAGAGGTGGCTTCTGAGGTGTCTGTAGCTTGGACCGAGGTGGCTTTGGTGGAGGAATACAACGTGGTCCTTTGGGTCCTCCTGGACCATTGATGGAACAGGTGGAATGAAGAAGAGGTGGACTTGGAGGACCTGCGTAAATGGATAAAGGCGAGCACAGTCAGGAACTTAGAGACCGGCCCTACTAGAGAGACCTGCAGAGCTACATGGACGACTACATTTATTTTTTAAAAGCAGAACATGTTTAAAATTTATAATTCCATATTTGTAATATTGGCCACAACATCATGTTTATACTGTCTGTACTTTAGTATTTTCACCATTTGTGAAGAAACATGAAAACAAGTTAAATGGTAGTTTGCTGAGTCTTTTTCTTTTAAAGATGCTTGTTTTAAGATTTGACAATGGGAACCCCTTGTGAGCATACTCAGTATCATTGTGGAGAACCAAGAGGGTCCCTAATTGTAACAAAGTTTATGGTTGTGATTGTTTATAAAACATTCCAAACGGTTATTACCTGTCAAAAATAATGTTGCAGAGAGTCCATGGTGTCACTAGGGTGGCTACCAGGAGCAAGCTCAGCGTCAACATGTGGTCTCCCCCTTGCATGCCCAATGTAAGTCCTAAAAAATGCGTGTTACTTACTGGCTTTGTGGGAGCCTAGGAAGTTTGGATGCTCACCTTACTAGACCTGGAAGGAGGTGGGAGAACCTTGGACTTCCCACAAGGCCGGGAACCCTGACTGCTCTTTGGGCTGCTGTCGGAGGGGGAGTCTATCGGGGGAGGGGGAAGGAAATGGGAGGTGGTGGCAGGGAGGAGGCAGAAATCTTTGATAAACAAATAAATAAAAGAGTAAACTGGTGTTTGCTTCTTTTCAACAGTAGCAACCATAGTAGCTTTCAGCACTACTTATGCTGTGCAGTTGAGAAAAAATTTACCAGTCTGTATAGTTTAACGTCTATAAGTTGTGTGACTTGGATATCAGGTGTTTTCAATGTTATAATTTCCCCTTCAAGTTTTGGAAAGTAACAAGAACATTGGCAATGAATAGCCTGCAGTACATGGGAGGCCAGGAGACCTCACTGGCCAAACACTCTAAAGTAACAGACATATTCCTAAAATAGTACATTTTTATTTGCTAGCCTATGGTGTTTAGTAAGAGCATTTTCACCTAGTAAAAAGTTACTGGGGAGACAAGTCTTCCACAGAAATACATAAGTTTCTAAATGAATTTTTGCAAACGTGTTCAGAGTTCTCTGTCTTTCTGGAGTTTTTGTTCTACCTCACCTTCCATCTCCCACTCTTTTAAAACTCTTTCCAACCCATTAATCCCATTTAAGCTTTTATATCACTAATTTTTAACACCTTCCTTTCAAAATCTTTCTTTGCCCTCCTAATAATTTTCTGACATTTCTTGCTATTTTTTCAGAAACATATCAACCTAAATATTCAAAGCTGATATCAACAAATAAAAGACAAGTGTGGTACCTATCCATCTTGGCACATCACTAAGAATTATTGTTTCCTACTACTTTAACCTCTGAATATCATAAGTGTCTTATCTGTCATAGTTGTCATATTTTTCTTACTTATTGAATGATATTTTCATGTGGAAATATATGACATTTTCATTATCTGTTCAACAATTGAGGAACATCAAGGATGTTTAAAATTCTAGGATAATAAAATAAATAAAATAAAAAAATGTGTGTGATTCATGGTGGTGTCGTGAAGGGGAGTTTTCTCAGATTCCTGAAGAGAGTCACCTCTGTGACTTTACCTGGAAGTGAAGGTAATTCAGTGTCGGCGGTAGGCTGAGGCACAAGGCCATCGTCATCATTTGCAGGAAGAAATCCTTCCGGCTTGGTTTCTTCAACCTTCAAGGAAATTTTGAGATCTTAGTTTTCATTAAAAATGTCACTGATTTTAATTCACTTTAGAAGAACTTATCTGTTAATGCCAGGGTCTTGATTTATAGTCCCCGAATATTTGTTTGCTCAGGGAATTTTTATCACTATAACCACTGATATCGTGTAACCTTTGGTTCCTTTCTGTTTCATTCAAAGCCCAGAGTTTGAGAATCTTAAAAGGGGACCTGCTCAGCTTTATGTGTGTGTGTGTGTGTGTGTGTGTGTGTGGGCAGAGAATGACCTTCATAAGGTGGCTCTCTGTTTTCACCTGTTGAGGCTGCCCTGGTGGCATGCAGCGAGAATGATATGGACTTATGGACCGTGGTGGTCCTGGAGAAATGTTCCGAAGTGGCAGAGGTGGAGACAGAGGTGGCTTCTGAGGTGTCTGTAGCTTGGACCGAGGTGGCTTTGGTGGAGGAATACGACGTGGTCCTTTGGGTCCTCCTGGACCATTGATGGAACAGGTGGAATGAAGAAGAGGTGGACTTGGAGGACCTGCGTAAATGGATAAAGGCGAGCACAGTCAGGAACTTAGAGACCGGCCCTACTAGAGAGACCTGCAGAGCTACATGGACGACTACATTTATTTTTTAAAACCAGAACATGTTTAAAATTTATAATTCCATATTTGTAATATTGGCCACAACATCATGTTTATACTGTCTGTACTTTAGTATTTTCACCATTTGTGAAGAAACATGAAAACAAGTTAAATGGTAGTTTGCTGAGTCTTTTTCTTTTAAAGATGCTTGTTTTAAGATTTGACAATGGGAACCCCTTGTGAGCATACTCAGTATCATTGTGGAGAACCAAGAGGGTCCCTAATTGTAACAAAGTTTATGGTTGTGATTGTTTATAAAACATTCCAAACGGTTATTACCTGTCAAAAATAATGTTGCAGAGAGTCCATGGTGTCACTAGGGTGGCTACCAGGAGCAAGCTCAGCGTCAACATGTGGTCTCCCCCTTGCATGCCCAATGTAAGTCCTAAAAAATGCGTGTTACTTACTGGCTTTGTGGGAGCCTAGGAAGTTTGGATGCTCACCTTACTAGACCTGGAAGGAGGTGGGAGAACCTTGGACTTCCCACAAGGCCGGGAACCCTGACTGCTCTTTGGGCTGCTGTCGGAGGGGGAGTGTATCGGGGGAGGGGGAAGGAAATGGGAGGTGGTGGCAGGGAGGAGGCAGAAATCTTTGATAAACAAATAAATAAAAGAGTAAACTGGTGTTTGCTTCTTTTCAACAGTAGCAACCATAGTAGCTTTCAGCACTACTTATGCTGTGCAGTTGAGAAAAAATTTACCAGTCTGTATAGTTTAACGTCTATAAGTTGTGTGACTTGGATATCAGGTGTTTTCAATGTTATAATTTCCCCTTCAAGTTTTGGAAAGTAACAAGAACATTGGCAATGAATAGCCTGCAGTACATGGGAGGCCAGGAGACCTCACTGGCCAAACACTCTAAAGTAACAGACATATTCCTAAAATAGTACATTTTTATTTGCTAGCCTATGGTGTTTAGTAAGAGCATTTTCACCTAGTAAAAAGTTACTGGGGAGACAAGTCTTCCACAGAAATACATAAGTTTCTAAATGAATTTTTGCAAACGTGTTCAGAGTTCTCTGTCTTTCTGGAGTTTTTGTTCTACCTCACCTTCCATCTCCCACTCTTTTAAAACTCTTTCCAACCCATTAATCCCATTTAAGCTTTTATATCACTAATTTTTAACACCTTCCTTTCAAAATCTTTCTTTGCCCTCCTAATAATTTTCTGACATTTCTTGCTATTTTTTCAGAAACATATCAACCTAAATATTCAAAGCTGATATCAACAAATAAAAGACAAGTGTGGTACCTATCCATCTTGGCACATCACTAAGAATTATTGTTTCCTACTACTTTAACCTCTGAATATCATAAGTGTCTTATCTGTCATAGTTGTCATATTTTTCTTACTTATTGAATGATATTTTCATGTGGAAATATATGACATTTTCATTATCTGTTCAACAATTGAGGAACATCAAGGATGTTTAAAATTCTAGGATAATAAAATAAATAAAATAAAAAAATGTGTGTGATTCATGGTGGTGTCGTGAAGGGTAATTTTCTCAGATTCCTGAAGAGAGTCACCTCTGTGACTTTACCTGGAAGTGAAGGTAATTCAGTGTCGGCGGTAGGCTGAGGCACAAGGCCATCGTCATCATTTGCAGGAAGAAATCCTTCCGGCTTGGTTTCTTCAACCTTCAAGGAAATTTTGAGATCTTAGTTTTCATTAAAAATGTCACTGATTTTAATTCACTTTAGAAGAACTTATCTGTTAATGCCAGGGTCTTGATTTATAGTCCCCGAATATTTGTTTGCTCAGGGAATTTTTATCACTATAACCACTGATATCGTGTAACCTTTGGTTCCTTTCTGTTTCATTCAAAGCCCAGAGTTTGAGAATCTTAAAAGGGGACCTGCTCAGCTTTATGTGTTTGTGTGTGTGTGTGTGTGTGTGGGCAGAGAATGACCTTCATAAGGTGGCTCTCTGTTTTCACCTGTTGAGGCTGCCCTGGTGGCATGCAGCGAGAATGATATGGACTTATGGACCGTGGTGGTCCTGGAGAAATGTTCCGAAGTGGCAGAGGTGGAGACAGAGGTGGCTTCTGAGGTGTCTGTAGCTTGGACCGAGGTGGCTTTGGTGGAGGAATACGACGTGGTCCTTCGGGTCCTCCTGGACCATTGATGGAACAGGTGGAATGAAGAAGAGGTGGACTTGGAGGACCTGCGTAAATGGATAAAGGCGAGCACAGTCAGGAACTTAGAGACCGGCCCTACTAGAGAGACCTGCAGAGCTACATGGACGACTACATTTATTTTTTAAAACCAGAACATGTTTAAAATTTATAATTCCATATTTGTAATATTGGCCACAACATCATGTTTATACTGTCTGTACTTTAGTATTTTCACCATTTGTGAAGAAACATGAAAACAAGTTAAATGGTAGTTTGCTGAGTCTTTTTCTTTTAAAGATGCTTGTTTTAAGATTTGACAATGGGAACCCCTTGTGAGCATACTCAGTATCATTGTGGAGAACCAAGAGGGTCCCTAATTGTAACAAAGTTTATGGTTGTGATTGTTTATAAAACATTCCAAACGGTTATTACCTGTCAAAAATAATGTTGCAGAGAGTCCATGGTGTCACTAGGGTGGCTACCAGGAGCAAGCTCAGCGTCAACATGTGGTCTCCCCCTTGCATGCCCAATGTAAGTCCTAAAAAATGCGTGTTACTTACTGGCTTTGTGGGAGCCTAGGAAGTTTGGATGCTCACCTTACTAGACCTGGAAGGAGGTGGGAGAACCTTGGACTTCCCACAAGGCCGGGAACCCTGACTGCTCTTTGGGCTGCTGTCGGAGGGGGAGTCTATCGGGGGAGGGGGAAGGAAATGGGAGGTGGTGGCAGGGAGGAGGCAGAAATCTTTGATAAACAAATAAATAAAAGAGTAAACTGGTGTTTGCTTCTTTTCAACAGTAGCAACCATAATAGCTTTCAGCACTACTTATGCTGTGCAGTTGAGAAAAAATTTACCAGTCTGTATAGTTTAACGTCTATAAGTTGTGTGACTTGGATATCAGGTGTTTTCAATGTTATAATTTCCCCTTCAAGTTTTGGAAAGTAACAAGAACATTGGCAATGAATAGCCTGCAGTACATGGGAGGCCAGGAGACCTCACTGGCCAAACACTCTAAAGTAACAGACATATTCCTAAAATAGTACATTTTTATTTGCTAGCCTATGGTGTTTAGTAAGAGCATTTTCACCTAGTAAAAAGTTACTGGGGAGACAAGTCTTCCACAGAAATACATAAGTTTCTAAATGAATTTTTGCAAACGTGTTCAGAGTTCTCTGTCTTTCTGGAGTTTTTGTTCTACCTCACCTTCCATCTCCCACTCTTTTAAAACTCTTTCCAACCCATTAATCCCATTTAAGCTTTTATATCACTAATTTTTAACACCTTCCTTTCAAAATCTTTCTTTGCCCTCCTAATAATTTTCTGACATTTCTTGCTATTTTTTCAGAAACATATCAACCTAAATATTCAAAGCTGATATCAACAAATAAAAGACAAGTGTGGTACCTATCCATCTTGGCACATCACTAAGAATTATTGTTTCCTACTACTTTAACCTCTGAATATCATAAGTGTCTTATCTGTCATAGTTGTCATATTTTTCTTACTTATTGAATGATATTTTCATGTGGAAATATATGACATTTTCATTATCTGTTCAACAATTGAGGAACATCAAGGATGTTTAAAATTCTAGGATAATAAAATAAATAAAATAAAAAAATGTGTGTGATTCATGGTGGTGTCGTGAAGGGGAGTTTTCTCAGATTCCTGAAGAGAGTCACCTCTGTGACTTTACCTGGAAGTGAAGGTAATTCAGTGTCGGCGGTAGGCTGAGGCACAAGGCCATCGTCATCATTTGCAGGAAGAAATCCTTCCGGCTTGGTTTCTTCAACCTTCAAGGAAATTTTGAGATCTTAGTTTTCATTAAAAATGTCACTGATTTTAATTCACTTTAGAAGAACTTATCTGTTAATGCCAGGGTCTTGATTTATAGTCCCCGAATATTTGTTTGCTCAGGGAATTTTTATCACTATAACCACTGATATCGTGTAACCTTTGGTTCCTTTCTGTTTCATTCAAAGCCCAGAGTTTGAGAATCTTAAAAGGGGACCTGCTCAGCTTTATGTGTGTGTGTGTGTGTGTGTGTGTGTGTGTGGGCAGAGAATGACCTTCATAAGGTGGCTCTCTGTTTTCACCTGTTGAGGCTGCCCTGGTGGCATGCAGCGAGAATGATATGGACTTATGGACCGTGGTGGTCCTGGAGAAATGTTCCGAAGTGGCAGAGGTGGAGACAGAGGTGGCTTCTGAGGTGTCTGTAGCTTGGACCGAGGTGGCTTTGGTGGAGGAATACGACGTGGTCCTTCGGGTCCTCCTGGACCATTGATGGAACAGGTGGAATGAAGAAGAGGTGGACTTGGAGGACCTGCGTAAATGGATAAAGGCGAGCACAGTCAGGAACTTAGAGACCGGCCCTACTAGAGAGACCTGCAGAGCTACATGGATGACTAGATTTATTTTTTAAAACCAGAAAGTGTTTTCAATTTTTAACTCCTACAGCTGATAACCACCTTTCGTGATTTGGCAGGATGCAAGATCAACTCCAAAAAATCAGTTGCCTTCCTATATACTAAGGATAAGGAAGCAGAGAGGGAAATCAGAGAAGCATCACCTTTCATGATAGCCACAAATAGCAGAAAATATCTTGTGGTAAATCTGACCAAGGAAGTGAAAGATCTATTTGACAAGATCTTTAAGTCTTTGAATAAAGAAATTAAAGAGGACACCAGAAAATGGAAGGATCTCCCTTGGTCTTGGATTGGGAGGATCAACATAGTAAAAATGTTAATTCTACCAAAAGCAATGTATAGATTCAATGCAATCCCCATCAAAATCCCATCAAATTTCTTCACAGATCTAGAGAAGACAACAATCAACTTTATATGGAAAAACAAAACACAGGATAGCCAAAACAATCTTATACAATAAAGGATTGTTTGGAGGCATTACCATCCCTGACTTCAAACTCTATTACAGAGCTACAGTATTGAAAACAGCTTCGTATTGGCATAAAAACAGAATTCGACCAATGGAATCGAATAGAAGACCCTGACTTTAACTCACAAACCTATGAACACCTGATTTTCGATAAAGGAGCTAAAAGTAAACAATGGAAAAAAGAGAGCATCTTCAACCAATTGTGCTGGCTTAACTGGATGTTAATCTATAGAAGAATGAAAATAGATCCATATCTGTCACCATGCACAAAACTCCAGTCCAAATGGATTAAAGACCTCAATATCAATCTGAACAAAATGAACCTGATATAAGAGAAAGTGGAAGTACTCTATAACACATGGGCACAGGAGACCACTTTCTACGTATAACCCCAGCAGCACAGACATTCAGGGCACCATTGAATAAATGGGACCTCCTGAGACTGAGAAGCTTCTGTAAAGCAAAGGACACTGTCACTAAGACAAAAAGACAACCCACTGACTGGGAGAAGATCTTCATCAACCCTGCAACTGACAAAGGTCTGATCTCCAAAATATATAAAGAACTCAAGAAACTAGGCCCTAAAGGCTAATCAACCCAATTATAAAATGGGGCACTGAACTGAACAGAGAATTCTCAACAGAAGAAGTTTGAATGGCCAAAAGACATTTAAGGTCATGCTCAACTTCCTTAGCGATCAGATCAGGGAAATGCAAATCAAGACAACTTTAAGACACCATCTTACACCTGTCAGAATTACTAAAATAAAAAACACCAATGATAGTCTTTACTAGAGAGGTTGTGGAGATGCGGAACACTCATCCATTGCTGGTGGGAATGCAAACTTGTGCAACCACTTTGGAAAGCAGTGTGGTGGTTTCTCAGGAAATCTGGAATCAACCTACCCCTGGACCCAGCAATACCACTCTTGGGAATATTCCCAAGAGATGCCCTATCATACAACAAAAGTATTTGCTCAACTATGTTCATAGTAGCATTGTTTGTAATAGCCAGAACCTGGAAACAACCTAGATGCACGTCAATGGTAGAATGGATGAAGAAAGTATGGAATATATACATATTAGAGTACTACTCAGCAGTAAAAACAATGACTTCTTGAATTTTGCATGCAAATGAACAGAATTAGAAAACACTATCCTGAGTGAGGTCAGCCAGACCCAAAAAGAGGAACATGGGATGTACTCACTCATATTTGGTTTCTAGCCATAAATAAAGGACATCGAGCCTATAATTCATGATCCTAGAGAAGCTAAATAAGAAGGTGAACCCAAAGAAAAACATATAGGCATCCTCCTGAATATTAACCTTCATCAGGCGATGAAAGGAGACAGAGACAGAGACTCACATTGGAGCAACGGACTGAAATCCGAAGGTCCAAATCAGGAGCAGAAGGAGAGAGAGAACGAGCAAGGAACTCAGGACCCCCAAGGGTGCACCCACACACTGCGACAATGGGCATGTTCTATCGGGAACTCACCAAGGCCAGCTGGCCTGGGTCTGAAAAACCATGGGATATAACCAGACTCTCTGAACATAGCGGACAATGAGGACTACTGAGAACTCAAGAACAATGGCAATGGGTTTTTGATCCCACTGCACGTATTGGCTTTGTGCGAGCCTAGGCAGTTTGGATGCTCACCTTACTAGAACTGGATGGAGGTGGTTGGTGCTTGGACTTCCCACAGGGCAGGGAAACCTGATTGATATTAGGACCGACGAGAAAGGGGGACTTGTTTGGGGGAGGGGGAGGGTAATGGGAGGCGGTGACGGTGAGGAGGCAGAAATCTTTAAAAAATAAATAAATAAACAAAAAAATAAAAAGAAAAAAATATAAATAACTTGGAATGAAACAAAAGACTTGACAATGGGAACCCGTTGTGAGCATATTCAGTATCACTGTGTAGAACCAAGAGAGTCTCTAACTGTAACAAACTTCATGGTTGTGATTGTTTTCAAAAATATTCCAAATGATTATTAACTGTCAAAAAATTAATATTGCAGAGGGTCCATGGTATCACCAGTATGGCTACCAGGAGCAAACGCAGCGTCAGCATGTGGTCTCCCCCTTGCATGGCCAGTGTAAGTCCTAAAGAACGTGTGTGATCCATTGTGGTGTCGTGAAGTGTAATTTTCTCAGATTCCTGGGGAGTGTCACCTCTGTGCCTTGTACCTGGAAATGAAGGTAATTCAGTGTCGGTGGTAGACTGAGGCATAATGCCATCCTCATCATTTGCAGGAAGAAATCCTTCCGGCTTGGTTTCTTCAACCTTCAAGGAAATTTTGAGATCTTAGTTTTCATTAAAAATGTCACTGATTTTGATTCACTTCACAAGAACTTATCTGTTAATGCCAGGGTTTTGATTTATAGTCCCCAAATATTTGTTTGCTCAGGGAAATTTTATCACTATAACCACTGATATCGTGTAACCTTTGGTTCCTTTCTGTTTCATTCAAAACCCAGAGTTTGAGAATCTTAAAAGGGGACCTGTTCAACTTTATGTGTGTGTGTGTGTGGGGGGGGGGTTGGTGGGCAGTGAATGACCTTCATAAGGTGGCTCTCTGTTTTCACCTGGTGAGGCTGGCCTGGTGGCATGCAGCAAGGATGAGGCAGACTTATGGACCGTGGTGGTCCTGGAGAAATGTTCCTATGTGGCAGAGTTGGAGACAGAGGTGGTTTCTGAGGTGCTTGTAGCTTGGACCGAGGTGGTTTTGGTGGAGGAGTACGACGTGGTCCTGGCGGTCCTCCTGGACCATTGAGGGAACAGATGGAATGAAGAAGAAGTGGATCTGGAGGACCTGCGTAAATAAATACAGGTGAGCACAGTCAGGAACTTAGAGACCGGCCCTACTAGAGAGACCTGCAGAGCTGCATGGATGACCAGATTTATTTTTTAAAACCAGAAAATGTTTTAAATTTAGAATTCCATATTTATAATGTTGGCCACAAAAACATGATTATTACTTGCTGTATTTTTGTATTTTCACCATTTGTGAAAAAAACATTAAAACAAGTTAAATGGTAGTTTGCTGAGGTTTTTTCCTTTCAAAGATGCTGGTTTTCAGACTTGACAATGGGAACCGCTTGTGAGCATACTCAGTATCATTGTGGAGAACCAAGAGGGCCTCTAATGGTAACAAAGTTCATGCTTGTGATTGTTTTCAAAAACATTTCAAATGTTTATTAACTGTCAAAAAACTAATATTGCAGAGGGTCCATGGTGTCACCAGTATGGCTACCAGGAGCAAGCTCAGCGTCAGCATGTGGTCTCCCCCTTGCATGCCCAGTGTAAGTCCTAAAAAACGTGTGTGATCCATTGTGGTGTCATGAAGTGTAATTTTCTCAGATTCCTGAGGAATGTCACCTCTGTGCCTTGTACCTGGAAGTGAAGGTAATTCAGTGTCGGCGGTAGGCTGAGGCACAATGCCATCGTCATCATTTGCAGGAAGAAATCCTTCCGGCTTGGTTTCTTCAACCTTCAAGGAAATTTTGAGATCTTAGTTTTCATTAAAAATTTTCCTGATTCTTCCTTCATTTCTATTGAGAATTGTTCAGTTTCCATGAGTTTGTGGGATTTTTGCAAGTAGTGTTGTTGAAATCCAACTTTAAACCAAAGGTGATCTGATAAGATGTAGGGATATAGCCCCACCCATTGGGGGCATGTTCGCCTCGGGCTAATGTTTAGGGATAAATCTGCCGGGCATGATCCCAGCAGCCTTTTCTTTTGCTCAGCTTTTCCTGTTCTCCGCGGGAACCTGTGGTCCTGTAAGTCTATTTCCTTATTAAAGCTGTATATATCTATATAATCTGTCTGCATTCATTTACGCCGCCACAATAAGACGTGGTTATTTCAATTTTTTTTTAATCTGTTGAGATTTGCTTTGTTACCGGGTATGTGATTGAATTTAGAGAAACCCACAGAAATAGCTGACCCAAGAAAGTAGGAGCTCACTGGCTCTTGACTTAAAACTGGGTAACCTGCATACGACCAAACTAGCCCCGCTGAATATGGGTGACAGTTATATGGCTTGGACAGCTTTGTTGGGCCACAGGAAGTGGGACCAGGATTTATTTATCCCTAGTGTGTGAACTGGCTTTTTTGGAGCCCATTCCCTATGGAGGGATACTTTGCTCAGTCTAGATACAGGGAGGATGGCCTTGGTCCTGCCTCAAGGGATATGACAGACTTTGTTGACTCCACATGGGAGACCTCATCCTCTTTGCAAAATGGATGGGGAGAGGGTGGGGGAGGGTAGGGGGAGAAAGAGGAAGGGAACGAGAGGGATCTGAGATTGGTATGTAAAATAAAAAAGATTGTCTTAAAATAATAAAAGAAAAAATGAATAAAATAAATAAAAACACTAATGAAGGTTATTTCTTTTATACTTGCTGTGACAAAATGTCTGACAGAGATTATTTAAGGAAGGAAGGAAGGAAGGAAGGAAGGAAGGAAGGAAGGAAGGAAGGAAGGAAAGAAGAGTCATGGCTACAGGAAACTCCTGTTTGCCTTCCCTGCTATAACTGAATGACTTTCCCTCCAGCAGTTGAAGTAGGGAAAGCAAACAGGGAGGCTTTGTCTGTGGCAGTGGTCTATTGCTTCTCACATGCTGTTAGACAGGGAAGCATACAACCCAGAACTGGTTCCAAAAATAGGGATGACCATTAAGACCCACCACAGACAACATTCTGCTAGCTAGACCATATCCCAAAGGTTAACTAGTCTCCTAAATCGTAACAAAGTATTGAAACATTGAAACATGTGCTATCCCTTCTTTCTCTGTCTTGCTCTTTCTCTTGCTTGGTGGTGGTGGTGGTGGTGGTGGTGGTGGTGGTGGTGGTGGTGGTGGTGTGTGTGCGTGTGTGTGTGTTCGTGCCTGTGTGCATGCATGTGGGTGTGTGCATGTGTGTACATGCCTGCATGTAAAATTACAGTTATCAAGTTATGAATTAGCAGCAAAAATCATTTTACCATTAGGGTCACCACAACATGAGGAACTGTATTAAATGGTCACAGCATAGAAAGATTGAGATCTACTGCTAAGAATTCACTAGCTAGCATGGGTATTCCCAGGAGTGAGGGTATGAGGAGGTGAGTGATATATTTGAGGCTGGGTTCCTCTTTTCTGACACTATTTGCAACTATGCAGACATAGATACACAAAGGCATCACTCCCCCCATAAACAATTATGTTGCTTTTCAAGTTATTGGGAATTACAATCAAGCATGTTTTTTTCTAGAGTATTCAGGCATTGCCTCTCCCAGAGAACTGAGGTTAATCACTGATTTTCTCAGAACTGCTTGTTCCCTCTTCTTTATTGTGGCCATCTTGTTAGAATATAGAAATTGTTTCTGTATGTTCTGCAATGAAAAGACAGAGGATCGACTTTCCTGGTTTGATTAGGAAATGAACTCTTTTGATTGGGGGTGCACAATTTCAAAACTACTTTATCCCTTACAAGGACAGGGTATTGAAACATGGAAAGTAGAAACTATTACTTAAAAGTAAAATATCTGCTAATATGCTTATCTATTTACAAATTACTATGAGATCATCAAGAAATAAAAAATATTTTTGCTAACTAGATTGAGAAAATCGTGAACTGAGAAACTGGGTTTTTCCCTGTGACTGAGACTGAACTGAACTCACCATATTTTAAAATTTCTGAATCTCATGTGAGATGATTATTAATTTTAATAGGCCCCTTTGATCAGAGTTTCTCTTCTACGTTTGGGATGCAAAATGCATGTTATTTTCCATTTGTAAATAAACTCTCGCTTACTAGTGTCCTCCGTATCATAGCATCTGTGAAACTGCTTTAGAGAAACCCACTGGTACACTGAGTCACATTCAAAAGTCATTAATATTTAACTTCTGATTCACACAAACCCTTACTTTAGGGCTCCAGGTTACAAACAGGTTTCCCAACCTCTAGCAGTGCATGGTGATGAGGTCATTTTACTATGAATAGATAAATGTCTAATTACAACCCTAAAATATTGTAAATGTGTGAACATGATACAAAGAATCAGAGTGTATATTATTGACAAATAGAGAACCAATATCCAGAAGTCAAAGTGTTACTATATGGTAACTGAATCTGAACATCCACAGCTGCTGGCTAATGGGGAAAACACTTACTGTGTGACTGGAGGAAGAGTTCTCATTATCCTCCTAGTGGAATCAAATAGAAAACACGCTGTAATCTCTTCATAAAGAAAACTTGGTTGAACACATTACAAATAGCTAAATTTCCACAATTTCTTGCTAGTGTAAACACAGAAACAAAGAGACAAACAGAGGAGATGCTCTTATCTGTGATCCTGAAATAGGAATATCAAAGGGACGAGAAAACCTACCTGCAATTCTGCTGAAGGAAAAGGCACCTGGGTGGTGCCTGGACCATTGCAATAACTGGACCCGTTAAAATGTATTCAGGTGCATTACCTCAGTTGTTTTTAAAATCAGTCTAATGTGTTTTTATTTCTGCACACCATCCTTGGTCAAACATCAGGCACCTTTCTGTGTTTTCAGCTCGCTCTCCTATTGGGCCACTGCTACCTGCAAGGACTTACTGCTCACTGGAATTTATAGAAAGGATGGTTCACAAATACCAAACACTTTTCTCTGACCAAATCTCCATATAAAACTGTGATAGGTAGACTGCTGCTGCATTTTAACAAAATTCATAAGAAAACGAATTTCACAAAGGAGAATTTTACCTTAATAGCAGAGGTACTGCCCTTGTCCTCTGTTCTAGATTCAGGCACATCAGGATTTTCAGAGATCCTTTAGAATACAAACATGTAGTGTTGGGTGAGTTTGGTCCTTAGAGAAACTCTGTTGAAAGATTTATTACCTGCATGCTAAGTAACATTTTTGCATTTATGTAATTCAACATTGATCCCTGTCTTAAAGGTTTTTGTTGCTTTTGTAGTTTCAACTTATTGCAATTTATGTAACATTCAGTGAAGACTCAGTCGTAGTTCTATTTAAAAATAAAAATTTAAAAAGCCAGTGGTTTTGGAGGTGGCTCAGTCAACAAGATGTTTTCTGCCCATACACAACAACCCGAGTTTAAATCCTCAGCATCCACATAAAAAACTGGGCACAGAAACATACATGCACATGTCCTGTGTGTGGAAGAGACAGGTTACCATTTGGGCTTGTTGGCTGCCAGACCAGCTTCAGGGTCAATCAGAGATCTTATGTCAAGAGGATAAGTTAGAGATTGATACAAGACACCAATACCCTCCTCTTTCCTTCATGTCTGCACAGAGAAATATGCAAAGTACAGAAAAATATGTAAAGTACAAACACACACAGAATGAAAAACACTAAAATTATAAATTTCAGTGTTGAAAATAAAGTTGACACTTTTCAATGTAAACAACATTAATGTGAAGTTTCCGTAACTAGTAGAAAATTGCCAATCAGATCAGATTAGAAATGACAAACTTGTTTTTAAACGGGAAGCTGAGCCCTCGTACACACTGTTCCTTTGTTGATGTTGGAAGAGTCTCTTTTCCAGTTCACATTCTCTATGAGCTAAGCTTTCTCAATATGTGCTTCTGAGTTGAAGCCATATTCCCTCTACTACTTTAGTGTTCATTACTTAAGCAATGTCACCCTCAAGAACAGCACTAAGATTGTAAAAAGAAGAAACAGTACCTATTTGGCTGAAGCACCGAATGTGCCTCCGCCCCGTTCTTTATTAAAAACTCGGCCATTTGGTGTTGCCTTTCATATAGCGCGAGTTTATATGGGGTCAACCCATACTGTAAAGAAGAAAATTCATTTTATAAATTACATGCTTCTCAACTGAAAAAGTATCACAGATTTTGTAAACAAAAAGTCACAAAAGGATAGATTTTCCTTCAGCCCTTGCTGCAGATTCATACACACAGGGGCTCCCTTCCCTTTGACACACCTTCCCCTGTTCAACACTGCCCGTGAACACCACTCATCTCCAGAACTTTCCACAAATGCTCGCTGGTTCCAAGCTTCTTAGCTCCAAGGAGATGTGCCTCCATTTCCCAACCCTAAAAATTTCAGTTAGATTTGGTGTGCCTCTGTTGAATGAGTGGACTCAAGTGGCATCTCTGGAGCAGTTTCTCAGTCTGTTTTTCAAAACTATTTTTTCCTCTAATCTAAAAATTATCTCACAAACCAAACATCATTTCCTATTGTAGTGGTCCAAAAAATGCTGGAGGAAGACCCCAGACTCAAATGGTATGTAAACACAAAGAGTGCTTATTCTTCAGAAAGAGCCAGCATGCAGTCCATCAGCCATATAAAATGTTAATGAGGACCAAGGACAAAGACATGCATGCCCTTTTAAAAGGGATATGGGGAATTCTAAGTATCTTTTCTATAATTGGGCAGTCAGGGAGCAGCTACATGAGGTGCACGTTGATTGTACAGGACTAGTAACAGTTTTATCCGCTGTTGGCTTTTTCTGTCACATATGGTCAGTAGCAGCCAGATCCTGCAACTCTGGGTCTCCCAGCCTTACATGGCCAGGTTTGGAACTGCTTAGCTGACTGGCTAAACTTCACTGGGGAACTTCCTGGATTCAGACTTAGGTCATTAATTAAAATGGAGTCACTACTTGTCTAAGATGGAGTCACATTTTGGCCCCTTCATTATGAACATAGAAAATTTGAAAAAGTTAAATAAAGATGTCTTCTCAGTATGTTTTCTTCAATGATCTAATTTCCACATTTGCCTGTGTGCATGTGACCTTTCCAGTCTAGCCTCATCTCTGGGAGACAAACCACATCAGTAGCTTCTTAACTGTAACAGATTTCTGGTGTTTTCTACAGACATTTACCTTAGCATTTTTTTTTATTGTTTGTGTGTATGTGAAGTACATGTGGGCCCATGTACTTTACTTGTTCAATTTTAAAGTAAAGTCCAAGTCTGAAACAAAATGTGCTATGCTGAGTTCCTTTAAGTTACCTGCAAAACTGTAAAAAACAGATTGAGAAGATGTTTGACTCTGAACAGATTCAGTGAGACTGCTTGAGCTTCAGAATGTGGAAAGTGATCTGAGTGTCATTGCTGGAAGTACATTGCCAATGAAGTTGAAGGATTTTTACCTCTGTTTTCGCGTCAATATTTGCCTTATATTTAAGCAGTTTTCCAGCAATTGTTATATTTCCTCGGATAACTGCGTGGTGTAGAGCTGCATCCCCACCGAAATCTACGATGTGGAGATCAGCACCCTGCATGAGTAGTATGGAGACGCACTCCACGTTGTCCCTCTGGGTCGCCTGTGGGTATTGTAGAAAGAAAGAGATACTGAACTCTAGAAAGTCAGGATAAGCATTCCAACAATTGCATTGAATCGTTACCCTTGGATCAGACCAACTGTTTAGGTTGTGCATGTTATCTCTTTTTTGAGACTGGGTCCTCTCAAGTACCCCAGGCTTGCCTAAATTCATGACCTCCCCACCAAAGTTTTCCAAGTGGTAGAATATCAGGGGTGTGCTACCACACCTAGATATTAAAGCATTTCACCAGCACTGTTTGGCCATTGTTGTAGTGGGGGAGGTTGCTTATTCATTTGCTTGTTTTGATAATTTGACACAGGCTGAAGACACTGGGAAAGAAGGAACCTCACTTGAAGGATCGCCTCTACCAGACTGGACTCTGGGAAGTCTATAAAACATTTTCTTGATTGAGGTTGATATGGGAGGGCACAGCTTCCTAAGGGAGGTGGCATGACTGAACAAGCCTTGGAAAAAGCCACGGGAAAGCAGCATCCCCCCATGACCTCTGCTTCATTTCTTGCCTCTAGTCCTGATTGAGCTTCTGCCCTGGTTTCCCTTCATGACTGACTGTGATGTGGAATTGTAGGCCGAATAAATATTTCTTTTCTCAAGCTGGTTTTGGCCAGTGTTTCATCACAGTAACAAAAACCAAACAAGGATAAGATCTAATCAATTTTATACCGAAACTCTTGCCCGATAGCTACCTTAATTAAGGGTGTGCAGCCTTCATCATCTTGAATATTGATGTCCGTACAGTCGTTGGATACTAACCATGCTACCACGTTGGGATGGTTATGGGCACATGCATAGTGTAGTGATGTCCTACAAATTGAGAGGACATTTTAGGAAATTAAAGATTACTATGTAAAGGCACATTCAAGTGTAAATACTATATGGCAAAGTACAGTTCCTTCTGATGTCAAAAAAGAAACTAAAATTTTCTTATTTACTTATTTCTCTACTTAGGTGTTCATTTGCTGTGCTAGGCATATAGTGCATTTAGTGCGCTATATATATAGTGCATATAGTCCCATTCAAGGAAAGTGCTCTATCACAAGCTTCATCCTTCCTCAGAGCAGCCTCTCTGGATTACAGGAGAACACCTGTTAGAATGAACTCAGCTTGGATTTGAATCCTACCCTAATCACTGTTGGTTATTAGTTACCACTTAGACTTCCTATGAGCTCCATGACTCAATCTCTCCATCTGTAGAATGGGGATCAAGAGTGTATCTGTCTTACACAGTGTTGCAGCTATCTTACACAGTGATGCTGTGATGCTTCAACTCACATCTTCAAGAGCACGTACAAATGCTTCCAGCACCTGACACCTCAGTGTTTGCTGGATATAATTATGATTGGTCTTCCTAATGGTAACAAACACAGTATTTCAATGAAGAGAAATAACAGAATTACACCTATAGTGGTGCGGGAGAATTGTCTGTATTCTGTCAATCATGTTTTAAATTTTTTAAAAATATTTATTGATTTATTATATATACAATATTCTGTCTGTGTGTATGCCTGAAGGCCAGAAAGGGCACCAGACCTCATCAAAGATGGTTGTGAGCCACCATGTGATTGCTGGGAATTGAACTCAGGACCTTGGGAAGAGCAGGCAATGCTCTTAATCTCTGAGCCATCTCTCCAGCCCCTCTCAACCATGTTTTAAATAAATGCTGATTGGCCAGGCAGGAAGTATAGGCCAGTCAACCAGACAGGAAGTAGAGGTGGGGAGATGAGAACAGGAGTATTCTGGGAAGAAGGAAGCCTATCCTTCCCCAGTCCAGCCCAAACCACCAAAGAAGCAGCATGTGACCTGCTCCGTTGTAAAAGGTACCGAGCCATGTTGCTAGCACAGATAAGAATAATGGGTTAATATAAGCTACAAGAGCTATTAAGAAGACTGAGCTAATGGGCCAATCAATTTTATAACTTATGGTGATCTCTGTGTTATTTTCTCTGGGACTAAATGGCTGGGTGACCGGATGGGACAGAAACCCCAATGAGCCCAGCACTCATGTTATCTACAGCAGATGCAAAATTTTTTATTCATATACTTTTACAATATTTTAAAACTATTACCTAAGCTGGCCTTGAACTTGGCAATTAATCCTCCAAGTAGGTAGGAATGCAGGCAGTTCCACTCCAACTACCTTACTCTTTATTTCACACTTTAGCATCACTGACATCTGCCACTTATAATTCATGATATTTTATGACTATAATCAGCAATGCTTTTTACTTTTCTGCCATACAAAATAAAAGGTCATCATGTAGTCCATTGTGCCTTACATCAAATGAAATGACACAATCCACAGTCCCATGATAATTCTAAAGGTCACATGTATCTATGTAAATTTCAGCTTTTAAGACTATGAAATGTAAACAGATTTAGAATAGAAAAAAAAACAAACAAAAATCTAAATCCTCAGTCATCAATACTTTGACGTTTTTCATTTCTCAGTGCCCAGAAGTAATGTTTCTCTGTTTCCTGCCAACAGGGACAGGGCATAGTCCTTAGACAACAGACAGAGTATCCATGTTAATACAGACACCAGATGGTAGCAAATGCCTTTATCTTATACCTCTCAATGTGTCCATGATCTAGCACCATAATTGAGCAAATCACTCTAGAAGGAGATAATCCATGGCTTCATAGCTCCCTTGCTTTGATTTCCAAAAAGCTTTTAGCCAAAAAATACTAGGGATTCAATTGGGCATCTTTCATTGTATTCAATATTTAAATTTATAGAATGTAAGGAAAGCTGACTGGGCAGAGTAACATGAATATTTTCAGAATGAGAGGATCTTGAGAGCTAGTAGATGTGTATGCTGTACGGTAGATATCTAAGTTACATGTGGGGAATAAATGGATTGGCAGAATGGATAAATATAGCTGGAAAATTCAGTGTTTCTAAAGGATACATTTATTAAGCAAAAGAATATGTTGAAACAATAATTTACTATTATTTGTATGATGCTCTAATTTTGAAGACTGAATAACTATAGACTGAATAACCTCACCACTTCAGACATGATCAAGAAGCATGTGAGCTATGGAGAATCTGCTGTTGAGGGCCATTGTTTCCTGCCTATGATCTAGTGAGAAATAAGAAACAAGGACTAGAAAAGAGGGCTGCAGTGATTGTTTAAACTCAGTTGCTAAGCACTTGCCCTGCAAGCCTGAGACACCGTCTTCAGAACCCCAACCACCTTGAGAATCCAGTGCTGTAGATGTGGATCAGGAGGATCCCCAAAGCTTGCTCGCCTGCAAGTCTAGGTTAGTCAGTATACTCCAAGACAATCAGTCAAACACAGTGGGCTTTGTTGAGACAATCTGTCTCAAAATCTGAGATGTAGAAACCACAGGGTGGTTCATCAGGTGAGGGCACCCACTGGCAGATCCAATGGCCTGAGTTCAATTTCCAGATCCCACAACGTGGCAGAACACAACTGTCAAATATAGTTCTCTTCTGAACTTCACACACTTACTTGGCATGTTTGGGGCACATGAGCCCCACACACTTATGATTTTTCTAAAGAGATGACAAGAAATTTTTGAAGAGAATTTCAACCACTAGCCTTCACGTATGTACCAAAATCAAAACACACACAACAGGTATATAAGGGGCAGGGAGACAGAGTTATAGTTCAAGTTAAAAATTTCCTTATGAAATTCCTCAGTGAGCATGAAACCTACATAAGATTTCTTGGTGATTCTTTTTTTTTTTTTGGTTTCATGTTGACATCTTATGTGAAAATTTATCTCATGATACAATTTTCTGTGTTGCATATAACAGCATTAAAAACATATACATTAAGGTCTGGAGAGATGGCTTGGCATTTACAAGCTCTAGTTTTTCTGTAGAGGACCTGGGTTTGATTCCTATCATCCATATAGAAGATCACAACTGTCCATAACTCCACTTCCAGGAGATCCAACACCCTCTTCTTATGTGTGTGTGGTATGTTGAAAATACATGCAGGCAAAACACTCAAACCTATAAAATTTTAAGTGCACACATAAAAAAATGTACGTGGTTTTCTTAGCTAAATCCCTTTAAAGCACCCAAGAAAGTGCTCTAAAAGAGACAATGTAAAAGGATTTGTAAACTAACTGAAGTTTTTTGTTTTGCTTTCTTAAAGAAGGCCTCGGAGCTGCCCTTCCAAGATGTGCAGGTTTCAGGTGCCTAGGAGCCTAAAGCAGGCACAAAGTCCAGTGGTCTCCATGAAAGAAGAGCCTTAAGCAGTATGACCTCTGCCCTCCCTCAGACCGCAGATCTAGAAAGTATGTTTCTCCCTGGTAGACCCTGACTGTCCCCAACATTTTCCACCCCTCCTGCCCCTTGCCCATCCCTGGGCCCCATTACCTGCCCCTCCTGTCGGATTCGTTTATGTGGTGTTCGCTGCCATTGATAAATTTTTCAACTAATGCCACATCACCCACACTTGCCGCCCTTTGCAGCTGCCCCACAGGATCATACCCAATTAAATACAGTTGAAATTGCGGCCGTTTCCGGCCACAGCACCCATGACCCAGGCATGCGGGCCACAGGCGGGTGTACCAGCGAGTCCGCTGAGGGGCTCTAAAAGTCAGGGCGTCATATTCGAAGTCATCCTGCATGTTGAGCCCCTCAAGGCTCTGCAGGCCCTCCGGGCCCTCAGGGCCCTCTCGGCCCTCCCGACCCTCCCTTCCTTCCCCTTTAGCCACCCACACCCTCCCAACCCAACAAGAAATGTTCAAAACCCTAGTTCAGTTTCCCCACTGAACCAAATAAGCGTCCTGCTAGGGCAGATCCTTAGCTCAGTGTGAGCTGAACTCTGCTTCCTCCTTAGCAACAGAGTTCCATGGGCATAGTGATGCGCTGTGAGCACACAATGGCGCTCAGCAGCTGTGGACCATGTGTGTTCTGCGCATGCCCATGTCAGACTCCACCAACAAAAGCATACAGTACTCAGCACATGTCGACACATGTTGTATGTTTTCTCTTTTAAGGATGTTCCCTTTTAAGGTACTGATATGGCAACTACAATCATAATGCACAGAGGTTTGGAACCTACAAAGGGACCAGAAAGGAGGAGAGTATCTCTCAAGGAAAGGAAGTAGTCTATAGTGTTTGGAAGCTATAAAGGAAAACTAGAATTGGATGGTTTAATAAAAGGGGGATGGGACAGAAAGGTAAAGAAGGGAAAATGGAGAGGGACAAGCAATACTAAAGGTTCTTTGAAAACCTATATGGAAACCGAGTACCCTAAAAGCTTCCTATACATAGGTGAAAGGAACCCACAGTGAGACAAAAAACAGCAGGGGAGAGAAGGCTTCAGCTAGACAACTGTGCCACCAAATGAAACCTCCAGTGCCAGGAACAGGTTACTGCCTGTTGAGTCATTAACCAAAGAGACCCATGGAAACCAGCAAACAGCACAGCTATTGCCAAGGCTCTTGGTTGCTCACAAAACCTGATGTTAGGGTCTTGTTTCTGAAGGTGACACTTCTGTCACTGAATATGGAGAAGTTGAGCTGCTGTCTAACTAGATTATTCACCTACTAACCAGAATTCAGGGTACTGGAAGGCACTCTGCATGCACCTGAAGGAGAAAGGCAGTCCTCAGTACCTCAGCACAAACCCTTCAAGCTACAAATACACCCACATGGAAGGAAGCTCACAGACATCTGTAAATTTATTTCTAGGAGATCTAGCACCCTCTTGTGTCTTTGCAGGCACCAGACATGCACACATACATGCATGTAGACATACATACATGCACACATACATACATGCAGACAAAATATACATAAACATGAAAGAAATGTGATCTGTAAATATTGAGAAGTAATTTATGTAGTAAGTTCACTCTTTTAAAGTATACAACCTAGTAGTTTTTTACGTATGTTCTTAAAATTATGCAACCATCACCCTATTTATTTTTAAAATATTTTCATCGCTTGAGACAAAAACCCTTCATTTGTGAGTAGCTACTCTTCGTTCATCCAGACCTCACCCCCTATCAGTTACCAATATAACTTTTTGCTTCAAGTGTCTCATTCTGGGTATTTAATAGAAATCAAATCATCTAATAAAGAAGTGTTCCATTCTTCAGTCCTTTGGCTACTTTCGACTGAGCTTAATGTTTGTGATATTTATTCATGTTATAGGATATATCAGTTTTCTTCCTCTTTTCATGGCTAGAAACTAGACCATTGTATTAACACACCACCCTTCGTTTACTCACTCATCAAGCAGTAGGTAATCAGGGTTTCACCCTTCTTTCTTTTATAAATGATCAGACGCTAGTGGCTGCACTATCTTCATCTACAATTTCAGCAATAACATAGCAGGTTCCTGTTCTCCGGTATCTTTACACTTTCACCTGTGTCCCAGCATCTGTGCATGCAGACAAGTGCTCTACCTGTGACCTCAGCATGCAACATGTACTTCTCAACTTTTATACCAGATTTTGTTGTCCAGCTTCAACCTCATATATGTGACACACACACACACACACACACACGCTTTCCTTTACCAAGTGCTGGGATTGCAGAGCTGTGCCACCATGATTGACTTATCTTTTGCATTTTTACCATCTTAATGATATAAAGTATCATCTCATTGAGTTTTGATTTGCAGTACTTGAGGGTTGATGGTGTTAAAGAACTCCCAGTGTGCCAATAGGGCATTTGGAAATCTTTCCAGGTCCCATAGCACGTGGGTGAGGTTCAAACCATGGCTCATAAGGGAAAGACAAATATGCCATGCAGATGGAAGCGGAGTGTAAAGGAGAGGAAAGGACAAGAGGAAGGGAGAGAAAGAGAGAATGAGGAGGGAGAAAGGAAAGAGGTTGAGACCTGCTTGCCTCAGTGGGGAAAAAAGAGAAAAAGAGAGAAGGGGAAGGTAGGGAGGGAGGGAAGGAGGGAGAAAGAGAGAGCACTAGAGAGACTGGGAGTAGCCAGAGCATCTCTTAATGGGACAGGGTACCGTTTGCTATACAGCCAGGCATAGGGCATGAGGTGCTGTGACAGGGTGTGCCTAAATACTAAGAAAATGTCCCTTGAGATCCATTGCCCTCTGTGACACTGGGCTCTCATTCTAGTGTTGAATCATATCAAATATATACATTCTGAAGAAAAATTCCTATAGGTCTATATATGGTTATATACAACACATGGGAATAAATCCAACAGCAGGAGATATACAATGATTTCTTCTGGACCCAAAGGAATTAGGAAAACAGGGACTTGATCATCAGGTCCTTGAGTTTTATACAATTACTGACTGTACTGAAAAATATTTAGTTACCTTAAAATGTTCTTTCTTTTCTTCAGTGTTAGAGAGAAGACCTGGAGCCTTCCTTCCATGTATGAGGCAAGCTCACACTATGCCCAAGCTGCATGCACAACCCTATGTTTTCCTTAATAGAGATCATTTTACAAGCATTTGCTTATTTAAGAGGGGAGAAGAATATAAGAAACACTTCTCTGTTTTATTTTTTAATGGAAAAAGTGTTACCGGGAAGAAACCCTGAGAATATGGCCACTGAAATGTCTCAGCACCTAAGACCATTTTCCATACAAGTCTGATAAGCTGAATTCCATCCCTGGAATCCATGATAGGAGAATTAAACCAACTCCCAGATGGAGTCCTCTGACCTCTACATTTATACCTTGTCTTTCAACACACACAAACACACATATGCACACACACATACACAGAGGAAGAGAGAGAGAGAGAGAGAGAGAGAGAGAGAGAGAGAGAGAAGCCAATGAGGATCACTACTTATTGCCCTGTTCCCTATGGATTTCTGAGTCTGCTCTCTTATGGGAATGCAGACCCTCTGTACAGATTGCTACTACCCACTTGCCTTGCCTACTCTACCAAAGTATATGGTGATATGGATAATATTTAAAGAGGTAGCACTTGGGCAGAAGGACTGGTCCTGAGGGAGGAGCTTGAAAAGAACAAGGATGCATTCGAGCAGAAACTAGACAGAAAAGCTCAACCTTAACACTACATCACAAAATGAGAAGAATGCAATATGCCAATGGTTGCACCCAGACTTTGTTATCATCTAGCTAAATGCTGGATAGTTTTCCATTGTTATCTATTCAACAACCATGTACTAGGACAAGCAGTAGACTCATGACAAGATCCATTATACAGCAACCATAAGATATGAACTGAGCAAGTGGATTCAAGTGCACCACGACACCTACTGGCAGGCAACAGTTATTGCATCTACTCCAGCTGATTAAACCACAGGTGAGATTTATTATTCTAACTATAATCCATTGATGGAGGAAGGTCATTGGTTAAAAAATAAAGAAACAGCTTGGCCCTCATAGGTTAGAACATAGGTGGGTGGAGTAAACAGAACAGAATGCTGGGAAGAAGAGGAAGTGAGCTCAGATGCGGGACAGCTCCTCTGAGAGACAGACGCCATGCTCCCCTCTCCCAGGCAGACACGATGCAGCCAGCCGCCAGGTCAGACATGCTGAATCTTTCCCAGTAAGACTGGTGCTACACAGATTATTAGAGATGGGTTGATCGGGATATGAGAATTACCCAGTAAGGGCTAGAGCTAATGGGCCGAGCAGTGTTTAAAAGAATACAATTTGTGTGTTGTTATTTTGGGGCATAAGCTAGCCAGGCGACCAGGAGCTGGGGGTGGCAGGATCACAGCCCGCAGCTCTCACTACAATCCATAAGTTGCTGATCTAAAACAGTCAATATGTCAGACAATCTAATCATCCAAGCTTTCAATAGCCTTTTCATTTATAACATGTGTGAGGTCTTACAAGATGCATATGATGTCTCTCCTACATTGCTATCCCTATTTCTAGGGTTTAGTTTTGTACTCAATTTTTTTTTCTGAAAAATATGGTTTGACAATAGGAAAAAGGGGCAGTCTTTAGAGACTGAATCCTGGCTTCTTAGGAAAGAAGTTGGAAATCTGAAAAAAGACACAACAACCTTAACTAACAATTGTCAAGTCAGCTGAGGTACTTTTAAAACACTGTACAGACTGGTACCAAGCTTCTTAAAGAGGGGGTTATACATCTACAAGAGAAAACAAACACTTTGAATACCAAAACCCAGTCGAATGAGGTGCTTTTAGAAGTGGTACAGACTAATAAAAAACTTTTTGAATAAGAGATTGCGCATCTGAAGGAGGATACTAGGACTTTGCTTAACAAGACTCAGTCAACTGAGATATCGTTGAAAAAGGTATAGTCTGATAGTAATTTATTTAAAGAGAGATTCAACACTCTGCAGAAAGATAAAGCTAATTTGACATATAATAGTAATTCATTTAAAGAGAGATTCAGGAACCTGCACTGAGATCTGATCTCAGCACCAGGAGAGCCATCATGGGGTGAGTTTGTGACCCGCGGCAGCAGCCCGGGACAGGGAACTCTGAAGTTCTTCATCCCCCCTATACTTCCTCGGCTCCCTGCAGGGACTCTTCTCCCAGAATACTGCCTCTCTCTTCCTATCCCACCCAGCTTGCATCCAGAACCCTTCTTCCTTCTGCCCCCTTCCCTCTTTGGGCACATAACACCGTCCATCTCAGCCTGTCTGGGCACTGGGGGCGAATCCTCAGGGCAAGTAGGTAGGCGGGAGTTCCTTTGTTTCACTGGCCTGCCTGCACCAAGCAAGGTAGGCGCTTTGTTTACAAACTACCCAACCATCACAAAGATCTGATCTCGGCACCAGGAGAGCCATCAGTGGGGTGAGCTTGTGACCCATGGCAGCAGCCAGGGACAGGGAACTCTGAAGTTCCTCATCCCCCCTATACTTCCTGGACCCCCTGCAGGGACTCTACTCCCCGCATACTGCCTCTCTCTTCCTATCCCACCCAGATTGCATCCAGAACCCTTCTTCCTTCAGCCCCCTTCCCTCTTTGGGCACTTAACACCACCCTGCTCAGCCTGTCTGGGCACTGGGAAGCGAATCCTCAAGGCAAGCGGGCGAGCAGGAGTCCCTTTGTTACTCTGGCCTGCCTGCACCAAGCAAGGTAGGCGCTTTGTTTATGAACTACCCGACCAACACGGAGAGCTAATCTCGGCACCAGGAGAGCCATCATTGGGCACGGAGATCTGATATTGGCACCAGGAGAGACATCACTGTAGCACCAGGAGAGCCATCACTGGGGAGTGCCATCACTGGGAAGGTACATCAGTAGGCAAGGAGACCCGATCCTGTAAAAGATGATCCATAGGAGAGCATTCGGAGGAAGATGGGCAGGCACCAATGCAAGAATTCACCCAACAATCTGAAAAACAATATGAAACCACCAGAACCCAGTGACCTCACAACAAGAGGACATGAACACCTTAATCATGAAGAAGTAGAAAAAATTGACTTTATGAAAGTGATTGACGCCCTTAAACAGCATGTAAAAAAATGCCCTTATAGAAATGGTTGAGAAGTATAACAGAAAGTTTGAAGAATTGAGTAAATCAGTGAATGATACCCTAGGAAACCAAGGAAAAACAATCAAACAGATAATGGAAACAGTTCAAATCTTGAAAACTGAAATGGAGGAAAAGAAGAAAACACGAACAGAAGGCTGGCTGGACATGGAAAATCTAGGTAAACGAATAGAGACTACAGAAACAAGCATAACCAACAGAATACAAGAGATAGAAGAAAGAATCTCAGATTCTGAAGATACCATAGAGAAAATAAACACGCTGACCAAAGAAAACAGCAAGGCCAACAAACTCTCATCACAAAACATTCAGGAAATATGGGACACAATAAAAAGACCAAACCTAAGAATAATAGGAGTAGAAGAAGGGGAAGAAGTGCAGCTCAACGGTCCAGAAAATATATTTAATAAAATTATAGAAGAAAACTTTCCCAACCTAAAGAAAGATATACCTACGAAGGTTCAAGAAGCATACAGAACACCAAATAGGCTGGATCAAAAAAAAAATCCCCTCGCCATATAATAATCAAAACACAAAGCATACAGAACAAAGAAAGAATATTAAGAGCTGCAAAGGAAAAAGGCCAAGTTACTTATAAAGGTAAACCTATGAGACTTACACCTGACTTCTCTATGGAAACCATGAAAGCCAGAAGGTCCTGGATAGAGGTACTGCAGAAACTAAGAGACTGTGGATGCAAGCCCAGACTACTATACCCAGCCAAAGTTTTGTTCACTATAAATGGAGAACACAAAATTTTCCAGGATAAAAACAAATTTAAACAATACGTAGCCACAAATCCAGCCTTACAGAAAGTAATAGAAGGACAATCACTAACCAAGGAGTCCAACAGTGACCAAAATAACTCAGACATCTAGAGACCTTTCACCAGCGCAACTCAAAGAAGGGAAACACACAAAATCTACTACTAAAAAACTGACCGGAGTTAACAACTACTGGTCATTAATATCACTTGATGTCAATGGACTCAACTCACCTATAAAAAGGCACAGACTAAGAGATTGGATACGAAAACAGGATCCAACATTCTGCTGTTTACAAGAAACACACCTCAACCACAAAGACAGGCACCTACTCAGAGTAAAGGGTTGGGATAAGGCTTATCAAGTAAATGGACCTAAGAAACAAGCAGGTGTGGCCATACTAATTTCTAACAAAGTTGACTTCAAACTTAAATCAATCAGAAGAGATGGAGAGGGACATTTTCTACGCATAACATGAACAATTCATCAGGATGATGTCTCAATCCTGAATATATATGCCCCTAATATAAAAGCACCCACGTACGTAAAAGAAACATTGTTAAAACTCAAGGCAGCCATCAAACCGCACACATTAATAGTAGGAGACTTTAACACTCCTCTCTCACCAATGGACAGGTCAATCAGACAGAAACCTAACAGAGAAATAAGAGAATTAATGGAGGTAATGAATCAAATGGACTTAACAGACATCTATAGGATATTCCACCCAAATAGCAAAGAATATACCTTCTTCTCTGCAGCTCATGGAACCTTCTCGATAATTGACCACATACTCGGTAACAAAGCAAACATCCACAGTTACAAAAAAATATTAGTAACCACATGTATATTATCAGATCACCATGGATTAAAGCTAGAATTCAGCAACCATGCTACCCCCAGAAAGCCTACAAACTCATGGAAACTGAACAGTCAACTACTGAACCATACCTGGATTAAGGAAGAAATTAAAGTTTTCCTCGAAATCAATGAAAATAAAGAAACAACATACTCAAACCAATGCGACGCTATGAAAGCAGTCCTGAGAGGAAAGTTCATAGCACTAAGTGCCCACTTAAAGAAAACAGAGAAAGCACACATTGGAGACTTAACAGCCCACCTGAAAGCTCTTGAAAAAAAAGAAGCAGACTCACCTAGAAGGGGTAGAAGACTGGAAATAATCAAACTGAGGGCTGAAATCAACAAAATAGAAACACAGAAAACAATTGAAAGAATCAATGAATCAAAAAGCTGGTTCCTGGAGAAAATCAACAAAATTGATAAACCCCTATGCAAACTAATCAAACGGCAGAGAGAGAATTTGCAAATTAATAAGATCAGAAAGGAAAAGGGGGACATAACCACAGACACAGAGGAAATTCAGAGAATCATTAGATCTTACTACAAAAGCCTGTATGCCACAAAACTGGAAAATGTAAAAGAAATGGACACTTTTTTAGATAAATACCATATACCAAAGTTAAACCAGGACCAGGTGAACAATCTAAATAGACCTGATAGTCACGAAGAATTAGAAGCTGTTATCAAAAACCTCCCTTCCAAAAAAAAGCCCAGGTCCAGACGGTTTCAATGCAGAATTCTTCCAGAACTTCCAAAAAAACCTAATACCTATACTCCTTAATGTATTTCACAATAGAAACAGAAAAGTCCTTGCCAAATACCTTTTATGAAGCTACAGTTACCCTGATACCAAAACCACACAAAGACTCAACCAAGAAACAGAATTACAGGCCTATCTTACTCATGAACATCGATGCGAAAATCTTCAATAAAATACTGGCAAACTGAATCCAAGAACACATTAGAAAAATTATCCATTATGATCAAGTAGGCTTAACCTCAGGGATGCAGGGCTGGTTCAACAAATGAAAATCTATCAATGTAATCTATCATAAATAAACTGAAAGAAGAAAACCATATGATCATTCTAGTAGATGCTGAAAAATCATTTGACAAAATTCAACATCCCTTTATGATAAAGGTCTTAGAGAGATTAGGGATACAGGGTCATACCTAGCTATAATTAAACCTATTTACAGCAAGCCGTCAGCTAACATCATATTAAACAGAGAGAAATTCAAAGCCATCCCACTAAAATCAGGAATACGACAAGGCTGTCCACTCTCTCCATACTTCTTTAATATAGTGCTTGAAATTCTAGCAATAGCAATAAGACAACATAAGGGGATCAAAGGATTTGAATTGGAAAGGAAGAAGTTAAACTTTCATTATTTGCAGTTGATATGATAGTATACATAAGCGACCCCAAAGACTCCACCAAAGAACTCCTACAACTGATAAACAATTTAGTAGTGTGGCAGGATACAAGATCAATTCCAAAAAATCAGTGTCCCTCCTATACACAAAGGATAAGGAAGCAGAGAAGGAAATCAGAGAAGCATCACCTTTCACAATAGCCACAAATAGCATAAAATATCTTGGGGTAAATCTAACCAAGGAAGTGGATGATCTATCTGACAACAACTTTAAGTCTTTGAAGAAAGAAATTGAGGAGGATACCAGAAAATGGAAGGATCTCCCTTGCTATTAGATTGGGAGGATCAACATAGTAAAAATGGCAATTCTACCAAGGGTAATTTATAGATTCAATGCAATCCCCATTAAAATCCCATCAAAATTCTTCACAGATCTTGAGAGGCCAATAATCAACTTTATATGGAAAAACAAAAAACCCAGGATAGCCAAAACAATCTTATACAATAAAGGAACTTCTGGAGGCATTACCATCCCTGACTTCAAACTCTATTACAGAGCTTCAGTATTGAAAACAGCTTGGTATTGGCATAAAAACAGAGAAGTCAACCAGTGGAATCGTGTAGAAGACCCGGATTTTAACCCACAAACTTATGAACACCTGATTTTTGATAAAGGAGCTAAAAGTATACAATGGAAGAAAGAGAGCATCTTCAACAAATGGTGCTGGCACAACTGGATGTCAACCTGTAGAAAACTGAAAATAGATCCATATCTATCACCATGCACAAAGCTCAAGTCCAAATGGATTAAAGACCTCAATATCAGTCTGAACACACTGAACCTGATAGAAGAAAAAGTCTGAATTACCCTACAACATATGGGCACAAGAAATCACTTCCTACGTATATCCCCAGCAGCATAGACATTAAGGACAACATTGAATAAATGGGACCTCCTGAAACTGAGAAGCTTCTGTAAAGCAAAGGACACTGTCACTAAGACAAAAAGGCAACCCACTGACTGGGAGAAGATCTTCACCAACCCTGCAACAGACAAAGGTCTGATCTCCAAAATATATAAAGAACTCAAGAAACTAGACTTTAAAATGCTAATTAAACCAATTAAAAGATGGGGCACTGAACTGAACAGAGAATTCTCAACAGAAGAAATTCAAATGGCCAAAAGACACTTAAGGTCATGCTCAACATCCTTAGCGATTAGGGAAATGCAAATTGAAACATCTTTGAGATACCATCTTATACCTGTCAGAATGGCTAAAATTAAAAACACCAATAATAGCCTTTGCTGGAGAGGTTGTGGAGAAAGGGGCACACTCAGCCATTGCTGGTGGGAATGCAAACTTGTCCAACCACTTTGGAAATCAGCGTGGTGATTTCTCAAAATTCGGACCTACCTACCCAAAGGCCCAGTAATACCACTCTTGGGAATATACCCAAGAGATGCCCTATCATATGACAAAAGCATTTGTTCAGCTAAGTTCCTAGTAGCATTTTTTGTAATAGCCAGAACCTAGGTGTCCTTCAATGGAAGAATGGATGAAGAAAGTGTGGAATATATACACATTAGAGTACTACTCTGCGCTAAAAAACAATGACTTCTCGAATTTTGCATGCAAATGGATGGAAATAGAAAATACTATCCTGAGTGAGGTAACCCAGACCCAAAAAGAAGATCATGGGATGTACTCACTCATAATTGGTTTCTAGCCATGGATAGGGACCACTGAGTCTATAATTTGTGATCCTAAAGAAGCTAAATAAGAAGGTGAACCCAAAGAAAAACATATAGTCATCTGCCTGGATATTGGAAGTAGACAATATTGCCGGGCAAAAACTGGAAACATGGGGTGAGGTGGGGTGGGGTTAAGGGGAAATGGGGTGAGAATCGTGATAAGGGGAGGATGGGGGCATCTTGGGGGAATGGGATTGTTGGGATAAAGGAAGGGTGGATATGGGGGCAGAGAAGTATATATCGTAATTAAGGGAGCCATCTTAGGGTTTGCAAGAGACTTGTTTCTAGAGGGGCTTGCAGGTGACCAGGGAGAAGTCCCCAGCTAGTACTTTGGGCAAATGAGGAGAGGGAACTTGAAATGACCCTATCCTAGAGCCATACTGATGAATATCTTGCA